>NC_135863.1:33404328-34004328 GCF_031162955.1 Sander vitreus
AGGAAAATCTACAGTCAGTACATGTGTGAGGCTTTCCACTGATTTCTTTTCATAATCCTCTTTTAGTGCAGTAATTTTCATTGTGCTGTAATCACCTACACTTTTGCTGTTTGTTTTTGTTCTCACTCGCAATCAGTCAACAGAACAAGTGTGTGTGTGTGTGTGTGTGTGTGTGTGTGTGTGTGTGTGTGTGTGTGTGTGTGTGTGTGTGTGTGTGTGCTTACCTTTACATTCACGCTTCTCCTTTACAATCACACATCACATGATTTTAAAAGTGTGTGATTGGCTGGGACAAATGAATGATATTTGCAATATCGGCATGTTGTATGAGAGACGTATAGAAAAAGATGAATGGAGACTTAGATCAAAAACAGTTTTCACATGGTAACTCATCAGAATCATATTTATTAACAAAGTAAGTTTTCACTTGCAAGTAATATGCCTTTGTGTATGTCGTGCATACATTGACATATTAAAAAGGGATTAAACAATAAGGCAAAGTAGGCCTACTGCTTCAGTCAAGAACATTCATACAGAATAGATATAATAAAATGTATGTAAAAAATTGGCCACAATCTTTCCTGCCCTCCTATTTATATATATATATATATATATATATATATATATATATATATATATATATATATATATATATATATATATATATATATATATATGGCATGCCAGCTTAGGAAATTATGAGATATATATATATATATGTATATATATATATATATATATATATATATATATATATATTGAATGAACCTTGAATATATTGAATGAAAGTCTGAATATATTGAATGAAAGTCTGAATATATTGAATGAACCTTGAATATATTGAATGAAAGTCTGAATATATTGAATGAATGTCTGAACATATTGAATGAAATTTGAAATAGAACTGATGTCATTGTCTGCCGCCATCTTGTGTTTTTGTTGTGATTAATCCTAACCGAAGTGTGACACTATGAGCAAATCAGCAAGAAATCTACTGTCAGCAATTCTGAGCAATGAAGAGATTATTAACACACTGGCGAATGCATGTATTGGCCAAAACACTAGTAACGGTAACCGTATCCAGTTCCGTTCTCCCAATGAAGAAGTTTAATAACTTTTTCATCGTGGAAGACCGAATGAAAAGAAACCTCTTTGGTCAGGCAGGTCCCTTTCATCAGGCTCACTCAACACACCTTTCATTCAATATATTCAAGGTTCATTCAATATATTCAAGGTTAATTCAATATATTCAGACTTTCAATCAATATGTTCAGACTTCATTCAATATATTTAAACTTTCAATCAATATATTCAGACTTCCATTCAATATATTCAGACTTTTATTCAATATATTCAGACGTTAATTCAATATATTCAAGGTTCATTCAATATATTCAGACTTTCATTTAATATATTCAGACTTTCATTCAATATATTCAGACTTTCATTCAATATATTCAAGGTTCATTCAATATATTCAAACTTTACATATATATATATATATATATATATATATATATATGTATATATATATATATATATATATATATATATATATATATATATATATATATAGGTTAATATACAGTACATTTTTGTATGCAACATGCATCAGTGCTCACTGGTTTTTATTTAGAGTGAACCCAATTATGTGGACTTCCCAAAATGTCTTATTGAATTCTATTTCCTTGGTGGGATGGGGTTTATTGAAGGTCTGGGGCTTGATAATGTGGGATGCAGAAATAGCAACTTAATAGTAACTACAATACAATCTTAATCTTAAAAGTAAAAAATAGGACCATAATCTAAATAGTGCTTGTTAATATTATGTACATGGTGAGTTCAATTCTAGTAAATACTGTATTTTGTCATATGGTGAGGTGCCTCATTACATAGTTGAGTATTGGAATAACTATACACGCAGTAATGTACAGGTATGTAGGCTACAGGTGTGTAACATATAGTACAGGAATAGAAGATAGATTGTCATGTGAACATAAATTGCAATACAAAATCTTGACACAAAAATAAAAATCAGCTATTGAGAAATTCTTGAGGGGACTGATTATGTAATGTCACAACTTATATTTAATCAGACTTGATGGCTGTTATTAATATAGTCCAGTGTAAAACCAGGAGCAAGCAGTAAGTCATGTCAATTTACTTGTCTCAGATTCGACTGCACAACTGTTTTCTGGCTAAATGGATTTTGGAAACATGTAAGAAAAGTCTTTGCCCTGTTCGATGCATTTTATCACATTTCTGCCCTCTGCAGGAAGCTTAAGAAGCTGCACTCACCAGCTCAGCAGTGTTTGATGATGGTTAATGTACCTAACATTCTCACAGTGACATTTTGACTTGGCATAGCAGGATTAACACATGTGTAACTGGAAATAATGGCTAAGTGTCATTGAGGTGTGGCAGTTTTACTATGTAATGCAGCTGTCTGACAGGTCAAAAATAATCCAAAACTCTTTCATAAATAACCGAGAACATGAAAAAAAGGCGTGTTTGGAGTATCTGTCACTCTTACGTTCCTGCTAATGTTTGCTGAGTATTCTAAATATTTCATACATCCCAACTGCTAATTCTGTTTATGGGTAAAGCAAAGTAAAAAATCAGCTTTAAAGATGAACACCTGTCTTGCTGCTTGTGGCATTCTGCTGGATTGCTTTACTGAAAATCTCTGGGTTACAGCACTATTACAATTAACAACTGTCAGTCAGGAATGCTGTTCTCTAGCCGGTCTTTCATCCTTCAGGCCAGCAACCACAGGCTAAACAGCAACAACGTAAACAATCCTCAAGCCTGACACTACAACCATGGCCAGACTAGTCTCTCTTCCTCCACAGCGCTGCAAAGGAAGGTCTCTGGTTTATTGGCATTTCTTTAAACCAACCACAATCGTCATGGGTGGTGCTAAGCCCCGGACAGAGCCACGGTCCCTCTGCTAAATAGTCTCAGGAAGGAACTTGTTTTGGTGGAACATGTGTACGTTCAAAAGTAGTTTTAGTCGTGCAACAGAAAACTCAGATTGGACAGATAGTCTAGCTAGCTGTCTGGATTTATTGATTATTGATAATAAAAATAATAGGTTGCAGCAGTAGGCCATGTTCACACGTCTTTTTTTGTTTTAAAAAAAAGTCCTGAACGCTTTTTAAAACGCCACCACCAACAGTGTGTTTTGCAGCTCAGAGTCTTTTTGTTGAAAATGTTGAAAAAGAAGCTGAAGGTTTATACCCATACATTTTCTTGTCAAAAAAGTAGCCAAGTGGGGTGCCTGGGTAGCTCACCTGTTTGAGCGTGCGCCCCACGTACAAAGGCTTAGTCCTTATCGCAGCAGCTGCAGGTCCGATTCTCACCTGTGGCCCTTTGTTGCATGTCCCTTTCCTGTCTCAAGCTGTCCTGTTAATAAAGGCCTAAAAATGCCCAAAAAATAAGAAGCCAAGTGTCACCATGGCTGTACATTACTTGTATGATAGAATAATACCTTTCCCTAGGTTTTTGGAGTGTAATTACTTGACACATGGGAAAAAAATGGAAACATTTGATAAAACACACCTAACAACAAATAAGGAGAATATGAACAAAAACCATTAAGGACTTAAAACTTTACAAGACAGGGCCACAAGATGGAGTGTTATCTTACTATAAATGCTCTTTAGTGGTGTAGTCTGCTGATGGTGATTGGCAAGAAATAGTCCCTCTAGCCCTAAAAAAAGCAGGCAAATTTTTCCTTAATTGTATCTTACTAGTACAGTGCCATGCGCCACCCAATCCGGCCCGTAATGAGAGCAATCAACACATATCTGCGTTAATCAAGCACCAGAACCGGACCACGTACAGAGACGGACTCACAGAGACAGATTTGGCTCCGGACTGTGTGTGTGTGTGTGTGTGTGTGTGTGTGTGTGTGTGTGTGTGTGTGTGTGTGCGCGCAGAGAGAGAGAGAGAGAGAGAGAGAGAGAGAGAGAGAGAGAGAGGGGGCAGAGAAAAAGGTGGAAGGCAATGCAAATAAATAGAGTTTTTCTATAACTACATTTTAGTGTTGTCTTTTTCGTCAAGGGTATTGCATGTTGATCTCGCTAGAGTCAGCGTTTAATGACGGCGGTGCTGTGTCATCTCGCCATATAGCCTATCGTTGACGAATTTAACACTTCAGCAAAGGTGTTCATTTCCAAACAGGCTTGGTAGCTTGGCGGTTAATATTGACGTATGGATTTGATTGGCGGGGGTATTTTGCTGACGGTAATGTTATTAGTGTTATAAGTTAACAGCACGCTGGAACCAAGGGGGTAAGCTTCTCCTCACAACGCGGAGATCCTATGGCGCCATTTTGATGCTAACAAGCACTCACCCCCCCGTTAGCATGCCATTGACTGCCATTCATTCTGACGTCACTTTGACAGAGAATACCTTTACATCTGAAGCGTTTAAAGACTCTATTTGTCCGTTGTTTATTTCTAAAGAAACATGACAATGTATAAAAGGCTCCATTACCTTGTAGCTCACGTTATGGCTCCGTAGCAGACGTTTTTATAACAATAGGTTGTGTCATAACCACGTGACTTACTGTCTCATAGTAGAGGAGTTACCGTATAGTACAGGAGAAGCTCGCAGACAGTTTGGACTTCCATTAGCTGTTTAAGTGTAATTACTAATGTTAACTATCATTTTAGTGATCAATAATGAGCCTGTGCCTATGTTATCTCCTTACATATACCTACGCTCTCCGTCTCTGCTACATTGGGAATGATTGAGATTTCTCTTGGCACAGCTACCAGAAGACTTCCAACTTTCAGACAGGTTGCTCACGTCACATCTACGTCTTCAAGCTCAGTTGGAGGCTGCTCAGTAATGCTCGGCGCTCACTGGAAAAGTGCTTTATTGTGAAGCGTAGAAATCATTTTTTATTGAGTTTCCTCTTAGCGAAATGCTGAGTCGATTTAAGATGGACCTTTATTGTGAAGAGTAGAAACGAGTCAGCGTTATGGCAGCGTTTTTTTCCATCTACCTTGTTTCCGCGTCTTTTAGTTTTATTAGCAGTTTAATATCCGACACCGTCCAAACTGCTCCAAATTCCAAACCCTAAGTTCATTGGGTACCCAGGAAACCAAGTGTAAAGTAGATTGGATGAACGGTTCATGATATATTTCAAAGACAGACCACACACACACATACAGAGGCTTCCCGATTTATTAGATAGATATTATACTTTATTGTACTTATGTTAACAGGGCAGTGGTGGCCTGGGGGTTAAGGAAGGGAGCTTGGGACCCTGCCGGGTCCTATCCTGCCGGGCTGGTTCAATCCCCAGACCGGCAGGATAAAATCTGGGAGGGCAGTGCTTGTCCCTCCTTCGTTACCACCGCTGACGTTCCCTTGAGCAAGACCCTTAACCCCAACCACTCCAGTGGAGCTGCTTAGTGGCCAGCAGATCAGACTGTGGTTTTATTAGGCAGCTTCCAGGTATGAATGTGGAACTGTGTAAATGTGACAGGTCGTCGTTGCAAATGAGAAGTTGTTCTCAATCGACTTACCTGGATAAAGGTTAAAAAAAACAAAAAAACTCCCTAGTGTCCATTCATTGGTTCACCTCACTTGGTGACTTTCTTTTAGGCCAAAGGCCACTGTTTATCTACAGTATATGCCCAAACAGTAACTATAGCAGACAATCAACTACTGTCAGCTTTAAGACACCCTAAAGAACAAGCTTATCATGTTCTATATGGGCTCATGCTACCTTTTATCAGCAATCATCTGGCTTTATGGATGTCAACCATTAACCATTACCCTGGTTTCATTTTCCAACAGCTACCACGTTTGGTGTTATTTATCTTTTTTAAATTTCATTTCTTTTCTGTCTTTTTAGTTTTATTGAAAATTCCTTGATTCTGTCTCTTGGCCTACAGTTGTCTACTGTGTATATGAATTCCTTTCATTCTTACTATTTTGGACCCAAAGAAGATTAGCAAAGCAAAAAAAACAAACTAATTGGGATCCGATCAATAACTACTGAACAAACAAATGAGTGCTAATGATAGAATCGATGGAAGATCACATCATTGCCATCAGATGGAAAATTACAGAAACATTTAAAAGTTACATATAGTCACTTTAATAATGGAATTGTTGTATTGCCAGTTTACAGTAAAATGACCGTAGAAGTAGCGGATTATAGCACCCAGTAAGGAAAGCCCAATAGTGCTATACTTCTACTTAAAGACTCAGAAAAGATAAGATAAGATAAGATAGACCCACACTGGGGAAATTCCTGTGCTACAGCAGCTCAAAAGATGTACACACATCAGAATAACACAAATACACATTAAGTAGACATAGGAGAAAAAATATAGCTACAAAAGTATATGAAATAGATAAAATAGAATTAGTTATAATAAGAATAGTAATAAAAACATATTACACAATAAACACCCTTATATAAACAGACAGTATATAAACACAGATATACAGATGAGTAAGGTGCGGATGAATAGAGATGACATATATAGCACAGTTGGAGTAACTAATTCAATCATATGAAGCAGGCCAAGCCCGATAACAAGACAACACGTCCTCTCTGGTGATGGAGTCACTCCGCGGCAGCAGGCAGCGGTATACACCGCTGTGTGTCAACCTGTGACGCGTGACACATGGAGCGGAAGAGGAAGAGAAGAAGAAGACAGGGCCAACGTCCTGTTCAGTAGTTAGCTGCTCCGAGTCCTCACGGCTATGATTGACAGAGTCAGCAGAGAGAGAGACGGGCATGTCCGCTGCACACTCGCTCGCTTGTTATCCTAGAAAGAACTGCAGCATGGCGAGTCAAGGAAGAGCCCAGAGTGTTCGCCACTCACACACAAGAACAAGAACATCATGTGTCGGATTATTGAGGATGTTATTTATTGCTTTTATTCACACGACGCGGGCCAATAAACAAGGTTTGTAACTTAGCTGGCTACGTCCGCATAAGCTAGCGCTAACTTCCGTAGACATTTCTACGAAGTGCGGGTTGAGGTTACCTCTACGGGCCAACTTTAACACAGCTAGCCCGTTTACCTTGCAAATAATATTGCTAATAAAAATTGATACAAAGAAGCATAGCGTTAGTTCAGAATGAAAGTGCTGTCTTTCGTTTGCTATGTGTGACCTTTTACGTTACCGTTACAGTAAACGTTAACGTTAGCGTCGTTTGTAGCTTGTTGTCATGTTGTCATCCCTTCCATATATGGCTAAGTTAGGCTAACACTCTAACGTTACCTAACACATGCAAAATAATACAAAGCACAGACGGAAAGAGCAGCTTGTTAGCACCGTCGCTAGTACTAATGTTAGCACATCATGTATGTTAATGCTTTGAAATTAAGAGACAACGTTAGTGTAGTAACATCGCCGCCAGCCTACCTAACAGTAACGTTACTTCCTCATACTACACTCAATAAAGGAAATGCTTGAATCGGTCAGGTGACGGTTTTTTGTATACGTGGCTGAGCGTTTTGATTTGGACCCTGGGTTGGTTCCAGCTTGGCACTGAGCGGTCCACGGACCAAATGACAGCCGCATGTTATTTATCGAGCGGACTGAAGTGTCCAGCTGTCAGATCGACTGACCATGTCAGGTCACACGGCGATAAATCGACTAATCGTGACTGGACAGCTGCAATCCACGTCCAAGATAAGCTGTGCCAACTTTGAGACGTGTCTGGTGCCTGTAAATTGTAACATTGGTTCATTTGGTTATCTAACAAGAAATGTACTTGAGTGATAAAGGAGATTATTGGGCAAATATTGTGTCACTTATTATGGCATGCTTCTGCCAACCTCAACACTGCAAGCTTAGGAAATGGAGTCAGTGTTACCAAGTTCACTGCTAGTTGTGCTTCACTATTTGAACTATCTGTAGCAGATTTACACAAGCTCATGCCAGGAGAGATGACATGTGATTTAAATGAGAGAAGTGATAAAACATCCTGCTTCCTTTCAGTTTGGCAATCGCCAATAATCCATTGTTGCACTCCATGATCAGTTTAGTTTATTTGTTTCACAGAACATAACATACAAATTACATTGAAGAAATACAAAAATACATGTGAGGGTGTGGTAGAAACCTTCAGTAAGCCAGATGGATCAAGTACCAAAGAGTATTTTTGTTTAGGGCATTTTGAATGTAGTCCTATTTGTTGTTTTGATTGTGATCATATTCTGAATAACGAGCCGTAACGATTCACAGTGATCGAAAACACTAAGTTTCACTTTCTGTAGTCTTGCACTCAGGGCTCTAATCAAGTGTAACTTTCACCATGGCTTTCCCTTATTTAGTCTTGTATGTTCCACTGAGGTACAGTAGGAAAAGTTATTTCTTCCCACTCTATACTTACCAAGGAGAGGTGACTTGAACTTGGAAAACTTCACTCCAACTCTGACTAGATGCTCAGCCATGGCAGAATGGCTATGTTAGCGGTTTGTGATGTGAATCTAAAAAGGAAATTAAACTGTGAGTTGTTGCATCAAGTGATTAGATCACTTGGATCTGCTGAGGCATTTAAATCTAAAACACTCGTTATAACTAGCAGGAGTTATTGGAGTGCAACAGTTTAATTGCCCAACATTAGAACAGGTTTCTTTCACTTGAGAAACAAATATTTGCCCTGTTTTTCTGAATAACTGGGGAAATGATCTCCAAAATTCTGATATAAACCGTGAGAGAGGATATTGTTTTTCATAGAAAATGTATCTTAGTATTTCTGAGATAATTATCTCATTAATTCAGAAAGACGCGGCAAATACTTTTTTTTTTTTTTTTTTTCACGTGAATGCATTACGCTTCCGTAACATACTAAAAGTGTGCTGTGAACATGATCCGCCAACGTTGGTCTTGTTGTCAAGTTGTGGTATTTTGGTGGTGTCAGATGAAAAGCTTTACAATAGAGGGGAAGCGTTTTAAATGCTGAGCATGGGTGTCAAATTTTAGCCTCTCCAAGCTTGTAGATTTCTACTCGGAGGTAGTCATATGACAGCCAGTTCAAGAAACATCCGGGCCTGAAAATCCTGGTGATAATAGTGTGATTACTAAGGAGTACCTTTTTAACACACAACTCTATATAACACACAATATGAGGGTGTGCTGACTTTAGGTTCATCCTTTTGTTGGAGACTAATCAGTGTGAGCCTCATACACAGAAATGCCCGATGGACTGACACTTTATAACATCCTTAAAACAGATGAGTTCTTAGTAGTAGATGAACTGTTTCTTTTTGGTACGGCCTAGCCACCAAACTTTCACACCAAGTCTAGCAGCATGTAGGCAAAGATCTCAAGCCAGATATTTTTCTTGTCTCTTGTCTGCTCTGAATGTACAAGAGATTGAAGTTCAAGTAGGTAGTTGTCTTTAACAGTAATATAATGACAGCTAAACTGATGAGTTTTGCTGTGGTAATTTGGGTTACTAGCAGAAAGCTATTTTTCATACATGTCCAATTCTGCTATAGTTTCCCCTTCCTGTGTCTTCCAGTAAGTGTTAAACTCTCAAAAACTCTGTTGTAATTAGAAACAGATTGTTTTCCTTTTTACTGATGGGTGATCGCAATAAAACTTATACAGTCTTGTCATTCTTTTTTTTTTTTACAGCATTCATTCAGTCAGACACAATTCTAGAAGTTTTACATTTTGGCGAGGGAAGCCTTTTACAGGTAAGTGCTATATTACTGTTTTGCCTTATTGTTGTTGCCATTCAAATTGAACTATTACTCACCACAGTTAGAGAAACATTTACACCATTACAGAGCAGAAAAAGGTTGAAATAAGGCCATTTACTTGATTTACAAATGACCTGCCTAATGTAACATCCAGTTAAATCCCATTTAGATAATTGTTTATGTCTCTGTTCGTTTGCAGGCAGAGTCCGACATTGATTTTAGTTTATATCATCAACAAAGGTATGTTTTTATATTTTTCACTTCATAAATATCCTCCCGAACTTCAAACAAATATGTGTTTCTGGCTAAATGCCAATATATGAGAGTGGGTGTAGGCAGGTGCTGTTGTTCTATGTACTGTACCTGTGCATTCTTTTGTGAAGTGTTGCTACAAGCTAAATGAGTGGAGCTTATATAGTATTAAGAGCCTTAAAAGTTCTTGTACTGATTTGACGCAGAAAAACAACAGCAACAGCACACTGAATTTTGCTTCTAGCTTTAACATGACCAACATTCACAAGTAGAAAACAACAAAGATGCTACTGAAATGGTGCTGTAACAATTTTCAGCCACTGTGGCCAATGTGAACAAGTTTCATTTGAACACAAAGTTGTTGTTTTTTGTCAAGGCTGACAAACCTAGGTAAGAATTTAATTACTAACTGCCAGGCTACAGTATCGGTTACCAACCCTTTTTTAAAAAAAAAAAAAAAAAAAATCACTACATGACAACAAGAACATAAAAACACACTAACAAGTATGGTTGATGATGGCATGAAGTCAATTAGAGAAAGCCAGATTCCTCAGATCCCACCCATACCACTCCTCAGCTCTCTGAGACATGCTGATAGTGACACGAGTCGTCAGGGAAACGGCTCAGTCTGTGTCATCTGTTGCTTAAACCAAACCACAGTGTGCCTCTCTGCTGCTACAGCTACTTGGAAGAGTAGAGATCTGGCAGCGCACACCCCAGACCCAGCTAATATCAGTTTGACCCCACTGTCGAGGCTAAGAGGAGCAGACAGGCTGCTGTTTTTTTTCAATACTTCAACCAACGGAGCCTTACCTCTGGTCCTGACAAGTGTCAATGGTTAGGTCACGTTGCCTCCCAGTCAGGATCGCCTTGAGACAGACATAGCTAAGTGTGACAGATGAGTGCTCTTAGCACTGTGAGATCTTTCGTGACTGTCTAAGAACTGTAAAATGAGTCCACAATGAGTGTGTGGTGGGCTTGGGAAAGGCTACGTGGCTATGTGTCCAACAGGTAGAACTGCTTGAATAAAGTACATACTGTTTTTAAGGCAGGGAACATGTGCAAGTCAGTCAGTGGATTTTTAACATGTTTTTGTATTGTGGCCTCTGCTTAGAAAACAATACTGTAAACTTACTTTTACACTTGTGTTTTGTCTGAGTGCAGCATACAGCAAGCCTTTACTGTTTGTACACAATGTTCTAAATCAAAAATGTTATCTCCCACGGGCATAGCATGACCACTCCCTCGAGTTTGGGTGGAAGGGGAGGGTATTTTGCCGTTTTGTGTTGTGTGAAGTTTTTCAAATATTGAACTTCCCCTTTTTTCCTCATTATGTCTGTGTAGTGTAGTGTTTGGAAGCCTTTGTATGTTAATTATTATCTCTATTACTCAGTGTGCTCCTCTTTTTGTGAAGAAAGTTATCAACATATGGTAGTCACTTCCACAGGAATTCAATAGGGTTTCACAGTCACTATGTTTGTTTTTAATGCACACGTCTTAAGGTTATAGCCTGACACTGGGCATATGCAGATCTGAGGCCAAAAGGCACAGCCCTCCTCATGACCCCCCCGCTACTCCAATTACACCCTGACATTCAACGCATTAGCTCTGAAGTGCTGAGCGAAAGGCCTCGCAGAATTCACAGCCAGTTTCCAATCTGAAACCCTAACTCGGCAAGAACTTTGTCAGTAGATGTAATATTAATGGGAGCAGTGAAGACTTGAGGAGGCTATAGATGATAGATAATCCAGGAAGAGCAGTGCATGGTCGGGTCTCTGTGGATTACCGTGTGCCTCGGGATGCAAATCCATCCTGTCTGTACTGAGCTCTGCTACTGGAGCATGCCTCTACAGCCATTGTCTGCTCCCGGACGCATAGGCTTGGTAGTAAATAGGTGAAATTGATTTAATTGTCTGACTCTAGGGTCATGTTAGGGTAATTACACACAAGTGATTTATTAAAGGATGGTGTTGGGTACCACCACATCAATTCTGGTGCGAAAGACGAGTATAAAAAAGATTCCAGCTACAGTGTCTCCTTGCGTGTAATATTTTTGTGGCAATGTTAACTTTCCCACAACAGTTTTTTTGGTGAAAAAAAGAGCACGTGACATTCAGGTGTGTGTTTGCTTTTCAACCATTAAATGACATCAGGTTGGTTTATGTGCCACACACATTGCTTTTGAACTTCTTTTCATTTACATAAAGGCTCTCATTACACAGTTCTGTTGCATGTTGCCTTTGTCCTTTAGGGTACGGCCCTGTACCTATCTTCTATTGTTAAGATACACCTGTTGTTAAACAGGTTTGGCGAGTTACGAGTTATGTGTCCTAACGACCAGGTGGGTGGAACCGATGCTCAAAAGTAGTTGCCTTCGTGTGAGAGAAACGCCACGTTCTGATTATTACAAGAAGACTTTTTTTTTTTTTTCTTTGTCCGGTTGATTTATACATTTTTTACTCTATGGATTTTCATGAAGATTTTACACATGGAAATAGGGCACTCTATATGGGAGTGGTCGCCTGGGCCCAGACCCTGGTGTCTGTGCTTGTGTGTTTAGCCTCTCGTTTGTTTGAAATGCCTGTAAACATGGAGAGTATTTTTCCTAGCTTGCTGTTGCTGCTGTCACATCTGCATGTCTCTCACAGCACATCCCCGCACCGTGGGAACTGCCGCCCTATACGATTCGAACCTCCAATGTTGGACTTTCACGAACAGTGAGTCTTTGATGTATTCTGACACTAATTTAATATTTTGTGATTTTTCTTAATTACGTTTCACATAGTTTGAGACACTTGTCATTTTAAGTTTTTCTTCTTCATTCCTAAATCTTATTTAGTGGAAATATTTGATCAAATGCATCATCTGATATAATAAACAACATTTTTAAAACCCAGTGGATAGTTACAGACTGGTGCTCAGTCAATATGACCTTTTGCTCTCTATATTATGTAAAGTAAACCTCTTGAAGCGAGTAACCTCAGCCTGTCAACGATAAATGTGTCGCTGAGGAAGCATTCAACCTAAGCGTCAGCACCTAGCTTCACCTACGCAGGACTTGTTGGATCACATGCCACCCTGACAGTGGGTGTACACACCCATGTGGCATGACCCAGCTTCAAGTGTAGCCTACCTTACCAGGGTGCAAATGGTTAATTAACTGTCACAGGAGTGGGGTACCCTACACCAACTCCCAGTGAGTGACCCAGCTGCCTCGGCCTATCCTCTCGTGTTCTACTTCCTCAATAAACAATCCACTTATCAGCTGTGAATGTTTTGAGGGCATGAAAATGAAACCTTGAGAAATTCTCACCCTGTCTCTAATACACTGGAAAGGCAGGCAGGATTGGATTAGAGGTCTTAATAAATCAGCCCATAGATAGAGGCTCAACTTGTTAGATGCCATTCATTTAAGCTGTTAAGAAGATGGACATGTTTACATCTGCCTTACTTGTGTTGGAGAAACCATACATGCCTCTTATCCACTTTGTTTAAAGGACCATACAAGTGGTTTTCCAGGTTTTAATCAACTGACCTAGAAGTAATCCATCACAGTTAACATTTAGTGGCTTTTATTCTTAAGCCAAAGTTACTTTGTCTTTGCATGGTTTTGCATTTGTGAGCAGGGAGAATCATTAAAGTCTCTCCCAGTTGATTTTCCTACCATATTGAAATGAAAGAAACCACATGCTGCCTGGAAGGTAGGAATCAAAGAGTTTATGATGTGCAGTAATGTAAAGTGCAGTATATACAAGGAATAGGTTTTAACATGCAGAGCTACTTGTATGGTCCTTTTTAATAAATTAATAATTTTGGGAAGGTAACCCAGAGGAATGTCAAGTGCATCATTAATCACCAGGTGATTTGTATGACATTCCAAACCTGTTTACTGTCTCTCTTCTTGTCTTTAAAAAATCTTTGACTTTATTTTTAAGAACATGTATTTTTATTGTTACATTTTTCAACAAATTTCTCATTCTCATTCATCCTCTGTTTAAATCAAAATCTGTTTCCACCTTTGTGTCAATTCTCATGTCATGTCATTGTGACTTTATTAGTGTCATGTGCTTCTACATTTAGTTTTTAATTTCTTTCTATATGTTGTTGTTTGCCAGCGCTTACAAAGGCTTCTTTTCTTCATTTGCAGGCCCGTTGGAATGCCAAAAATGGAGAAAGTATATTTACATAATCCTAGCTCAGAAGAAATTAGTTTGATATCAATATCGGCAACAACAGCACATTTTCACGCATCCTTTTTCCAGAATCGGGTAAGTACTAATCACTTGGGAGTCACTTTAACATTGATTCATTTTTGTCATTAGCCTAGTTGTCACAACACATCTAATGCTTAATAACTTAATAATAGAAAATGCAGATTATCCTGTTAGTTTACCAAAAAAAACATTCCCTTGATCTTAAGTCACATGGGTGTGTTGATCTCACCATGTTACTTGATCATGCAGCATTTTGAAACATGAATAAATCAGTGTGATAACTTTGATTATTGTAAACAAGAGACTAATCAGGAGACGCAATGTATCCTTCTGTCTCTCAGGTGGCATTTGCTTTCTTTTTTATTTGCTTTAAACTCAAGTAGACTTGGGGATCTTCTTCAAGCATCAACAGCAACAACTATTCTCTATTCTGTAAATTCTGTACATTACTCTGCACTTGACTGCTTTTTTGCACTTCTGGTTAGACGCTAAACTGCATTATGTTGTCTTAGTACCTGTACTGTGCAATGACAATAAAGTTGAATCTAATCTAATCTGAAAAGTAAGCAATAATTGAGTGGGAAGTCCCGATGCAATTTGCGTGTCATTAGAAATGTGACCACACCAAAGGGATGAATGGCACTCTATAAAGAGAAGTAGACAAGACTAGGACAAGTAAACGGCAATATAATCAAGTTATAGTATACACAATCTTTAAACATGCCACACACTCTTTATTGGCATTTGGTGGAAAACACTGAAATAGTCATTTAAACCCACAGGAAGCAGTGTCCAAAGAGGATGGGTCCAAAATAACTGATGAAGGGAAGGGCCTGTTGACTTTATGTGGCTCACCCCTTTTTTTCCCGTTCGTTTTTTCTCTTAACCTCAAGTTGCTATTGCCAGCTGTAGTAAATACAAAAACGTCCTGATCAGTTCAGATCAGTTTTCTTAACTGCATGTAACCCTGACCCTTTTTAGGAAAGACCTGTTCTGTCGCTTTAAGCACAGTAGTTTCTGCACACATCATGTACTTGTTTAAGTGGGGTAGGGACACTGTGTATTTTTACCCTAAAACATTGATTACAAAAGTTAGGTCGTCAAGAAGAGGATGGTTGTTGTTGTTGTTATGTGTGCCCAAGGTGTTTAAATAAATTCAACTTCGGGATATAAGAGTCAAGTTTACAAAGACATTCAGTAGGAAAGAATTCCGTGTGGTTTTGAGGATAACAACCTGACGCCGCTAGTCCTCTGTCATGGGATATGTTTGTATAAAGGCTTTCTATAATAGGGTAGATAAAAATCACAAATTCTGCGAGATCCAGAGATTTCAGAGTTTGTACTAATGACATTAGGCATCATTAGGTAAAATGGAAGATTTTGGATCTATACTTTTATGTAGTCATTAACATAATTTGACATAGGTGAGCTATAGATTCCACCAGGTTTCTCTGAATTTTTGGCAAATTTAAGAGCAGGCTTACAGGTTGTTTGCAGTTCAGAGAGTTGTTATGCTTTGATATCCAGTTTGGTTCTGCAAGGACTTAAACTCTTCACATTTCATCATTAAAAACACCTGATAGGAGAATATATGTCACAGCTTTCTTTTGGACCCGTCCGTCTTTTGGTTTGGCACAGTTATTTTTCTTTAATAAATGCCAAATACATGTAATGCTATTAACTGCATGGAATCAATGCATACCTAGTCTTTATTTCTGCTTATTAAGTGTTATTTTGCTATGGTTTTATGTGTTGGATTGTCTGTTTATACGCTTGGATTCTTATATGCACTCAAGCCTATATATAGTTAGAGACAACAATCCCCAGAGATCTCTGCCTGCGCTGGTCACAGTGGCACATGTGTTATGCATCAGAGCTTGCCAAGTGACTGTTGGTGTATATTTATAAATGTGTCCCAACTTCATGCTATGTACTGATACTTTAAAGTATACACTGCATAGTTTATTGGGTTACACTTTACTTGAAGGTATCTACATAAGAGTGACATGACACTGTCATGAACGTGTCATAAACATTATAAACAAGTCATAAACGTTTATGACATACTGCTTCTGTCATTAAGTGTCATTCAGTTTTTGTCATGACAAGTTAGGGTTTGGTTTAGAGTTAGGGTTCATGTGTTCATGACAGTGTCATGTCACTCTTATGTAGACACCTTCAAGTTAAGTTACCGTTTATTTTTATTTTACAACAAATTAATGTAATTTACTTTCAGTTAAGCTGTGACTTTTGAGCTCTTTTGAACTCTTGAACTGCCACTGTATAATTTGGAAACTCAAAGTCAAAGTTCTCTTCCCCCCCCCACACACACCCTTTCTCTCCCCCAGATTTTCCCAGCGCTGTTTCTCTATTTTGGTTTATTGTTTTCAAGCTATGCTGTGTAGCTTCTCCATTTCCTGTGTGCATTACATTGTGTGTGTGCATTGTGCGGAAACTAATCTAAGATAAAGAAAAGTATTCCGCCTCCCCTGCATATTTCAGATAAGAAACTGTTTATTTAAAAATATAAAAATATAAATAAAACCTCAATCAAAAGTTATGCACAGGCAGTAAAGCACAGAGCACTTTGAAGTAAAGATGGAAATTCAAGATTATCGATCATATCTATCATGGAAACTAAACATGATTTGAAGAAGGGTTATTAGCACATTAACAATACATCCATCCATCCATCCATCTTCATCCGCTTATCCGGGGTCGGGTCGCGGGGGTAGCATCTCCAGCAGGGGACCCCAAACTTCCCTTTCCCGGGCCACATTAACCAGCTCCGACTGGGGGATCCCGAGGCGTTCCCAGGCCAGGTTAGAGATATAATCCCTCCACCTAGTCCTGGGTCTCCCCCGAGGCCTCCTCCCAGCTGGACGTGCCTGGAACACCTCCCTAGGGAGGCGCCCAGGGGGCATCCTTACCAGATGCCCGAACCACCTCAACTGGCTCCTTTCGACGCAAAGGAGCAGCGGCTCTACTCCGAGCTCCTCACGGATAACTGAGCTTCTCACCCTATCTCTAAGGGAGACGCCAGCTACCCTCCTGAGGAAACCCATTTTGGCCGCTTGTACCCTGGATCTTGTTCTTTCGGTCATGACATTAACAATACAGCAGAGGTTTATATAGTATTTTACCCGAAAAACGTGCAGAGGAAGTAGTTTGTTTTAGGTGTATATTAATGCAGGATATACAGTATATGTACACATCTGAAACCAAACCCACGCCTTTTAGGCATCGCGATTCGGACCTAGACGATTCTGCATCGATGCAGTGACAGACCTTAATTGATTATTGCCTGCTGATGTTGCTTGTTGATTTTCTGGTTGCTGCTTTTTTTGTTTTTTTGTCTGCTGTGTTTAGACTCCGTAAGTGTCTTTTTTAAGAGCAGATACGATAAAAAGGGGAGTTCATGTATATATCTGACTACTTGAATTTGTTGATGAAAACCATGTGTAACAATATATATTAATATTGAAGAGGTGATGCATCGTGATATCGATTCAAATCGTTGACAGGATAATCATAATCGAATTGAATTGTGAGACCAGTGAAGATTCACACCCCTAATGCCTTTGGGAGGTGTTCTAAAAATGGCACAGCTTATATATTGTTTCCTGCTTGAAGAAGTTTCCTGACTGAAAAAAACCTGCCTTAATAAATAATAAGAATGCACAGGTTAGAGTGTATGCTTCCTATTAGGCTTCTATCTTTTTGCTTCTGCACTTCGACCAAGCCTTTATCTGGTGAGCAGTGAATTGTACTCCTTCCACTATTTGCAGCAGCGGAGATGGCACAAGAAGTTCTGTTTCGTTACATTTGTGTACAACCTCTTACTACATGACATTTAGTCTATATGAATTAACTATATATTGTTTTTAGCTGTTTTTGTAGATATAAATAGACAGGAAAGTATTCAGGGTGATCTAGGTAAAACCACTGAACAGTCACTATTTGCAACCACATTCGCTACCAAAATGCTAAAGTTAGAGTGTAGCTGTAATGTTTTGGTAGCAGCGGATCTGTAAGGTCAGGTGTTGTGGAAGTGAGTGTTCTTTCAGGTTATTAGCCCAGCTGATGAAGAACATTCTGCGTTTGTTGTACTGCACATCATGTATGTTGTATCTTTCAACAGATAATTCCACCAGGAGGGAACACGTCATTCGATGTCGTATTTCTTGCCCGAGTAGTTGGGAACGTAGAAAACACTTTATTTATTAATACATCACATCATGGAGTGTTTACATACCAGGTATAGACCAAAATGAACAACACTTCATTTTCATTCACAAGTTGAATAGTTAGTGCTAGGAGAAATGTGACTAATTTAGCTTTTCTATCTCTGTCCTGAAGGTTTTTGGGGTTGGCATCCCAAACCCCTACAGACTGCGGCCCTTCATCGGGGCTCGAGTCCCTGTAAACAGCAGCTTCTCACCTCTAATAAACATCCACAACCCGTACAGTGAACCACTACAGGTAACGTTGAGTAATTAGAGTCTCTAATGGTTAAACTGGCACATAGTTTTTTGGGATGGAACAGCTGTTTAATTGATGGATTGAGTTCCTTTTCCATGTCCTACTCCAGGTTGTTGAGATGTACTCCAGTGGGGGGGATCTTCATCTAGAGCTTCCCACGGGTCAACAAACAGGGACTCTTAAATTATGGGTTAGTTCCACGTGTTTGTGTCGAGTCTTATTTTGTTTTGAAGATGAACGATAACGGAAGTCAAATTTTCATCACTTTCAACCATGCTGACTAGGGCTGGGTTTAAAGAAAAAAAAATGGTGATTAAATCCTGAGCTCGATCTCTTAGGAGACTACGTTCTAAAGCTAGACTAAAGATTTTGGTTTCATGTGAAACTAGACGATCAAAGGAATTCATGTTATGCTAAATAACGCTCCAAAGTTAGGCGAAATGTTGGCGAGGGTAAACCTGCCATGGCCATCAGGTAAATACAGTCTCTGCATCGCACCCTCTGCAAGAAAGCAAGACCATTTTTTTTTGTCTCTATGTAACTGCTTTGGGGTCAATTCTTAAAGTCTACATTAATATTTGTAATGCGGCAGGTTAGAGGCAACCTTGTACAATTTACAGCACTAGTTCTCTAAGAATCTTTTTCATATTCAAGCAAAATTGGTATTGTGACTGAAATATCCCTAATTGCATTATTTTTTAATCAAATCAAATTGGAACTCTAATAGAAAGGGACCTTGGGAATCGAATCGATTCAGGCAATTGGTGGCGATACCCAGCCCTAATGCTGACCTTCTCCCTCCAGGAGATTCCTCCATTCGAGACAAAGGGGGTGATGAGAGCCAGCTTCTCGTCGAGAGACGCCGACAACCACACGGCTTTCATCAGAATCAAAACCAATGCCCCCAATGAAGACCAGTTCATCATTCTCCCTGTAGAGGTGGAGGTCACATCAGGTGTGCTTACCAAGACTTTGTCACATTTTATTACCTACAATACATTTATTGTAATACTCCGTCTTGTCCGTCAGGTAAACATTTTTCTGTTTGTACTACTTTTTTTGCAGCCCCTGGTATATACGCCTCCACAGAGATGCTTGACTTTGGTACGCTGCGGTCACAAGGTATGGAGAATTACAGCAGAAGGTACCTCTTGCACTTCTTCTCCGGGCTTCTTTGCTCACTCCTCCGTTCTCTTTTTCAACCACTTTGTCTTACAGATCGTCCAAAACTGCTGAATGTACACCTTTTAAATTCAGGAACAAAAGATGTTCCAATTACAGTAAGTATCCTTGGTAGCCTTTTTGAAATCTTCAAACGGTTATCCTAACCCTCATGTAACCCCAACCTTTATTTACGCTTTACAGAGTGTGCGCACAACACCGTCAAATGAAGCAGTCACAGTAGATTTCAAAGCAGTCACACTGAAAGCTGGAGAGAGCAGATATACCAAAGTTGCAAGTATAAGTTTTGACGGTAAGCAGTGGTTTTTATGTGGTGAGTTTTGACATTTCTGTTGAAACATGAAGGTTATAATGTTACATTTTTGTTGACAGAGGTGTTGATTAAACTGTATGATCATTTTGGAGGCTGTAGTACTGACAGGTGTTTCTATTATTTTGTCCACTTATTTATTTAACAAGCACTTAGGATTTATTTCAGGACTTTTGTATTAGACTGCATTTATTATAGCTAGCAGGAAACTGAGCATACATCTCATTTCATTTCTTACGTCAACGGTTTTTCTGCTTAATATCTTGAACCATACATATTCATGGTTTTTTTTGTTGAGGAAATTTCATTGCAAACAGCTAAGCTTGTGACATACAATCAATGGATATCCAGTTGGGACAGTTAAAAATTGAAAGCCATATCCAACCTGAGCTATCACATATGCCTGCTCCACCACCACGCCCTCCAACTGTGGATACAATGCAGGCAGTTAGCCACACAGATCTTAAACATTAAGTGCTTTTCTTCATTTTCAAATAGTGCAGTTAGATGCACCTTTTCCACTTAACACAGGCTCTTAACAGGAGGAAAGTCTGAACTGGCAGTTCTAAAGTGTGAAGGCTGCATGCATGATGTCAGTTCCTCTTCTAAGTCTTCACTGGCGGACAGAGACACAGACGTGAACAGTGGTTTGCTTCTACTTCCTTTTTAAGAAGGAATCCTTTCGGTTTGTTCATACTCTTGGGTAAAAGTAAAATCATCAGAAGTCAATATTTTTTCCTTTTGTGTGTGTCCTGTAATATATATTGACTGTTTATTAGTAATGATCTGGACATTCTTTAGCTTTAAGAGTTTTACATCATGTCCTTACTCAAGCAATTTCTTACACGTTTTGGTTTAGAGTATTGCACAACTTCCTCTTGTGAGGCCTTGTATGCTTCTGCAGTGCAGTTATCCGCTGTTTCGATCTTGTTTTTGGGTTGCAGCCTCAAAAGCGAGAAGACCATATCAGTTCTCTGGAAAGATAACTGTTAAAGCGAAAGAAAAGAGTTACTCCAAGCTTGAAATCCCTTACCAGGCAGAAGTTTTAGATGGGTGAGTTGTTTTGTGTCGCTACATTGAGAAAGTGGGTGTGGCTTTATGTGTTATAAGGAATACAAATGTTCCTGTAAGAGTTTTAGTTCTAAAAGGTTTCTCTCTTCTGGCAGCTACCTGGGCTTTGACCACACAGCGACATTGTTCCACATCAGGGACAGCCCCGTCGACCCAGTGGACAGACCCATCTTCCTCACAAATGCCTTCAGCTTTGCCATCCGGTTACACAATGTGTCCCTGCCAGAAGAGGCCAAAACCATGTTTAATGTGAGAGTCACCAGAAAGGGTTAACGGGGGACAATCTAATTGTGAAGTGTAATATATGTATAATGGGCGATATGACATCTCGTTTTCTCTCTCTGTTTTAGGTGCAGAACTTCAGTGCACCCATCCTTATCCCCCCACACGAGTCACGCTACGTCTTCTCCCTCCTCTTCCGGCCAGTCCGACCCTCCATTCACATAGACAGCAATATCCTGCTGATCACAAACGCATCCAAGTTCCACCTGCCTGTCCGGGCCTACACAGGCTTCTTGGAGGTACACAAAAAACAAACAATTTATTTAGAGAAAAAGAATCCTCTTCATATGCAGCTAATTCACTTACCATCAAAGTGGTACTGAACAGAGCTCATTCATTTATCAGCGAGTGCTGCCATGTTCATTACATTGAAAGTCTGTATTCTTCATCTAATACTGCCCTACAATGGTAGAGCGCATTAACTACTGAAGCAGTGAAATTGAAAAAAAGGGTTAATGTTTTCAGGCAAACAAAGTGTCCATTTTAACTAGTTCTTATTCTTATTTTGATTATTTACAGTCCGTAACTTACAGGAATTAAATGTATTACTGTTGTGCTAGGTGTCTGTCATTTTACTACTAATATTTACAATAAAACCATTATCATGAACTAGTTTACATTTTAATACATTTAAAATTTGTATTTAAAAGTAGCTTAACCCCACCAAATTGCGTGGATTCCACTAGAGTCAAAAGCTGAGGTGGAAGCGATTGAGATCTGCTAAGCTAGTTACCTTTAGCAACAGTTTAGCTGTGGGGATTTAGCTCTCCATTGTGACCGGAATTACTGTCAGTTTGTCAATATTAATATTTGTTATTGACAAGTAGGAAAACCAATGCATAGGTAAATTTAGTTTTAGCTTTAGATAAGGCTGGCCATGGCTATTTCATGATGTAGCTTTAACTTGATATAGATCTCTGTTTACCAAGCTAGAGTATAGTTACTGCAGCCTGGGCAACAACACAAAGTCAGAATGCAGTAACTATACAACCAGTGTGCATTCACTGCAGTTTGACTTGGTTTTTAGCTCTGTGTCTGTAGTTACTGCACATTTAAAAAGCATTAGAAGTTAGACATTTTGAAACATTACACAATGCTTTTCTATGTAGTAAAACAGAAGTCAGATTCGTATGTAAAGTATGTAGTTACTCCGTTTTGCCTTTGTAACGCAGAATCATTCTTGGTGATATGCGTCTGTGTAATGTGGCGTTTGTTTTTTTGTGAACAGCCACTGGTCCTGCCTCCCAGTCTGAAGGAGAACATCCTGGACTTTGGTGTTCGCAGTGCAACAGACACCAGCAGCATCACATTTGTGGTGGTCAACAGTAATCCCATAGAGGTAAGATCACGCAGCATACTGCATGTATTGCTACACTACACATAAAACAGTAGCAGATTAGATAGTTTGTCCTGTAAGAGAAAATAAAAAAAGAACTTACTTAAACCTGAACTTACTTGCTGTGTGGTTAGCTTTCCTGTTCATTGTCCAGTACACAGTTACAGTAGGCCCATTGTATATTGTACAGGGCCTTTTATATATGCTGCCTTGTGCTTTCAAATATTTCCAGCACAACAATTAAACTTGTCGCAACATGAGCTTTTAGGCTAACATACTCATTTCCACAGTGGCAGTTGATATAACGTGTTTGAGCAATTAAAAAGTACAGTCACACATTGTTCAGCAAAACGATTGCAGCGTACAGTTTGGTCCTTTCTGTCCTTTTCAAACTGCTTTGTGTCCTCCAGCTGGAGATCAAATCCTGGCTAGTCACGGGAGACAGCCTTTCCATGGAGCTGCTGAAGACGGAGAAAGGAAACGCAACAGTGGCCCTGAGTCGCCCGCGAGAGCTGCACAACACCTCAGCCTCCCATCACAAAACAGTAAGACCCCCGCAGTGTCATTCCCAAGCTGCTTTTTGGTTTTATGTTCTGATCATCATGACACTAACTTTGGTAGATATCCCAAACTCCATCACAAAGGGGGGAAGTTGGTAGAGAGTAGTGTCACCAGTCTAATGCAATCCAAAATAAAAGGCCTGTGTCGTGGCAAACCAAAAAAACCCTGCTGGGTCTAGTTTGGGTGAGACAAAGAGCAATTAAATACTCAAACACAATATCAGTTGTCTCTTATGTCCAAGGATTATTTATGGCTTGCAAACAAGAGCCACCATGTATGCCCAGGGGGCACATGAGACTGAAGACAAAAATTGGTCACATTGCAATTTATACTTATGCTCTGCAGTGTTGCCTCACTGCTCTGTGTCTGAGGTTATTTATCTTATTAGTCACATTGTGTCACAATACCAAGTTGAAAGTTATTTTTTTTACTAGCTTCTTTTCTAGCTTGCAACTACCTTGCTAAGGTTATGCTTGCATGAATTAATGGTATTATTTTTAGTTTTTTACTTGTGTAGTGTTGCTGCTGCACATGCACAAACTCACACACTGACTGCTGACTCAAGCTGGTTCAGGTAAATGCAGAATTAAATTTGGGATCAGAAAAAAGCCTCATCAAGCACAAGAAAAGAAGAACACTAGATAGAAAGATGGCAGCAAAGAGAAGAAGAAAAAAGTAGAACAAGGAGAGGAAGCATCAGTAGACCTTTCTAGACTAATTTATATCAAAAATAAAAAAGGTACTTTACAGCTAACCGCTTCCTCATGTTAAGAATCTGTAGCATGCGCACTGTGAAAAAAAACCTAACACATTTTTTTTGTCTCTATAAAGGTGATATTAGCATCTGGCTATTATGCAGCATTCAGAGTGACACTTGTGGCCAAGGCACTGGAGGGCATGTATGATGGAGCAATACACATCACCACAGATTATGAGGTAGGTAGCCAGTCAAATCTGCTGTTTATGGCCGTTCTTTTTAAGGAAATGCACAAGCAGCATTCAGTCTAATGGTGACTTTTCTTTTCCCCTCAGATATTAACCATCCCGGTGAAAGCTCTCGTAGCTGTGGGTACATTAAACAGCTCTCCTAAGCACATCGTTTTACCACCTTCATTTCCAGTAAGTAACACTAACATCTATTCATGAGTAAGATTTCACATCTGTGCTGGCAACAAGCAGAAGATGAGATGAAGTATTGTCTGCCGAGCCTACATTCCTGTACAAAGCCTGAGGTGTTGTGACTCCTGACGTGTGTGTGTGTGTGTGTGTGTGTGTGTGTGTGTGTGTGTGTGTGTGTGTTCCTTTTAGGGTAAAGTTATTCATCAAAGCTTCAGTATCCAGAGCTCTTTTACTCAGAAAGTGAGGTTACAGCAGATCCGCTCCCTGACTGAAGATTGTCGTTTCTATTATAAACGGCTCCGCAACAACAAAGATGAGCTGGAGCCAAGACGTAAATCCAAGGTAGCCCCCTTTGTCTCACTGAGCAACATTAGTGAGCCATAAGTGTCCTTCTAAACATAAACTTACTTTTCCTCCTTTTTCAGGTGGCAAATATTTATTTTGACGCCAGCTTGCAGTGTGGTGATCACTGTTATGTGGGGCTGCCATTTGTGCTTAAATGTAAGTTTTTTTTTTTTTTTTTATGTGTGTGTAATGTTCAAATCTCACAAAACGATTCAAAATTAAAACAAAAAATCTTTTCCTTCCACAGCTGAGTCCAAGTCTCATGGGCTGGCGTTACAGGAGGATATCTGGGACGCTGATGTCGACCTCCACCAGAAGCTCCTCAGGCGATGGAAAGAGCTGAAAGAGCGCTCGGGACACAAGTAAGTATATTAGGATTCAGAGATCCTTGGGCTATGGTTATCACATTTTACTGTTGAATTAGTTGCTTCACACCAACGGCCTATTTACAGCATGTCACAAGATGTTTTATCTTTTTCTTACTAAAGGATTGAAGCTGTCTTTGAAGTCAACACGGACCTCCAGAAAAATGTGCAAGCTAAAATAACTGCGCACTTGACCTGGCCCTCACTGGTCAACTCCTCCCAACGCATTATGTTCCCTCTGACCAACACAAACAGCTCGTCTGTGAGTAGAAAAACAACCCGCCTCTTGTTAGTAGTTGGGGTGTTGAAATTAATCATTGCATCGCCTCTGTCGATGCAGTGGCAGACCTTAATTGATTATTGCCTACTGATGTTGGTTGTTGATTTTCCGGTAGCTGCTTTTTTTTTGTCTTTTGTCTCTTGTGTTCAGACTGGGGAGTTCATATATATCTGACTGCTTGAATGTGTTGATGAAAACCATGTGTGGCAATATATAATAATATTGAGGAGGTGACGCATCTTGATACATTGTGATTTCGAATCAAATTGTTGGAGGATAATCGTAATCGAATCGTGAGACCAGTGAAGATTCACACCCCTAGTTACAAACACAAGCAGGAATGTCTTAAGGTGTTGTTAAAGTCCTGTGTTTGAAATTGAGCTGGGACATCTTTCTGTATCTCCGCAGGAAGAGGAGGTGATTCTGCAGAATCCTGCCGATGTCCTCGTCTATGTCCAGGTTCTCCCGTTGGCGCTGTTGCCCAACCCATCGGTGTTTTCTGGAAAGCTGGCTGACAGGTGGGAAATCTCCACAAGCTCAGCACGTATCTTGTTCTTTATCCCCCTCAACTTACTCTGACAGTGATCTTCTCTGATTTTTTTTTTTCCAGGCTGCCATTAGGGAATTTGTCCAACATCAACATTGACACAAATACCTTAGAGTTCCAGGTTCACAGAAATCAAGTGAGTGCTCCGAGAGTGACGATGGACTTCCCCACTGTTCAGGCATTCAGAGGACCAGCTGTTTGGCATATAATTGCATTGCTAATTACAGTCCTCTTGTCCATGATGTAGGCAGCATGTGGAAGCTGTTTGTGTCTAACAAGCCCTCTGTTTGTTTGGCAGACATCTCTAATGAAGAGCAGTACAGGGTTCGTAGAGGGATCAACCAGACCCTTTGTGTACAACCTCCTCCTGCTGCCTGGAGAAGTCAAGTCGTTCAGCGTGAGGTTCACTCCCACCAGCAACCACAGTGTCTCCTCCCTCCTCATAGTCAGGTAATGTCACTTTTATAATGGAACTGTTCTGTGTTTTTTTTTCTTTCTTGTGTAGCATTAAGGGATTACAACTTGGATTTCGTTGTGCAACCCTGTGTTGTAGAATGCCAATAAATGATCCTTGAACCATTAGTAAATATGCATTTCTCTCCTGAAATTGTGTGCTTCCTTGGGAATCTGTTTAGGAACAATCTGACCGTGATAGACACAATCATACTTCACGGCCGAGGTACAACGGAGAGTCTGAAAGTTGCAGGGAAGCCTCCAGGACAAGGCAGCTCGCTGAGGTTCAAGATGACTGAGGCCCTGCTGAAAGACTGCACAGAGAGTGAGTTTGTGTTGCTGTGGTCCAGATCAGTGTATCCATGGCCCCCATTTACACTTTCCATTTCTGGTGCCTTGTATCCAGATAAAATCCAGATATGATTTAATACACTTTAATTTACATAAAGCAGCATATATATATATATATATATATATATATATATATATATATATATATATATATATATATATATATATATATATATATATATATATATATATATATATATATATATATTAGGGCTGTCAATCGATTACAAATTTTTATCTAATTAATTACATACTCTGTGATTAATTAATCGCATACATAATAAACGGTGCCTGAACCGATACTTTTTAAGAAAGTAAAAAAAGAAAAGAAAAAAAAAAAGGGTACTAAACAACAGTTGGTGACATCCAAGAATGGCTTGTTTATTGCTAAGGCCATATGGTCAAAATTAAATTATGTAATAATAATGTATAACAATAACTAATTTCAGTAGTAAATTGCTGTTGAACCATCAGCTAGGAAAAGGACATTTACAATAACTTCAAATGCACCACGAGGCTGTAGTTTACCAGTTTCATTGAACGCACCGTCTGTGTTGTTTCTCCGACAGCAGCTGCAGATTGTTACATTCCGGTGTTGAATCCTCTACAGTAAAACACAGTCACACTTTACACCGTTTAGTGTTAGCTGTCAGCATTTTAACCCTGTTTAATCCAGCTACTAGCTAGCGGTAGGCTAACGTTAGCTGCTGTTGAGTATAGTGTTATAATGTAACTAGCGTCATGTGCATCAGAGAGAAGAGCAGACATATCAGTGGCACCAGATTTCGGTAGCCAGGGTTGACAGGAAGAAGTAAATGTTCCAATTAATAATCCAGGCAGAACATTCTCGTCTCCCTCCTTCATTTTACAGTCCAATGGTGCTAGAACGGCTCCGGGGCAAACCTCAATATGGAATGGATTAATCTGCCTTATTTTTTTTAACGCGTTATTTGTTCTCAGATTAATTAATCGAAATTAACGCGTTATTTTGACAGCCCTAATATATATAATATACACACACACACATACATACATACATACATACATACGGATGAAAGGCGCTCTCACCCACACAGATTATTCAGGGGTTGAACTGATTAGGGATCATATAAATGCTACAACAGCTCGGTGCACCTTCTGTATGATCGTATGTGTTGAAATTGGTGGAACCACGTTTCCCCCTGTCTCAAGCATCAGGAAGTACAACTGCTACTTTCAGTGTGACTTTATCATGTAAGTGGCTACTACCACAGTCAGTGTAACCACTGACGTAGTAACACTGACTAGGTGTATTACTTTTGGAGTCTGTCCGAATCAGTGTATTTAATAAGGTGTATAATGTCTATAACAAGCTTCTGCACAGTTTCCAGAACTTAGTGCACCTTATTGTACTAACACTGTTTCTTCATATTCCAAGACATCATTACTGTTAAAAGTACATCCTTATTACAGTCCTAATCTTTTGATCAATGACACACAAAAAAGAGACCAACAAGAAGGGCATTCAAGTTCATGCATACTTTTCATGCATTGATACACTTTGAAATTGTCCTAAACAAACTTGCTTGTCCACTCGACACATTAAACACAGATTGATGAAATAAAAACATTCAGTTGACCCCAGGAATCTCATTAATGATAATCATTTAAAAAATACCATAAAATTGTGTATTCTGTCTGAAAGATAAGTTCTAAAAACGGCTGAAGCGCTCTGAATAATGATGTACTTTTCTGTCTCTGTTGCAATATATTCAATGTCCATACATTATTATCCCTTCATTTATTTCAGAGACTAAAGTCAAGGAGCCAAACTTCACTCTCAGAAGAACCTTCAGAGTGGAGAACACGGGCCTGCTCCCGATCACCATCAAATCGGCAGAAATCAACGGACAAGTCTGTGAAGGATATGGATTCAAAGTTCTCAATTGTCAAGAATTTTCACTTAAGCCAAATGCTTCAAAAGATCTCATCATACTGTGAGTGAACAAACATGTTATCTCTCTGTGTCTGATTTGACCCTGCGGTTTGAGGAACGGCACACGAATATGGGAACTTCAGATTGTGTCCCAGAAGCTCTATTAATACTTGTTCTCAGCCTTTCTGGCTGAGTAAGCCCTCAGTAAGAGGATGAATTGGCTCTCTGTCTCTCTGCAGCTTGTGCTTGCTCCCCTCAGGCCTTTTTTTCTCCTTCTCTTAAAATTAGAATCCACTCTCAAAATGGACACACATTCACTCATTAGTTTAACACTTGTTATCCCTTTTTACAAATTAAAAACAATGCTCAAATGTTAGCTGGGAAAACTCAAATATTCAAGTTAGGACTTTTTTGTTAATCAAGTTTTACTCAAAAGTTTGAATGACGCCAGCTCTGTCCTCAGCCGCTCTGGCTATACATTTGAATAGAAATTGTGTCCTAAATGAAAGGCACTGCCGTGTTCTAGGTGAATGTAATGTCAGGATCAGATTACACAACAACCGATTTTTGACCTGACATGTCGCAGACAAACGTTCAAAGTCATCAAGCCCAATGATGAGGGTCAGGACCGACAAATATGTGTCTTTATCTCTTGTAGTGTGACATAATCAAAGATCAGCGATATAACGTCTGGGACGCTTCGCAATATATAGTCTAGCATGTCAGAATTTTTTGTCTTTTTCCACCTAGTGTGACATGTTCTACGACGTCTTCCTTGACATCGACCAATTGGAAGAGAGAGCGCTCTCTGCCTCTCTGGCGCATATATGTAAACATGGATAAAAGAAGGAGAGATGCTACCAAAGATCCTCTGTACTAAAGAGAGCGCATTTCAAGCAGCGCCAATGGTATGAAACGGTACACACTTCCTGTCTCCTAAAGGGGCGTGGCCTCGCTTGAACATGTACTGAACGTAGAGTGGATGGATGAAAAGTTATATTTGAATAATTTATTAATATGTTCTTTTGCTAACGTTAGATATTTACAGAACTATGAAGACATATTTAGCATCACAGAGATTAGTTTTGTTAGGGCGTTCTCTGTGTTGCAGATCTCGTGAGAGTTTGTTCCTGAGACAGAAACAGGTCCCAAACTAAGTTAATTTTCTCCTGATGTGTCCGTCTGAAAAATGCTATGTTAGTATCAAGATGTTCTGGAGATATGTGGCTTGTGAAAAATGGGTCCAATATTTACTTTGGTGACTGTGGGGCGAAAGGCTCGCTCATAATCTGTGTCCACGTTCATTTCTCCCGTTGGAATCAACACACTCAGGACCTGCCGCTAGTCTCCTAAAGAGGCGTGGCCATGGTGGAGCCCACGTGACACAGGGACAGGAAACTACTCTGAGTTGGGCGTCTCGGTTCTAAACTGTCTCTGGTTCCGGTTCCAGTGCTATTTTTTTTTTTACCAAGACAAAGGTGACGAGGGCTGACGTGAGGCAACGCTAGGGCTGCACGATATGAGGAAAATATCAAATTGCAGATTATTTTAAATTGATATTGCGATTGCAGTATGATTCATGATATTGGAGGAAATGATCATTTTTGTATCATTAGTCTCATTTTCATTGAAAATATTAAAATTAAATAAAAATAATATGATTATAGTGTGATTTCTGCGAGGATCTGTACCAAACGAAGATGTTTTTCTGTAGTCTGTAGGATAGGATTTGTAGGCCGGGACGTCTCTGCAGCACCACAATACTTGTGTCAGTATTGCGAATTCGATAAAATTGCAATTAATTGTGCAGCCCTAGGCGACGCCACAGTCAGCCTTCAGCGCCACTGGTTTCTGGCCGTCGGCTTGGTGTGTCAGGGCCTTAAACGGCAACGTTTCTTGTGAGAGATATCATCATTCTAACATGATGTGAAGGTGTCATTCTAAAAATAAAAGCCACTGTAGGGCACCACCACCACCAAATGCCACTAGTTTGACGTTCAATTCTGCTTTGCTGTGATACTAATTCTAAGCTATGAAACTACTCTAAACTCCAAACAATTAAATTAGAAGAAAAAAAGTTTCTTAAATTGTAATTGCAATGATGCATTTTCTCTTAAGATTTAACTTGAGTGTCATGTTTTTTAAACCCCTGCACACCCATGGAAGGTACACTTAATGGTAGAACATACTCTTATTATTATGCCTTCACAGAACTGCGTGGGCAAAACCATGACGCTGTCTTATGTCCAGCCAGTTTGATAGTGGGGGTGATTGACCTCAGTCGCGAATTTTTCGTTTATATTCTTGTTTTATAACTGCAGGAGAAATGATGCAAGCAGCGGAGAAGGATGGATGCTGATTTTGGACTGAATGCAGCTTAACATTGCACATGAAATGATAAATTGTCACACTTGTGCAAATGCTGAATGATGAATAGCATAGAAAGTGTGATGAATGACAGAATCAAACAATCAAAACAATCAAGCTTGTTTTTGCAAACTCTTCACATTTGGATCAAAGCTATTTTCAGAGCAAAAGCCATCATGGTACAGACTTTTGCCAGTTAGGGCTGCAGCTATCGATTATTTTAGCAATTGAGTATTCTACCGATTATTCCGTCGATTAATCGAGTAATCTGATAAGAAATACTTTTGTTTTATTGAAGAGCAATAATAAACAATAGTTTGGTTAAATTTTCGGAAAAAGCTACATTTGTGTTGCCTACATTGCTTACAATATCATCTCTCCAAAAACTAAACATATGAAGTGCATTTAAGTGCCATATTACATTATAAAATTTTTAAAGAAAACATTTTCTGAAATGACATCAACCTCACACTAAAGCCTACATTAAACATACGTAAACATGACCTTAGGTTGTGCAACTTAACTTTCAGAACTACAACTTTCATCCTGAGACTGATCTGTATATAGGCATATATGTAAATATATGTAAATATTAATTATACGCAATCTATTTTAATTTATATATTTGATTACAATGTCACACAGCTCTGTTACACTTATGCTAGTAGATCGTTGATCAGCTGTTTCTCCGTGAAGAGAGTGAGAGAAAATGGTGCGCAACAATCAGCTGTTTCTCCGACGGGATAGTCAACACGTCGGCTCTTTAGATCAAATTGTGGTCACTGCTACATATTTTCTTGTCTCTGTTTTTGCTAGTTGGTGTGTTTGGTGTAGTTTCATCGTCCATACGACTCCGTGATTTACTTTTGTCGGGTCCGCTTCGTGGAATGGATGAGAAATGTTTTCTGTTGAGATGCTGAAGCATTGACGTCGTGCTATTATTGTGGTAAGCTAGTTCGGTTTTTCAGTAGGCACACTGTACAGAGTTCTCGTTTTAACTACATTTGAACTGATTCCAAACTTTGGACACTTTCTGTGGTTTTCTCCAGCCTGTCTCTTCTCCTAGCCCCTCACTATTTACGCTCTGGCATGTGTCGCCAGCAGACTGAGCAGCGTCTGGTGTGCGACAATAATAATGATCCGTGTGGAAACACCGTCCGTCAGCAATACAACGTTGGTAACATTGATTTAACGAAGCTTCGAGGCAAATCATTTTGCATCGAGGATGTTTTGTAATCGAATTATTCGAGTTATTCGAGGAATCGTTTCAGCCCTAATGCCAGTTAGTCACCGGCATGTGTCATGGTCCTGAAACTGGCACACTGAATGGAATGTAGCCAATTGTTAATGTTATTAACTGCACCTTTGCTCTTTTCTGCTATCAGAAAAATGTCTGAAAAAGTTCCATTCACAAATATATTAGTGTCGTTTAATTCATAATGAATCAAATAACACCCATTTGAACTCAAATCTACCAAGCACTGGCTACTTGATATGTTAGAGAATTAAATTTTATCACAATGCACATGTGCTGTAAATTTGTCCAGGCCATTAGCAGAGAACAGCCTTTTGAACCTCAACATCTCCTCCCCTTTCCCTACAGGTTTACACCCGACTTCACGTCATCTCGAGTGATCCGGGAGCTGAAATTGGTGACATGCGGAGGCTCTGAGTTTGTGTTTGTCCTTAACGCCTCCTTGCCCTACCACATGTTAGCTACGTGTGCAGAGACCCTGCCCAGACCAAGCTGGGAGCTGGAGCTCTACATCATAGTGTCGCTCATCATGAGGTGAGTTCCACTCTGTACTGCAGTGTAGCACCAGCACCACAAGCAATAAAACACCTCGCTGTTGTATTTCATTTTGTATTTCAACCCATCTAACAGTCCATATTTACGTTTCTTTAGTTCCATGTTTCTGTTGGTGATTGCCACAGCCTACCTGGAGGCTCAGAGCATATGGGACCCTTTCAAGAGACGCGTGTCTGTGGAATCCAACTCCTCTATGGAGACAGGGAGACCTTTTAATCTCAGGGAAATTGTGCAAATTCACAGTGATTCAAAGTAAGTGTAAAACAGGAAAGGCCGAGTTACATCTCGGACAAAGGTTGATCAAACCTCATGATATCAATGCACAAAAAGATATGTTGATCTAATGAAGAGGAAGATCCATCTATTGATTGTTAAAAAGGTTCTAGGACAATCTTTAAATACCGTTCCATCATTCTGATTGATTAGGTGTGTTTAAGAGGCTCTGACACACAGAGAGGACACCGATAGCTGTTGTGGCTAACCTCTGCCAACAGTTTTTGCAGTGTCTGGTACTGCCACCACTTACTTACCTTATCGTTGGTCATTAGGGTACATTTGCATGTTTAACCTGAGGCAGATGGTGAGTGAAAGCTGTCTGATTGGTAGTTCAGCCAGGGGAATAAGTGATTTCACTTATCATTTAATGTCGTTTCTCATTGTTTCTTTCAATTATTATTGCAGGAGCAAAAGACCACTTTATAGTGCTAGTTTATCAGATATATTCTCACTTTGTATTCCAGCCTAAAATGAGACTATTAACGATTTTATTTTTCTTGTCTTAAGTTGCTGCAACTAGTGATTATTTTCATTATTTTCGCGATTAATTGATGAATCATTTGGTCTATAAAACACTTTAGAAAACCATGCTAAAACACCCTGACAAGTTTGGAGAACAATAGTTAGCAGATTGATTTTCTATCGATTGACCGAATCTGATTAATCAGCTAATCGCTGCAGCTCTTCTCTTCTTTAGAAGCTACAAGGGGAGGTGCAGCATGTAAAGCATACTTTAACAGAAAATTGCCAACCTTTTCAGGTTGAACGATTATGGCAACTCTCCCCAGAACTTCCGAGGAGGATATGCGTCCAGCAACAGAGCAGCTCGGGTCGGAGGCCGACAGGGCAGCCAAAAGAAGAGGTCCCGGATCGGCTTCAGCCGCCCATCTATGCAAGCCACTTCCTCGCAGCTGACCAAAGGGAGTACAACCTCAGGCCAAGAAGGCCCTCCAGCTGCCTGCCAGCTAGTCAACCGAAAAGCTCGGAGTACCAAACAACTGGACTTCCAGGGTCAAAGTTTAGCTGGGCCATCGCTGCCTCACAGAGGCCTCTGTCCTGACGATGCAGAATATGCCAACCTGATAGGAGCCATGGACAACGACCTGGACCGTCCAGATTCACTCAGTGGTGAGACTCTACAGGAACAGAGCACTCAGTCAATACAAAACAAAGGTACCCACATTTGTTTTTATAGAGAGAGCAGAAGGCCTCTGTAATCAGGTACAGGTCTTTGAGTGTGTGTTTACTATCGTTTGCAGTGTTGGAATCCAAAGGGAAGCTGCGCGGCAAATACAAAAGCCCAGAGGAAGAAGGAAGAGAAGGAGAAAAAATCGACAGTAAAGACTCAGGGAGACGAGCTAAAAGATAACCTGGCCGACAACGACGACAGCTCCTCCACTACCACAGAGACCTCCAATCCAGATGTGGAGGCAAACATCAAAGAGGTACACTTGTCTTGTAGTCCGAGCTCTCATTCTGGGTTGTACATTTCATTTCTGTCAACTCTCTCCATGCATTGCATCTAACACAGCTGGAGACTTGAGATATGGACTCAAGTAAGTCCAGTCCCATAGCAGATGAGTCAAAGTTCTCATTTTGTGACTCGACTTGGGTCTGCTATGAGACTTTACATGGTGACCAATAAACATTGAGAAATGTATGTATAACATAACCAGGATGTGCATGTGCTATTTTCCTCCCTGTAGCCATGCAAATGATTTCTACGCTCAACTCATTTATGTGCTAGTTCCCGCTTTTAGCAATCAAAAGAGCTCCTTTTTTGTATTTGCCAAATATTTGTTGCATTTGTCTGTTATATTAATTATTAGAAATAACCTATTTTTTATGCTGTCCGCTCTGTTTTAAACAAGACGTCGAAAGAGGCGTCCTACTGAATTTTTTATAAAATGATCTAATAAAATGTTTTTTTGTTTAAATGCTTCTACAGCTTAATGATACATGATCAGCTGGGATGGCATGGTGGTGCATAGTTAGCACTGCCAGCTTTTTTCACAGGGCTTTTTGATTTTCAAGTCCTTCTCAAAGACTTGACTTGGACTGGGTTGAAAAGACTGCTAGTACGTGTCCATTGTCAGCGTCATTTCCCCGCTTCCCGTTCATTTCTAAGGAAGCAGCCGTGCGTCGCATTCTGGTAGCATCACAGGGACTTTGGAGAAGCGGGGCATCGAGTCACCGCTCCTCATTTGCATAAAGTTGAATCCAACCAACTTTATGCAAATGAGGAGTCGGCTCTCAGCTCGCTGCCTCTCAAAAGTTGACGGAAATCTTTTAAACTGACCTTTGTTGATCTGAAATAAAGACAGATTCAGCAACCGCACGGCCTGTTTCTCACTTCAAATGTTTTCAGAAACACGTTTCGGTGAACTGTTTTCATGAGTCAGCTAAGCAATCAGCTGCAGCCATCGCCGTTGTATGAGGGCGGAGACTGTTTTCTTTGCTTGTCAGTGGAGAGAAACTGGTGGCGAGCCCACCAGCGTGCAATGCTGCGAAGCAGGGCGATCCCATCCGTGAAAACAACGCACATATGGACATGTACCATCAGAGGTATAACATGCAATGCATTTCCCCCAAAAAAACATGTATAATACAAAAGTAATCCTCTCAATCATCACCTATGAGCCACTAGAAGTTCGTGGTAGTGTGTGAATCTGCAGGGACCCCTGGCTGCTGCTTTTATTGTTTATTTTGGTGAGAGCGGGACGTTTGTGGGCGTCAACAAAGAGCTTTTGGGCCACACATGGGTGTGTAACCCCTAGCCAATAACCGCGTGCATGTTGTGCAGCCCGTTCAGTGTAAACTGCCGCTTTCTCAACCGACACAGACACAGAGAAACAAACAGGATGAAGCTCTGCTTTCACTCGTAATCACACACCTTTTCGCGGAGGTGTGGATGTGTTTATTTGTGCCTTAGAACATAACCGCTGTGCAACAATTCGAGAAGATTGTTTTGTTTCTCTGATTCCCTCTTCTTCATTTACTCTCTAGCTCGCTCGACTCTCTGGCTGTTGAGCCGGGGAGGAGGGGCCAACTTTGAACACTGTGTAAAGCGATACTACATATTCTACCTTTTTAAAAACAGCTCTGGCATCTACTACTATGGATATGACATAATAATATGCATACTGTTATCATATATTTTCCCATCATTTCTTCCAGGAACCACTGAAAAAGAAAGGAAGGACAGTAACCACAGAAAAAGTGAAAGAAGAGGCTTCACATTTCCTAAACAAACCCAAACCCAAGAAACAAGGAACCACAAAGAAAGAGAGCCCAGCAGAAAAATCCAGGTCTGTTTAATTACAGGCGATGACATCATCTTTTTTGCTTATTGCTTTAAAAAAAAAAAAAAAAAAAAATCCTTTTCATGACAAATCTTTTCATTGTTCCCAGTTCTCTGGAGCTGCCATATGTAACACCGCTGGAGAACAAACAACGCAAGAGCTTCACATCCAAAGCTCTGCACCCTCTCGCCAACATCCCAAAGACACGGCCGCTGCAGAAACAGAGATGTACGTTTCTTCACTTAAATGTGGGGCTGCTCGATTATGCAAACAATCATTATATAATACATAATTATTTTGGTCAATATTGAAATCACATTATTTAACACAATTACTCAATGACTCGTTGGAAAAAATGTTGCATTTATTAAACTTAAAAAACAGTGAAAAAGTTAAAACATCAATAGTGAAAACACCTTGAACTGTGAAATTTCCCTTAATACTTTCCCCGCGTGAACGTTTTTGAATTCCCCTTCAGAACGCAAGACAAAATAAAGTTTATTTGCAAAATGTAATGTTTAAATGTAAAAAAATTTAAATTCTATTAATTGCGCAGCCCTACTTAAATCTTGTCTCTTTGCCATTTGCTTTTATACCAGATGTGTTTGTGACATGTTTGTTTTGGCAGTTGATGGGAAGCTGGAAGAAGGGCGCCCCTCTCTGTTGGCCAAATTGTTGTCAAGCGTCCCAGTGCCAGAGCTGGGCCACAGCAGCAGCTCTGAGGGGGAGAAGGAGTTTGCTGCCCCAGAGTGGGATGTACCACTTTCCAAAAACGGCATCCGTAAGTCAAGATCTGAAACCGTCCTGTCATGTCCAGTGTCGGTCCTGCTTCAAACACTCACCCATTAGCCTTCTAAAGATCCCATTGTCTTCTTTTCCCCACATGCAGAAGCAGATAGTCTCCAGCAGATCTCCCTCCAGACGATAAACGCGGACCCTTTCCTGAAGAGAGCCATCACGGCAGGGACCAGCTCCCCTCCACCCACCTCCCCCAGCTTACTGTCCCGGGGCTCCTACAGCAGTGTGCTCAACAGTAACAGGTATCCACATGGTCAAAGAACTTATGTCCACTTACCAAAAAGGTGTCACTGATGCCTGGTCCTCCTGTTTCTCCAGCATCATTACCTGTAATGTTAAAAAAAAACTATCAATGATGTACCAACCCGCCTCCCAGCCAACAAACCGAAGCCTCTCCTTTCATTTGTCAAATCTTTCCAACTAAATGAATGATAACCAGCTCCAGATCAGTTTTGTCACTGCTGCCCATTCTGTACACCATGACCCCCCCCCCCCGCCCTACTCTGCACTTTAAAAGGAAACCATTTTTGCCTGTTAGATTTCCGAAGGAGGTTTTCGGTCCTGCTATTTTAACCTTTGAACAGCTCTCTTTCCACTGGCTGCCTGCCTTAAACATACAGTAGTGCAGCCAAGCTTCCCAGGAAGCCCAGCTTTGACCCTCTTGATTGATGATGAAATTAGCATTTTTATCAAAGATTTTAGAAATACTGGGTTAGTTGTTATAGTGGATTATACTTAGATCTACGTCCTGTTAAAAAGCAGTGAGGAAGGCAACCTACCCTGCCTAATGTCTTGTCTTATCAGAAATCAAGTGCTGATGTCTCCAGCTAAGTGAAAATAAATAGAGCACCGTGTAACTCCTTTTAAAAAATGCTTCATAAATAGAGTTAACTATGTATTTATTATCATAATAAAGCATGCTATTTTGGTACTGTATTTTTAGTTTTTACCTAAATCTAATCCAGATGGGGTGGCAGTAGCTCAGTCCGTAGGGATTTGGGTTGGGCACTGCACTGCCAGGTGCTCTTGAGCAAGGCACCGTACCCCCCCAACCGCTCAGGGCGCTGGTCCAGCACTGGCAGCCCACTCACTCTGACATCTCTCCATTTGCGCATGAATAGGTCCTGAGCATGTGTGTGTGTGTGTGTGTGTGTGTATTTCAGGCCTGTGTGTAGTGATTTCTAACAGAGTGTAAATTGTACTTTCCCCACTGGGGATCAATAAACAGTATAAATTAGATTCTTGGTGAATTGTTGACTTTTGCAGTGAGGGAACCCAAAAGAAGGCCCCAGGAAATAAATTGTCTGCAGCCACTCCACTCCCGGGCAAAAATGGGAACCCCACCTTTGCTGCCGTAGCTGCTGGTTATGATAAAAGCCCAGGTACGTATGTAACCATGAACTAACACCTGGGCTATGATGGTTGGTTTACAAGAGAGACCACTGATGTTTCCTGTTCTCTTCAGGCGGCTCTGGCCCAGGTAAAACTGACAGCCAAGGAAAGACTCTGCCGCACATGACATCAGTGGAAAGTGACAGCTCTGACAGGTACTGTGAGAAAATGACAACAATTACATCCAGACATGACGGCAAGATGTAATCCCAGGTTAATATTCTGCATATATTTGTTTTCCTCCCATAGCTCTGGATTATGGAGCCCCATTGACACAGTCAGTAGTCCCAACTTCCATTCTGCCAACTCATTCTCTGCTTTTGGACCCAACAATTCCTTCAACCTGACAGGAGGTAACCTGTATGGCTCCGTCAACCAACAAATAAGAAAGTAGAGCAACTGGTGTAACAGTTTATGGTTTTTTGTGTGTGTGTGTGTGTGTGTGTGTGTGTGTGTGTGTGTGTGTGTGTGTGTGTGTGTGTGTGTGTGTGTGTGTGTGTGTGTGTGTGTGTGTGTGTGTGTGTGTGTGTGTGTGTGTAGTTTTCAGTGGAATGAATCTCCCAAAGTCATCGGAGCCTCAGCAAAGCTGGCCTGAGTTCACCCCTGCCCCGTCCATCTGGGACATCCCGAGCAGTGACTCTCTGCACTCCTGGCCGCGCAGCTCCAGCTCCCCGACCGCCCCAACTGCAGTAAGATCCCTTATGCCTACCGTACACACCGTCTCACATCTAAAGACAATCATCTCACATCTAACGTTAAAGACATATAGGTCATAAAATGTAAATACTTGGGATCTTGCAGGGTCACACATTGCAAAACTACAACCAGATTGGTTTGAAAAATGTAACCAACCTAGCTAGCTATTGCAATCGGTAGCTGGTAACTTAAGGGAAAGTTTGCTGATTTTCTGTTCTGCCGAACAAGCAAATGAATGGCGGCGGTACCCGGAGGTAGGGATAGACCGATTATTGGGCTGTTTCTTGGCAGTTTGAAGATTATCTGTATCTGCGTTTTATTTGCCTGATAACCGATAAGTTAATGGATTAAAAAGTGTTCTACTTTGGCTCTGCTACAGCTCTGTGTCTGTCCCTCTGCTTCAGTTTCACTCACCACTGAGTCTGACTTCATGTCCCATTGGTTGTTGACAATGGTCACGTGATTTGACTTCACTACCAAGACTTAAAACTTAGGATAATATCAAACCTGTTTGATTTAGTCGGAACGTCAAGACAGGAAAAAACTGACTGGGACTGAGTTTTAAGACCACCTTACACTAAACGATGGAGACGACGGGAGCACCCCCGACTCTAGCAAGACTCTCAGGATTTCATTGCGATGTTGGATATTATATTATTATATATTATATTAGTCTGTGACAGTGGAATTGCTTGAAAAGTCATTTGGTGTAAGATCGGCATTAGTTGTTTTTAATGTAGCTTGCTGATGCTCATGATACTATTGTGTAGCTTCTCTTCTCTTTTTCTTTTTTTCAGTCCCTCCTGGGAAACACCCGCAGCCCCTGGTCTGCCACCACGCCCTTCGGCAGCTCCATTTGGTCAACAAGCGCAGACTCAGCCTTACGCCCTTTTCCTCCAACGACCAACTCGACAACGCTGACTGATCTGGTCAGCAGTCCCGCCCCGTCGCCGCCAGCTTCCACCGAGATGAGTCGGACCTACAACCCATGGAGCATGTGGCGCCTCACCCTGAGCAGGCGCAGCTCTTAGCCCTGGCCTAGCTCATCGGACAATGGCAATTCAAACTGAACATGGCGGCACTTAACAGAAGCACGCCAACGGATTTGATGTACTCTGTACACTCAATCTAATTATTTTATAATCAGTGAATCCCAACAGAAAGCAATGTTACCTGAAGTGTAATGGGTTTGGTAGCCCAGTGCTGTATGTTACCAACCTGGCAGCTTTTTATTCAGAAATGCTTACTTTTTTTTGGGATTTGTTTTAACAGGTATGCTAATGCCAGTGCAGACATGTTTGCTGTTATAGAAAGGCTGGTAATGCTGCATTCCTTCTTAAAGTTTGGTACATGGCACAGAGTAGCGGATGTTCATTATTAATGTTGGAACAGACATCTTATTTTAAGCCATGTGTTCTTATTGGTGTCTTATTAAAGTTGGTTTGACAAGTCAAATTTGCATACATTTGCATTAAAATCATTTTGCTATGCTTTTATTTGGCAGCAGGGATCTTTCATTATATGAAATGTGATTCTTCAGAACACCGAGTTTGAGGTTTTTATTGTACATCGCCTCTATTTGTCAGCAAACTGAAATAAAGGATTTCAGCAGAACATCTTTTTCATGTTATTTTATCAATTTAATCCTACAAGATCTGATTTATTTTTAGCCACATGGAGGCGTTGGAAACACGTGAACACAACATTAACATATCACCTTATATTTTTTTGGAAGGAGTGTAAACACTGCATGCACCTTATGTGATCATTGTGTTTCATGAGCTGTATTTTAACATGAAGTCTGATAGAATATTTTATGAAAAAATGTGTATTGTATTTCTTAGTTTGATTTGTTTTCATTTAGGCATTTTAAATCCTCCACATTTCACTGGCAATGCTACTCTAGTGAGTACACAAAGCCTCTTAGCCTTTGGTGTCGTCTATTTTTTGAGAGTCTAAAGTCATCATATAAAACAATGAATTTCACTTGTGGGTAACGTTGGGTTTGTTACCATTAATGTTACATGTTTGGCTGTAATACTAGTTAGGCAAATAAAACTTCTTAGGTGAATTGGTCGATTTGTAGCGATAAACGAGAAATGCTTATCATACCAAGTTTCGTGTCTTGTCGATTCACTCATTTGTCAAACTTTCTCACCTCAGCTCAGTCAAGCTTCTTTTCTCAGAAATTCACAGCTTTGCAGCATTGTACATCAGCATGAGTCTGTCAGATTAAGTCTACTGATTGGCCAGTGCTACTAGATTTGTGTCAAACTATCGTTTTTTAAATAGCTTGGTTTTCAGGGGTTCATACCAGGCTTGAAATCAAACCCATGTGCACAGTGTTTTACTTGGTGTTGCCCAATAAGAATTCTGAATCTGAACAAAAGACACCTGTGTCTAAAAGGCAAAATCAGCTGGGGCATTGCAGCCAAGGCATCAAGGCCACTGTGGCCATAGGGCATAGACATTTTTAAACCGCCATATTGTCCTCGGGTCAAATTTGACCCGTTTTCAGAAAATATGGGACGTCGATAAAGCGCCAAAAATGTAAAACAAACAAAAAACACGACAAAACATTAAAAAACCAACAACAAAAGGATTTTTAAAAATAAATGTCAAAAATAAGCACCCAAAACATTGAAAAAGTGACAAAAACATTGGCATGGAGCGGAAGAAAACGTCAGGAAAAAGTGAGCAAAACAATGAAGAAAAAAAAACCTAAAATGTAAAATACTAAACTTTGAAAAAGTGACTGAAACATTGAGATAGGGACAACAAGTGTTTTTTTCATGGTTGACTAGAAGACAACACAAGGGTTAAGGGGTATAAGGCCAAACTGAGGGGGCACAGTGGCCTTGGCCCTCATAGCCCCCATGAAATTCCTGCCCCCTCCTGGACAAAAATGGGACCCCACATTTGCTTCTGTAGCTGTTGATTATGTCGAAGGGTCAGTCACGTTTAAGCTTTTTTTATTCAATATACTCAAAAATAATTTCATTCAGGGTGGCACATTCTCTTTTTTTTTCCTTCTGATGTATTTCATCAATGATTACTTCTTAGGTTGTCTAAGAGATGCCATGAGTAACTGACCAAGCTTGGCAACATCACACTTAGTCAGAACAAATACCCTGTGGCTCTTCTTCAGGTCATTTGTGCGATCCAGTGCCATCATGCCACGAGACATGGAACCCTGCAGCTCCACGCGGACAGGACACTCCATCCTCTCTGTTACCACACTGCCGTCAATACAGGCGGCCATCGCATAGGCATCGTAAGAGACGAAGCCAGGTCCAAAGTACACGTCTCTCTTGCTCCTCATAGCATCTTTGGAGTAAGCCCAGCATTTAGATGTTATCATCTTCATAAAGACTGCAGCAGCTGCATCCTGATTGATCAACTCTTCAAAGAACTCCTGTACAAATGAAATCAGTTTGAAGTGGAACAGCCGTGCAGGGTTACGTACAGTAGTTCTTTATTAAACATCTTACCCATGTCAGGGCATTTCTGCACGAGTATTCCCATGATGCCAGGTATGTAGGGCAGAGGAATTCTTCAAGAACAATATAGGCAGACTCTGGATCCATTGCAAAGTTAAACTCTGCACATAGTGTCACATTTCCTTTTCCTACAAAAGACAAAATCCAGTTAAACAAGCCTACATGTACAAAAATCAAACCCTGTAGTCATGTGGTGGTATTACCTTCCATGTTGCCCCCCATAATGTACAGATCTTTGAGCTTTTGGGGAAAACGTGGATCCAGTCGGACAGCCAATGCCAGATTAGTGAGCGGGCCAAGGGCCACCAAGGAGACCTGTGGGAAGCACATTTTAATGGTACAACACCAGAGAGTAGCCTCACACACATAAGTCGTTTTCTCATGTGAACTCCAGCCACATGATAGAAACGTCATCGAAACGCCCCCACGCTTGCTGTGAATTCTCTGGACAATGAGCAGCTCTATTCACACATGAGCTCAATCGGATATTTAACACACTTTGTACTCAGGAGCTGGCAGGGTCAAGTTCGTTAAATGTCCGTTCCAACTGATCGGACATTTGCGTTCTCACATGCAGCTCCTCTGGGTAATGTCTAGATAAGTTCTGTGCAGTGCTGTGTGAAAGGGGCTCCAGACAGACCAAAGAGAGGTTTCTCACCTGCTTCTGGTTTTCGGTCACCAGCCTAATCATTGCATTGACTGCATGCTCTCTCTGGATCTTCAGCTCCCACTGTGGGTCTTTGTCTTTAATCACATCCCCAAGTCCATCTGTTCCAAAGTGGTTTCTGACTGGGTTACTGGCTCCAACTAGAGGACCACCAGAACCTCGAAACACTGGAATCTGCAGAAAAAAAGTGTGCAGTTTTCAGTGGGATTTGTTGGCAGACATGCAGATCTAACATAAGCCTCTTGCATGTTACATTAAAAACTAGAGATGCTATGATACCATTGTTTTCCTTCCCTGATCTTGCATCTCGGCCAATACCAAGTTCCGATCCGATACCAGTGTGTTCAAAAATACATATACTGTATTTTATATTGTTTTAACAGCTGCTACTACTATCCCTGTATGGATGTGATATGCTTGCTATCGTTGTTGTTAAACTCTTTGTGAAACATGAAGAAACACAAACAATGAACGTCATAGAACTTTCTTTTACTATCCAGTCTGACAGTCAGTCATAACAGAAGAAGAACATAAATAAAGTACTTTAAAGTAGATTCTCTTCTGGGCTAAATTACGTGGTATCAGATCGGTGCATAAACTCGAGTACTTACCGATATCGATACCAGTTATTTAGGCGTATCGGAGGCTTTTCTGATACTGGTATCGGTATCTGAACATCTCTATTAGAAACATAAATTAAGCTTGTCAAAAAAATGAGTATGTCTGTAATATATCATTTAATTTTGTCAGTAATTTTACGTTTATTTGATAGTTGTAAGGTGTACATATCTGTTATAAGGCAGAGTAGGGCGGGACATTCCTTCGCCAAACTAGGAAACGCAAATTTGGGGCGAGAGATCAGTAAGAGTTTTGGAAGGACATAACCAACCTATTTAATTGTTTATCTTGGAGAACGTGTTGAACGTACAAAGTCAAAACTACTGAATGGGAAAACAATGAGTGATACAAGGATGAGTTTATATGTACAGGTATACAATTGTTGTTCTGGTTGTTTAAAGAAAGCTTCAGTAAACTTACCCCCTCGCGCTCACAGACGGCGAGCACCCTCAAAACATTCTGACACACATTCTCAACTGCTGCGTTCCCAAACACACAGGTGATGCCCATGACCTGGATGTTGGGTGCTGCCAAGGCCATCATTATAGCCTGAGCATCATCTATGCCGCAGTCTGTGTCGATGATCACCTGCTTCCTGGCCATGTTCACCTAGAACATTTCAATTTTTGTTTGGTTACAGGGAAGAAGCACATGGGAGAAAGTTAGCCTTTTTTGCCATAAATCTGGTTCGGTTTAGGAACATATCATGGTTTGGGTTCAGGATCCACCCTTTCAGGCATTAGGCCCTAAAGGCTTACTTCTCCCTTGTGCTCCAGCCGGTTAACAAAGAAAAAAGTATTATGTTTTCTATGTTTCACACCATGTTGTTACCATTACAGGTCCCATGGCATGAAAATTTCACTTTATGAGGTTTTTTTAACATTAATATGAGTTCCCCCAGCCTGCCTATGGTCCCCCAGTGGCTAGAAATGGTGATAGGTGTAAACCGAGCCCTGGGTATCCTGCTCTGCCTTTGAGAAAATGAAAGCTCAGATGGGCCGATCTGGAATCTTCCCTTTATGACGTCATAAGGGGAAAGGTTACCTCCCCTTTCTCTGTTTTGCCCGCCCAGATAATTTGGCCCACCCATGAGAGAGAGACATCATGGCTTTCAAACGAGCAAAGTGGCAGTTGGTCAAGGCCACACCCCCACCATCCACCTTGCCCCCCCCTCCCCTCTCCTCCTCAATAGCTACAGACACAGAAATGGCACATCCTAAGGAAAGCTCATTGTGGGACTGGCTCTGGTGGCTGTAATTCTGCACCAAGGCTGAATTTAGGGAAAGAGACTTCAGATACAGTATTAGGGGACCACTAAGGTCTATATAAAAGAGACTTCAGATACAGTATTAGGGGACCACTAAGGTCTATATTAAAGAGACTTCAGATACAGTATTAGGGGACCACTAAGGCCTATATAAAAGAGACTTCAGATACAGTATTAGGGGACCACTAAGGTCTATATAAAGAGACTTCAGATACAGTATTAGGGGGACCACTAAGGTCTATATTAAAAGAGACTTCAGATACAGTATTAGGGGGACCACTAAGGCCTATATAAAAGAGACTTCAGATACAGTATTAGGGGACCACTAAGGTCTATATAAAGAGACTTCAGATACAGTATTAGGGGACCACTAAGGTCTATATTAAAGAGACTTCAGATACAGTATTAGGGGACCACTAAGGTCTATATAAAAGAGACTTCAGATACAGTATTAGGGGACCACTAAGGTCTATATAAAAGAGACTTCAGATACAGTATTAGGGGACCACTAAGGTCTATATAAAAGAGACTTCAGATACAGTATTAGGGGACCACTAAGGTCTACATAAAAGAGACTTCAGATACAGTATTAGGGGGACCACTAAGGTCTATATAAAGAGACTTCAGATACAGTATTAGGGGACCACTAAGGCTTATATAAAAGAGACTTCAGATACAGTATTAGGGGACCACTAAGGTCTATATAAAAGAGACTTCAGATACAGTATTAGGGGACCACTAAGGTCTATATAAAAGAGACTTCAGATACAGTATTGGTAAACTCAATTCATCCTTTCCATTTATCAGACATTTATCGTCTGTCTGTTCTATTACAAAAATGTCATGCATGTCTGCTAATGTGGGTGGTCCTTTCATTCCAATGTCTTTTTTTGTTTATAAAGTAGGTCGAGGTGCTTTATAAATACTGGGAAAGTATTAAAACACTCAATCCACATAGAAATACACACAGCCTGTACTCAGAAACTGTGCCTTTTTAACAAGCCGTCAGGACTTCTGTACGGTTGTGATGTCACAGCTACACTATATATAGGTAGAAAGTGTCATTAAAGTGCTGATACAGTCATTCCCCGGCTGCAATGATGGTGCTGAGGCACAGAGAGCGAAGATGCAGAACACCCTGAAACACTGACCAATCAGAGCAGACTGGGCTTTTTCGATAAGGGGGCTTAAAGAGACAGGCGCTAAAACGGAGTGTTTCAGACAGAGGGAGAGAATACATGTATATTCAGACGGACAGTATGAGAAAAATATTTTAAAATGTTCCAGTAGAAACCCAAAATACCCAAAAAGTATGAAAAAATGAGCATAATATTTCACCTTTACTGGTGACCAGCATTATTCTAAACAGCCTACGTTTTAGGAAAGCCAAGAAGCTGTTGTGGCATCCTAATTAGGTCAATCTTAATTTTTTGAACTTTTCCCATGCTATCTCTGATCGTCTTGCAGTAGTCCCAGAGCATTCCCAAAACACATGGTAGTGATTTGCTCTTCTCCAGCATCCTGTCTGCCTCACCCTGGACTGTTAGGAAGAATCTGACCAGTACGTTCCACTTGAACTCTCTCCATGACAGGGAGTTGGCCAATGGCCATTGCTTGATCGTTTAAGTTGTCCCACTTCTCTATTGATAATACAAAGTTTTCCCTCGCTTTCCCACTTTGATTGTTTTAGCTTTTAAACGATTTAAGCCCGCTTTCCAGTGAACATGAATAGACAGACTTACCTTCTTGAAGTAAAGTCAGTCGCTCCTGTGATTGGTCTAAAATGTAAGATCATTCCAAGGTTTACTAACACGGGATGTAAGCACTAAGACAGTGATATGTATATAATATTGTAAGTACATTTTATATAAAACAATAAGATACGGTCTTCAATACGCCAAATTACGTTTGCATCTGACCTCATCGTTTACTTGAGTGTTTTAATTGTATAATCTAGCTTTGATTATTTTTTGGACACCGCGGTTGCTACTCAGAATGGTACAGTCCTTTAAACCTGCACAGGAAGGGGATACGGGTAAGGAGGGCGATGTGTCGTAATTATTATTATTTTTTTTAAATGTAGCAATGTAATGTGCACCTACGTTTAGTGATATATGGTTAGCTCGACGCTTTGCTAATTCCGAGGCCCGCTCGGTACTAAGCCGTTGCACGTAGTATGGTGGAAGAAATAACGTAACAACTGGGTGTGTTTACATCTGCTAACTACTAGACAGCACTGCTAGCTGCTAGACTACAGCGGCGTCACATGTTCAATGTTAGTTCATGTCCAATAACCCCGCAGCTAGCTACATACGGGTGATAAGAGACACTGCAGGCTGTTTTAATAATAGGTGACTTATTATAGGTTAATGGTAATATAATGCACGATGCTGTCTAAAGTGGCTGTGAGTTCAGCAATGACATTCAGGGTTATTGCTGGTTTGAATTTGGTCCTTAGGTTTGGATTATAATGCCTTTGCTTCCTCTTTGAAATTGTGTAAGTGTCTTATTTATGAGTTTATTTTTTCTGATATTTCATTCAGTTTTTTTTAAATTTATTTATCTATATTTTACTGTCTTCTCAAGATTGAATATTATATTCTCTTGTGTGTATTTGATTGAATACATCCTCTACGAGACATTGTAAGGTTATGTTTCTAAGTTCTTCAATAATAAAAAAAAAAAAGAAAAGAAAAAAGGATCAGATGTTCCCTGAGTGCACAGTGTTGGGTCTCTATTGCATTAGCTCCATCTTCCTTTTGTATCTCTATAGTGTTTCTAAAAATGATTGTCCTGTCATCATCAGAAAAGACAGCCATCACTTCAACATCCCAGTCAGCCTCAGCTAATTCTGCCATCGGTCATAGAAGTGGCTGTCCGATGCCTAATACGTCAGAAGGTCAAGGAGCAAACCTATCTGGGCCAGCGGAACCGTCGGGGATGCAAAGGCCCACTGATGGGGAGGAGGAACGCGGTCTGATCAGCTCCCTTGCCCGGGACGCTGCGAGAGTCAGGAGGGCTTCGAGTGCAGAACTCCACCTGCCGTGGACCTGCCCGGTCACACACTCCCGTGAGAAGTTCTACACCGTCTGCTCAGATTATGCTCTTCTCAACCAGGCTGCCTCAGTGTACTGTCCCCCAAATGCAGCCAGGGACGTTGTCCCAAACAAGCAGGATGAGGGGCTATCACCTGTGAAGCCCAAACACACCGCTGACTTCTGTGCTGGCCAGTCTGGAGGGCCCCATGTGGGATCAGATGGGGACTGTGACATGGTGGAAGGGTCCTCTGGCCACACTAAACCTATCTTGGCCTGGGAGATTGATACCACAGACTTCAACGCTGTGCTCACTAGAAAAATAAGAACAAGTAAGAAACATATTAGATAGAAGCCTGTTGTAAAAATGATGTACACAATTGGTCTGGGTTGCCATCACCCAAAGCTGCCTCTCCTGTTTTAAATACCATGAAACATTTTGTTGAACAATTAAATAGGGCTGGGCGATATGTAGAAAATCAAATATCGCAGTATTTTTGACCAAATACTTTGAAGTCGATATTGCGGCGATATTGTTGGGTTGATTATTGGTGCTTTCATAAAATATTAACACAATGATAAATGATAAATAATCATCTGTAATGTAGATATAATGACTAAGGTGGTAAAGGCAAATAATAAAACAGCTAGAACAGTCTGGTAAGTTCAGAAAATGACATCACTTTACTGTAATGCAGCCTATAAAACCAGGAAAAGACAACGCTTGTGTCACATCACGATATGATGATATCCAGAATTTATGACGATATCTAGCCTCAAATATTGATGTCGATATATTATGGATATATTGCCCAGCCCTACATTTAAACCATGGTTTAGTCTCCGTTGACTGATGCTGTGTTTCAGGCAATGTGAAGAAATGCAGCACCAAGAAGATGAAATCATCAGACCGACCCAGCCGGAATCTGCAGGACGTCCCTCCTCACGCCTCGCTGGACGAGATCAAAGACAGAAAAGTGCTCGACCTCAGAAGATGGTAAAGTTCTATTTAGTGCCCCAACTGTTTTTAAACCAGAGAAACCCATACATCAGGCTGTAAGAGTGCTCTTAGTTCCAAAACGTTTACATTTATAGTTTATTACACACATTTCTCTAAACTGAGTTCACTTTCTAAAAACTGTTTAGGAAGTTATTCTAACCGACATGCAGCTTCCTTCCTGAGACCATCCAGCAGAGCCAGCGTCGCTGCGTCCGGAGCTTAGCACCGCCCAAGACGATTGTGATTGGTTTTTTAGGGTTAGGTTAGAACTACTTCCCCTATCCTGGGATGTATGTGTGGTGTAGCCAGAATATCTCCACTGTGGAGATAGGTCTGGCAATGCGAGACTACCAGAATACTGACATTTATGCTCTAACCGGAACACTTTATCACTCATTACAGAATGATCTAGAAAAACACCAACAACAGGTAGCACTACATTATGTATCACTATTGTTTTTTATTTATTTTGCATAAACCAAGAGTCCACTACAGTAAAAAGAAGGGCAATTCAGTGTATTTTTAGGAGTAACTCCAAGTGCACAAAATCAAATAAAGTAATTCCAGTAATGCAATACAAACCTGTACATATCCACTGTACACACATGTTTAGGATAGTTACAGACGTAGAGATACCTGCAGAGGTAGTCAACCCTGTCTTCTGCATCACACCTTATGTATCCTCTCTTGCAACACACCCAGGAAAAGGATCTTTTGTCCAGACAGCCAGCATTCGCTGTGTCCAAGATGGACATCTGATCATGTGGCTGCTGATCATAACCTTCCCCCCTCCCGTGAGGAAAAGAATTCCTCTGTGAAGTTGAGGAATGGAAAGTAAGGTGGAAGGAAAAGATGGATCCAGGTGCCTAGAAGAAAGTCTTGAAACAACACATCATCCCCTTACAATTATTACATTATTACTCTATAGATGTAGATGTAACAGAATGTAACAAGTTGTAGTCTAATTTTCAGTTGTTTTGTGTTGTGTTTTGAACATAAATTGAACTGTTTTTACAATAGCATGTAAACATTTGCAAAATATAGTGTGAATCCACAGAGATTTGGTGGTGGTGGGAGGGAGAAAACCGTTCATGAGTTTTAAAAAGATGTGGTCATTGAATGCATTTTGGGTCAAATAGGGCTGCACGATATGAGGCAAATATGTGATAACATTGTTAATATCGCAGATGTTAAAGTGTACTCATTTCTGCTGCGTTCAGTATTCTGCTAAAATACAAAAAATTTCTTGTTGAATTTAAAACTAATGAGAGGAAATAATTTCCAACATTCTTTTATGGAACAAATTGAATATAAAAGGCAGCACTAAAAAACGTTTCGCGATATGTCGCAGCCAGTTGATAAAAAAGTTAAAAAAAATATTGTGCAGGCCCAGTGTCAAAGCAATGCAGGTGGGAAAGATTGTGGCCGATCCTTCTCACCCCGGACACAAACTGTTGGAACCCCTCCCCTCTGATAGAAGGTTGCGGTCCATCAGGACCAAAACCTCACGCCTCTGCAGTCAGCCTCATTACCAAGGCCCTGGACCTGATCCTGATGGAAAATGATCCAGTTTAATCCCAAATGACCTCTGTTGTGCTGACTGTGTGAAGAGTTTTGAAGAAGTGAGCTTAGTATTGACTCTATCGAGAGTTTTTTATTATTATTTTTTATTTATTATTATTTTGTTTGCTTCAGGTACTGCATCAGTCGGCCACAGTACAAGACTTCATGTGGAATCTCTTCCCTGGTTTCCTGCTGGAACTTCTTGTACAGCACTCTGGGTGCAGGGAGGTGAGCAGCACGTAACGACGTCCATCAGACTTCTTTTAAAAAAAAAAATACAGCTCCTCGCAAGCTAAGCGTATATGTATTTGCATTGCTAGTCTACCACCCATCTCTCAGGAGGAGGCTCTGCATATTCTGGGTTTTCAGCCGCCTTTTGAAGAAATCAAGTTTGGCCCTTTCACTGGCAATGCTACACTCATGCGGTACACAAAGCTGCTTATAAAGTCTTTTTAAACAACTACTACATTTTAGGAAATTTATGTAGCACGATAATCAATGCATTTTTCTTTTCAGGTGGTTCAGACAAATCAATGACAATTTCCGGGTGCGAGGTTGCTCCTACATTCTGTACAAACCACATGGAAAAAACAAGACAGCAGGAGAGACGGGTGAGTCCTGCAGCCGTCCAACTCAGCGCCATGTCTACTCATAAAGGGATAACCACTCAATACCTTCTTTTTTTTTTTTAGCTGAAGGAGCGTTGATGAAACTGACGCAAGGGCTGAATGACGAGTCTATGGCCTACATCTACCACTGCCAGAACCACTACTTCTGCCCGGTGGGCTTTGAAGCTACGCCACTCAAAGCAGCAAAGGCTTACAGGTAGGTCACATCGCTGCAGTTTTAGTTGGACAAAACAAGACAACTTTTGCAAACGTCACCTTGGACTGACTTCTGACATATCATAGACTAAGTAATAATTTAAAAAAATCAGCAGATGACTCATAAATGAAAATAATCAATCTAAAGTTTAAAATCTAAAGATATTCAGTTTGCAATGATATAAAACAGAGAGAAGTAGAAAATCATCACATGATAGAAGAATATAAGAGAAGCTGAAACGAGAGAACGTTAACCATTTTTTCACAATTTGTTGCTTAAAAAATGGCTAAAACGATTGATCAGTTGCTGATTTTTCTGTTGAAACTGATGAGTGGTGTTGTTTTTTTGTGCAAAGGGGCCCTCTCCCCGCAAACGAAATGGAGCACTGGATCCTTATTGGCGAGCCCAGCAGGAAACACCCAGCTATTCACTGTAAAAAGTAAGCTCTCTGTCTCTCTTCGGTCTCCTTATTTGATCCTGTACTGTATTATTATGTATGTTTCAGCTGTTCAACATGAAGCCTCTTTTCAGATGGCAGGACATTGTGACGGACCTCAACACACAGAATCCAGAATACCTGGACATTCGTCACACAGAGAGGGGGATCCAGCGCCGCAAAACCAAAAAGGTTCCCCCCTTCTCACACCTGTTATTTAAAATGTTTCTGATTATGTTAAAGAGTAACTACTGTTTTTTTCAACCTGGACCCTTTTATTCCTATGTGTTTGTGTCTAAGTGACTGATGGGAACAACAATCTTTGACATTGGTCCAGTATTAAGAGAGATGGCTGCAGTTGGCAGCGGAGAAACAAGCATTAATGTTGTCAGACACTTAGAATATTAATCTGAGCCTGTCAAAACGAGCCCTTTTGTGAAGGTAAATACAAGCTGTTGTCCTATTAACTTACATTGTAGCTTGTTTCTCTGCTGCCGACTGCAGCAATCTCTCTTAATACTGGATCAATGTCAAAGACTGTTGTTTCCATCAGTCACTTAGACACAAAGACATAGGAAAATAGGGTCCAGGTTGAAAAAAACGGTAGTTACCCTTTAACATGTCTGGGTCAGAGCCTAACTGAGAGAATGTTGGGTGGCTCACAGGTGGGCGGCAACCTGCACTGCATCATGGCCTTCCAGAGGGTGAACTGGCAGAAGCTCGGCCCCTGGGCTCTGAACCTGGAGAACCTACGCCACGACTTCCACCACCACGGCACGGAGCGGGCGCACGGAAGTGTCGCTGAGGAAGCCGAGGAGAGAGCGGCATCCAAGCGGCTGGCCTTCCTGGGACGCTCGCACAGTATGGGCAGTCAGAAAGACAGCAGCTGGAAACGCCTGTCCAACACTACAGAGTACAGACAGAGGAGCTCCCCTGACAGCGACCTCGAAGAAGACATCACAGACTGAAAAGGTTTATTGGGACACACGGGGGGGGGTTAAATAACAGACAATACAAGTACAGAAGTTCCCCTTTAAAAAGATAGTTCTGGTGTTACTCTATATTTCCCATGCAAAGACTAAAACCAACAATGTGTTAGTCTCTCTTAATACTTAATACTCCCTGACTTCTGTACCCTGTCTCTGGCACTCAGCCCAGAGCCCATTTAGTACTACTGAAGACGTAAATTGTAAATCCTTTAAATGTATAGTTTCATTGTTAAACCTGCAATAATTGTTGATGGGTTTTTTTGCCAGCAGGGGGCCGCGGAAACACACGTGAACACAACATTGACCATATCACCTTTTGAGTTTTTGGCAAACGGTTATTTACATATCCAGCAGATACGGAGCAACATTAGCATTAGAGCTTGTTCATTTGATGAATGTACAGTAAGTCCAATATTCAATAGGCAAATACCTGTCTCTTCAGGTGCTAAATGCTCAACGTTCACGTTCATCACTAGGAGCAAACCCCTTTCACATTGTCATTTAATACAGTGTGATTATAAAACATATCGCTTATCGGAGTAAATGGTGCATTTGTTGGGGACTATTTTCTAAACTACAGTGCCCATGTTGATTGTAATGAAGGAACCCAGTGCCAGTGTGGCTCATTGATGTGTTTTGATAGTTTTTGGAACAATGGAGCTCTACGGCACAGAGGAGTAAGATATATCAGGCTCTGAATACACACACAATTGTTAATAGGATCAATTCATTGTTGGCTTTGGTCTTTTTGTGGGATTTGTTGAAATTTGAAAGAAGAAAAAAAATATCACCGGACTTGTACTTAATTCATGTTTTTTAAGACAATCAGATGTGGATTCAACTCAACTGTTATTTTTTGTTGTTTTTTAGTGCTTTTAAACAAACAAGTCTTTGGTGAGGGTCGGACTACTGTACGTCTTTGTCTTCATGATTTTTGACACATTTTCTTTTCTCACTTTTCTGTCTTTACCAGTGACTGCGAATCATACAACAACTTCTTTAAATCAAAAACAATGGCAGCTACACACGTGAACCCCATTAAATGACCATTGAGCAGTGTGTGTCAGACAATAGAGGCCTGGATATTACTGTTTTACTGTCTATGTTTCCATACAGATAAGATATACTTTGTTGTTTTGGACTCTGTCCGTTCCGCAGCTTTACAAAGACAACACAAAATACAGAAAACAAGCATCTCTCAACACATACTCTCATGCAACACAAAACATGCTCTCATATACATTAGACAGGTACCTATATAGTAAGCACATTAACTCCTCCTTTCATTGGCAGTTTTTAATTGAACCTATACAGCATATTAAGGCAGAAAACTACGACACAGATTGTCGCTGTCTGAGCTGCTAATGCATCCCGTTGCAAACAAGGTTAAAATATGTTATGTGAAAGAAAGGGAAAAAGTCTGAAAAATCATGATGACATATGGCTACACACAAAAATATACACAGTTCTTAACAGAACATCAAGCTACTGCCTCAGAATTGAACTTGATTTGCAACATAAGTTTTATTGAGGGTTATGAACTTCATGGCCACTGCATTGTTAGGCGTTAGTTATTTTGTCTAACCCTGTGTTATACTAGAAGAGGGAGATTAGGTGTTCACATAACGGGATTCTACTAGTAATCACATGCAGATTTCTCAGATTGTATGTTTTTATTATATCATGTTAACTCACTGCAGTGATACTGTAAGAGTGCACAATATATGTAATTAGTGCTGTCTGGGAAACTGCTGTAAATTCTGTTCAAAGATGACACACTTCCATAATTCATTGTACAGGTAAGGGGGCTTGTGGCTGTGGATATTTCAGTGGAAACGCTGTCCAGTTCAAGTGTTGTAAAGGAGCTGACATGTTGTTGTGCTTTGTGAAACACCCAGTAACATCCAGTCCTGTTGCGTAGATGATCCCAGTTTTAAAAACTGTACAGAAGTGATAGTGGAATCCCTCAAAATGATCCAAAATGTGAAACCACAGAAAGTGAAGACTGCATGGTTTATTTTTATGTTCATGTACAGCCACAGTTTGGTCGGAGCTGTGCGGTACCATTTGTCTTTGACCCAACACAGATGTCATTGTGTGATTTGATGTAGTGGTTTATTTATTATTTATTTTCCAATAAATTTTTATAAACTCTTGGAACAAACCAACATCTTTCTTCTCAACAATCCCCGTTACATTTTCAGTCCAGTCACACTGCAGAGGCTGCAGACGTGCAACTTCCTTTTAACTCTTGTCGTAACTCTGCTATGTGAGCGGGACCGATACGACAGCAACCCCCTAATGAACAGACAACAGACATTTGTCAGAGAGTACAGAAAAACAGGATCAAAACTTAAAAAGGAAGAGAAAACAGTTCACCGTACCAATCAAAGCAGCACCTTGCTTCATCCATGTGCGACTTAGTTTGGGTATTGATGCTGATGTGTTCCCAGATGTTAGCCACCTTTGGGAGGAGAAACACGAAACATCAAACAGTCAGCAGTAGCGGAAAAAGTACTCCGATCCATTACCACAGTAAAAGTAGCATTACCACATTGTGAAAATACTCCATTACAAGTAAAAGTACAAAAGTATTATCAGCAAAATGTACTTACAATATAAAAAAGTTAAAGTACTGATTATGAAAAATGCCTCTTTTCAGAGTGTTATATATTGTTTTATTATTAGGGATGTAACGATACACTTAACTCCCAATTCGATACTATTTAAGTTCACAATACGATTTATTTTATTTTACAACACTCACTGAACAGCTGCAGACACATGACTGACAAACATTCCTTTGTTCATACAAACTGCAAAACAACACGTGTCCTCACTAAATGTGTAACTGAAATTGTATTTCATCTTAAACAAAAAACAAATCCCACATCCAAATGACTAAATAAATAGAAGTGATATTAAAATTAGACTACACCCTAGGCTGTGATTCATTTTTTATCTCAACCGGTTATATTCTTTACACATTCATATCGATTTTTAACTGATTCACAAAGCATCGTTGCATCCCTATTATTATGAATGCATGATTTGTATTACTTAATATGCTGTGGGCAATTTAATCTATAAATGCATCATATAATCTGATCGTATGTTATGCTCTAAATCTACAAAGTGACTTTAAAGTAACTATAGCTGTTAGATAATTGTGGTGGAGTAAGAAGAATCAGATTTTTGGCCATCCTTTTCATGGTGACTTAAAATAAGTGATCAAAGGATGTTTGGTATTCTGTTGAAGGAGACTTTGACATGTCACATCTGTTGTGCTGTGACCTAACTATTACAACTCCTTGACTACAGACTCACCCATGCTTAGTGTCCCAGTCCTCTCCACTGTTGGGGTACACCACCCAGCTCATGTCTGGGCCCAGCAGGGATCTGGCAGAGTCCAGCAGTGGCTCCACCAGCGCTGCTGAGCAGCAGTTGACTCCTACAGCAACCAGCTGCGTGGATCTGTTAGCCATCTGCACAGCATCTGTGAACGGGCTGCCATCCGATATACACTTCCCATCCTGACAGCGTTTGTGGACAAACGTAAGTTGTTTTGACACACTGCACAACAGTTAACAATGAATGGACATTGGTTATACTGTTTATCAGCAATGATTACCTTACAAGAGAAGGAGAGCCAGGCTTTAGAGTTTGGGAACTCCTTGAGCAGCTCAACCAGAGCCTCCGCCTCTTTGATACTTGGGATTGTCTCAAAAGCAATGAGGTCCGCTCCCGCTGCTGTTACACAGTCGACCTGCGGCCGATGCCACATTTTAAGCTCCTTGGAAGAGAAAAAAAAGACACCTGAGACCATTGATTATGATTTAATTCTAAATCAATCAATCCATTTTCATTTAGTTAGTTTTAATTCTTGGTGGAGTGCTAAACCCAAAATCCAATAGGAATGTTCCTAAAAGTGAAGAAAAGGTAGCACATCTAAAGTTCCCAAGTTGAGGAAGGCAAAATATTGTCATTTGACTTGTTTAATTAGAATCACGTCACAATAGATCAACGCTGACGCGTTTCGGCACAAAGCCAAACGCTCTGAAGAAAGCTTTGTGCCGAAACGTGTAAGCGTTGATTTCTTCACAATTTTTTTTATTTGTCACATAAAATGGTACGAGGTACAATTCCAGTGAAGTGTAATTCCATCAGCTCCTTCAATTTGTGCATGATTTATCACAGAATTAATAAGAAATTGTTCTATAAAAGGGTCATTTATACAGATACACCATAACCAACTCTGAACAAGTTAACAAATTATTCAGTAATAAGTAAGTCAAAATGTAAGTCAACATTCCAGTTTTTAATTTCTATGTGTCACTTTCACACAGCATGGATATTTGGTTCTTATGTAACTTGTATAAGCAGCTGAGAGCCACTCACTTCAATACTCATCTCCTCTGCATAAGCCCCGGTGTACTCGGCGCCGTTGAGCAGAAAGGCCCCGTACGGTCCAACAGAGCCTGCCACCAGGGGACATCTCTGCCCTTATGAGATCCAAAAATAAAACACAATGGCATAGCATAACAGCTCACAGAGACGCAGTGTTTCCCATCTTAAAATATATCAAAGACGAACAGTTTAATACCTGTTGGACGAGTGTCAGAGACAAATCTCTCGACAGTCTCTTTGGCCAGATGAACTCCAGACATCAGCAGCTCTCTGGCGCGTTCAGGGCTCACGTCCAGGTGACTGGTGAATCCTGGAATACTTGCCTGGTATGTCGCTGATGTGATAACATCTGCTCCACTGATGAGAAACCTGTTGATATTTATTACGCCATCAACTATTGTCACAGTTTAACAACTCCTTTCTACAATTGTTTATCATTTCTTTGCATCAAGGCTCAATATTTTGTAGGGCTGCTGAAACTAATGATTATTATCATTTTTGATTAATATGCTGATTATTTTCTCGATTAATGGTTTGGTCTATAGACAATCAGTGAAAAATACCCATATACACTATATCATAGAGCACAACGTGATATCATTATTAAATGTCTTGTTTTCTCCCCCAGATATTCCATTTATTATAATGTAAGCAGCAAACAAGAGACTGTTTTGGTTGCAGCTGTGATTTAGCATGGACCTACCTGTAATGAGCATCTCTTATGGCTTGGGGATTAGTATGGAGAAGCCTGGCGCTCCACAAAGGATCTCCCTAGGTGTTCCAAAATATACACATGAAATATGAATGGTGTATTAATATTATATTTCCTATTTATTTATAAATTGATCGACATAAAAGCAAACTTGCTACAGATCATATAGCAGAAGCTAAGAGTGTTGAATAAGGCGTCAACACCCCTCAGACAGAGGCAATTCACACAGGGCCAATGGCACCACCTTGTGCATTTATTATTTACTTTACTGCTGTCTGAGGTTTTCAATGTATGCCTCTTAATACTTTTACTCCAGTGCCTTTATTTGGCAGCTGTAGTTACTAGTTAATTGGATAACAATACTGTGAATTCTGCTGAATCAGCATTCACAAAATAATCCAAAAGTGTAATATATAATAATGTAACAGTGGCAGAGCCCATTTTGGCTGCATGGTAAGTACTTTACTTTTATATTATTACTACTACTACTATATACTCTAACATTTTAGTTGATACTTTTTAATAATTGATAAGTTTTCATCAGTTCCATCTGTGTGCCAACCACTGTCACTGGTTGTTACTGGAAACACAGCTCTTGGACCTGTAGGCTGGCTAACTCTACAAGGTCAAAATGACTCCGTTTTAATTTTGTGCACCTGTCTAACTTCCAATGTCTTACTTATTATTTACCTATTTATACAGTCGCTTATTATACAAGATAAGACAATGCAATAGTATAGTATAATGCTGACTGATAGAGTAGAGACCTAATAATAATGCAGTGAAGCAGCTAACTGTATTTTTGATTTATCTGTGACGTTTTACCTGTAAATTGGCTCCTTGAGCTTCTAGTTCAGTCGCTAGTCCGCCATCCAGTATTAATGGTCCATTATCATTCATGTAAAGTCTCAGACGAGCAGACGAACCCATGAAGAAACACTTTAATTAAGTATTTGCTTTTAAAAATCAAACGTCTACATGCATATGCGTAAAATATTCGGAGAAAACTACTTTACAGACTGTTGTTGTTCCGGGTAAAAAGGTTGCGTTCCGCTCGAAATTTAAATAATTGAGGTGATTCCAACCTCCATCATACCACCAGACCATCACAAGATGGCGCATGAAAGCATCACAGTGCAATTAGGTAGAGCAGGAAGATATTGTTGGGTTGTCTATAAACGTAGCCCAGCCTATGAGCCCAGCATAGTCCTTTTCCCTACTCACCTAACGTTACCCTATTCATATTCACTTGTGTAAATTCAGCTAATTGCGTGGTGCCTCTGACGAGTTTGACCACTATATGTTGTGTATTTAATGTTACTTTTGAATGATGTATTTTTGTTAGTATTGTGCTTCACTGGTAAAAGGTTAAAGTAGTTAAACTCCGTTTTCTTTCAAGAACAACTGCCATGTAGGTTGTTAGGTGGATGTACCATAAATGCACCTTGGCTTGTCACTGGCAGTTCACACATGACCCGCCTTACTCTGCGTCTGATTGGCTTACCCTGTACTAATTGCTTAATTTAACCAATAAAACCAACGAAGGCAACAACCATGAGCCAATCAGAGGCAGAGTAGGGTGGATCATGCCATCGCCATCCTAGGAAATGCAAATTTGCATACAATTCAGCGAGCTACAGTTGCTATAGAAACGGAGCATAGTATGTTAAGGCTCACATTGTGTAGCTGATAAAAATATTGGGACAATAATTTATTAATTTGTCAAGAATGGTAAGTTAACATTTCCCCATTCAAAAACAATGATGCGAACCCACTAGAACGGACCAAACAGAAAACTGTTTGCTAAGCATAACAAACATAGGCTAGCAGTTAACGTTAGCATAACAGTTAACCTACCGTTAGCCAACAACTTTAGACTAACTAAAGGTATTGTATTAATGTTGGCATTTTGGAGTAACGTTTTTAGTCAAATAATGAATGTAACGTTAAAGCTTAAAGCCAGTTTTACAACAGCAATTGGTGGTAACAGTTCACTTACGTTAACTAGCAAATGTCCAGTAGATGAGCATTGACTAACTTTAGCTAGCTAGCTAGCTAGCTAGCTAAAGTGTTAACTGACTCACAAGCTGTAATGTTAACATTTGTACTTTCCAAGTTAACGTTACAGTGCCAATAGTTTCTACGTTCACATACTAAAGTTCGTTTACCAATGAAATAAGATTGATATCAGAATTATATCAGAGAGAGATTGTTTATATTATTTGCCTACTCAATCAGAGTCAATGGTCAGAACTCACAGTTTATTTTTCATTTCTCATTAAAGATTAAAACAAGTTGGGTCTATATCTGGGACTAAGACCTACAAAAATATCTTTGACCAAAAAAAACAAAATCATAGCCTCATGGTTTGGCGCAACATGATATGACCTTTTAAAGCTCAGTATGTGTTATTTGGTGCCTCCTTATTACTAATTTCTTCTGTTCTTTGATGTTATCAGGAGGAACGCTATGCCTTTCTTACTGAGTGGTATGACCCTACTGCAGCTCTCCTGCGGCGCTACCAACTGTTCTACTACCCAAAAGATAGCTCAGTGGAAATGGTAAGCATTTACTGCTGCACTCACTATTCTTTAAATGTGCTGTTACATTGTTTCAGCTTCCAGGCTAGCTACTTGTTTTTGGAAGGATACTATAATTACAATGTATCAAGCTTTTTAGTCTCAAAAAAGTATATAATAAAATAAAAATAATATATAAAATTGAATATTTAAGGAGATGCTTATTCTGTTTAATGTTGATAGAATTTTGATGCAAGAACAGATGTTTTTTTTCCTGTTGACATCTGGAAAAATTGTTTGCAGCACAGGTTATATCCTCTCTGGTATATTTTTCATAGTAATTACAAAAGTCTTACGTCTGCAACTATTTCATTTTACTAAACTATCAACATGTTTTTCTTTATTTGCAGTTTGATGTAAAAAACCAGCGGATATTTTTGAGAAGGACCAAATATGAGGACCTCCATCAAGAGGACCTGTTCGTTGGGAATCGAGTGAATGTCTTCTCACGACAGCTTAATCTGATTGAATATGGAGATCAGTACACAGCAAACAAACTTGGCAGCAAAAAAGAAAGGTATGATTGTGTAATAAGTCTTTTGTAATAAGGTTGTGTGATAGGTCTGCTTGATCCTCTCCAGTTACATGCCTCAGAACTTTACATTACCGTATTCCCTGTAACTGTGATTTATAATCTTTATTTTAGCATTATTTTGTGCTGGACTGCTCACAGACATTATAAACTCCCGCACATTGGACTTAATCCTCAGTATAGTACATATTACGATAAAGTTAATGTGTTGCAATGTATTCTATTTAGATTTTGCTGCATTTTCTGTAGCATGTTGTGGAAACTACTGTTATCTATGTTATCTGTATTTATTGTCATCATTTAAAGGAAGTTCCTTTCAGATTCTTAAGAATTGTTATTGGGCACCGTGGTAGCTCACCTGGTTGAGCGTGCACCCCATGTACAAAGGCTCAGTCCTTACCGTAGCAGCCAGGATTCGATTCCGACCCGCGGCCCTTTGCTGCATGTCGTCCCCCTCTCTCTCCCTATCCTGTCTTCATCTTTCCTATCCAATAAAAGGCCAAAAAGCCCCAAAGAAATCTTAAAAAATATAATCTTATATAATATATTGTTAGTAATTGGATGCTTGTCCAGTTGCATCTGCTGTTAAACAGCTGTCCATCAGATTTTCAAAGCAAATTAATTGTATGTGCTTAAACTTAGAAGAGACAAATAATAATATGAATAATAAATCACATTTTATTTGGGATTTTATTTGTGATATATTTATTTTTTGCACGGATACCAAAACAATACACACAAAAAAAGTATATTACTTTGTTTTCCTTCAAAAACATTTCCATCACAAACTCAAGAACTATACCCACATAAATAAAACGATGATCTAAATCAGTAGGAGTATGCAGTAAGTATGTAAGACTGACCAAGCACGCCAACCATAAGTTTTTCCAGCCTACAGTTTTGCTACCCAATACATTAAAGCTTTAGTGTGTAACTTTTTTATATTAATGAACGTCCGTTACATTCAAGCCATTGCCAAACGAGTTGCTACAAAGCTAATTAAGATTATCAGCTCCACACAACTCTCTCTGGATTTCTCAGTATGGCTGTGTTTAGAAATTGGTGTCGTCCGGCGACTTTCGCGCTCAGAAATTTGAGTGGTGAAGATAATTACCTCTTCTGAAGAGTCTCTCATGTTTTTTTAATCCTGCATGTCCTGCTTGATTACAAGCAACTGCGTGGAGGAGGAGGGGTGGGGGCGATGCGCGATTATGGAAGGCTTGTATCGTGAACGCGCCAACAGTTTTATTGTCATTACTTAGAATTCCTCATGGGGGAGACAGAAACTACACACTATAGCTTTAAGGCACAATACCCAACCCTACACATTATAAAGCGTTATTTTAAGTAGTTATTGTAAGTATTGTATTGAAAGTGTTTCTGTTATGGTGTCTGATCTTGATGAGTTGCCTCCTATTGTCGTCAGACATGATCCATTATATATTTTTCTCTCTCCATTTTTCCAGAACTCTTGCTGTGATAAAGCCAGATGTAATCACCAAGATCGGAGATGTCCTTGAGTTGATATACTCCTCCAACCTGATCGTGACCAAAGCCAAAATGGTAACACTTACATGGTAAGGTCAAAGCCTCACCGGTGAGAGTGTCTAATAAAACTGCAAGTCATACTGTGGAAATGTATCAGACAAGGAGAGAGGCACAGGCTTATTTCTGCCAGTATTCACACATAAACAGATGGATGGCCCTGCTTTCTCACACATTAGGAACATATGGCTTTTCAAAGAGCAGGCAAGGTCGCCATTTCATTACAGTTTGATCAGGTGCTTATTCATTCTGAATTATTATTATTATTCAATCACAAAATTGAGCAGTTCATTCAAGGACGTTCCTCAGCACAGCTAACTAAATTCTAAGTAAAAACTGGAGGAGTCATTAGGATGTTACACACCCGTAAAACAGTGTTACCATTTTTATTACCCAGTATGAAGGTCAACTGCTGTTTCAAAGTCTTCTCCACACTGCCAGTAATACAACCCTGGTGGAAATATAATGGCTCTCAAAATGTGTACATAATTAACTTATGAAAGGAAACTCTCCCAAGGTTAAAAACAATGAAAATGAATTTCAAATGGAATTCCAAGGACAGGACATAATTGTGTTTGTGGTTAAATGTTGTTTTATTTCAATACTGTCACCTCAGAATTTCTGCTTTTTCCCAAACGATTAATAATTTATAAATTACTTTTTTTAAAATTCTAATTAATTATTTATTGTACAGAAGTTCATATTCAAAGGTACAAACATATAGAATAGGAGTTAATGCCATATCATTTCATATTATTAATGGCTTTCAGTAAAATGGTGCTATATTGCTGAAATTCATTAATAAAGTGCAGGAAAGTTGACTTGGTTCCTGACCCAAGAAGTTAAAATTGTGCACACCAAAAAGGACAAATCCTGCACAGTTGCCAGATATATTATTGACCTCTGTAAATGTCTTTGTCAGTAGTTTGGTACTTAGAGTTCACATAGAATATCTAATTTCGCCACTCATTAACTCCATGGTTTATGGTTTTCTTACATTACAGGAAGCAAGCAGCAGACTTTTACGTGGAACATCAGTCAAAGCCTTTCTTCAAGTGAGTCCCTGTAAATGATTTGCCAGTTTTAAGCAGGTGTGAACCAAAAGGGCACATTTATGGTGGTTAGCCACTATCATTAACAGAACCTGTGGCCATGATCCTAATGACATTGTAGGGACATTTGAACATATTGAACACAGATGACCTTCTGCTGGTAGGAATTTCACTTATATGAATGAGTTATTCCGCCATTGCTCCATTTTGCAGTAACCTGGTGCAGTTTGTGTCCTCGGGCCCTGTGTTTGCCATGGAGCTGATGGGTGATGAGGCCATGTCTACCTGGAGAAGGCTCCTGGGACCTGCAGACTCTGCTGTGGCGCGGAAGGAGGCACCGCAGAGTATTCGTGCCCAGTTTGGAACAGATGGCATAAAAAATGTTGGTCATGGCTCTGACTCATTTGCTGCAGCAGCAAGAGTAAGGATGTGAAGCTAGCCTGTTAGCTTTATTCATGCTCATACAGTGGGGCAAAAAAGTATTTAGTCAGCCACCAATTGTGCAAATTCTCCCACTTAAAAAGATGAGAGAGGCCTGTAATTTTCATCATAGGTACACTTCAACTATGAGAGACAAAATGAGAAAAACAAATCCAGAAAATCACATTGTAGGATTTTTAATGAATTTATTTGCAAATTATGGTGGAAAATAAGTATTTGGTCAATAACAAACGTTCATCTCAATACTTTGTTATATACCCTTTGTTGGCAATGACAGAGGTCAAACGTTTTCACAAGGTTTTCACACACTGTTGCTGGTATTTTGGCCCATTTTTCCATGCAGATCTACTCTAGAGCAGTGATGTTTTGGGGCTGTCGCTGGGCAACACGGACTTTGAACTCCCTCCAAAGATTTTCTATGGGGTTGAGATCTGGAGACTGGCTAGGCCACTCCAGGACCTTGAAATGCTTCTTACGAAGCCACTCCTTCGTTGCCCGGGCGGTGTGTTTGGGATCATTGTCATGCTGAAAGACCCAGCCACGTTTCATCTTCAATGCCCTTGCTGATGGAAGGAGGTTTTCACTCAAAATCTCACGATACATTCATTCTTTCCTTTACACGGATCAGTCGTCCTGGTCCCTTTGCAGAAAAACAGCCCCAAAGCATGATGTTTCCACCCCCATGCTTCACAGTAGGTATGGTGTTCTTTGGATGCAACTCAGCATTCTTTCCCCTCCAAACACGACGAGTTGAGTTTTTACCAAAAAGTTCTATTTTGGTTTCATCTGACCATATGACATTCTCCCAATCCTCTTCTGGATCATCCAAATGCTCTCTAGCAAACTCCAGACAGGCCTGGACATGTACTGGCTTAAGCAGGGGGACACGTCTGGCACTGCAGGATTTGAGTCCCTGGCGGCGTAGTGTGTTACTGATGGTGGCCTTTGTTACTTTGGTCCCAGCTCTCTGCAGGTCATTCACTAGGTCCCCCCGTGTGGTTCTGGGATTTTTGCTCACCGTTCTTGTGATCATTTTGACCCCCCCGGGGTGAGATCTTGCGTGGAGCCCCGGATCGAGGGAGATTATTAGTGGTCTTGTATGTCTTCCATTTTCTTATAATTTCTCCCACAGTTGATTTCTTCACACCAAGCTGCTTACCTATTGCAGATTCAGTCTTCCCAGCCTGGTGCAGGTCTACAATTTTGTTTCTGGTGTCCTTTGACAGCTCTTTGGTCTTGGCCATAGTGGAGTTTGGAGTGTGACTGTTTGAGGTTGTGGACAGGTGTCTTTTATACTGATAACAAGTTCAATCAGGTGCCATTAATACAGGTAACAAGTGGAGGACAGAGGAGCCTCTTAAAGAAGAAGTTACAGGTCTGTCAGAGCCAGAAATCTTGCTTGTTTGTAGGTGACCAAATACTTATTTTCCCGAGAAATTTGCAAATAAATTAATTAAAAATCCTACAATGTGATTTTCTGGATTTTCTTTTCTCATTTTGTCTCTCATAGTTGAAGTGTACCTATGATGAAAAGTAGAGGCATCTCTCATCTTTTTAAGTGGGAGAACTTGCACAATTGGTGGCTGACTAAATACTTTTTTGCCCCACTGTATGTGACCTTTTACCCTGTGCTCCACATTCCCAGAAATGACTATGCACTCTAAAGTGTTTTTTTTTATTCTGCTTGTTTTATTAGGAGCTTGAATTTTTTTTCCCATCCACAATTGGCCATGGCCCCTCTAATACAGCCATCTTAACAGACTGCACATGCTGCATCATCAAACCTCATGCAATATCAGAAGGTAGGGCACATATACGTATCTATTTGCAGCCAACAGATGTGTTTATTATTAATGATGTGTCTATCTTGGTCCTTGTATGTCTGTTGATACATTCCTAAACTATGCAGTTACAAGTCCACCGACTTGTCTACAATTTCACTCCCCTTCCACCTATGGCTGTTAATGTGTTTGCATCACACAAAGGCACTACATGGTTACTGCATTTGGCTTTGGATTTTTCCAAATCCTTGCCCTGATCCCTGTTCATGGAGCATGCCACTGGAGCTCTGACCTGTGAAATGTGAAATTCTCTGGACTGAGCTGAAGTATGCACACAGAAAGTTGTTGACTGAAGGGAGAGGACTAGTTGTTCTGGACATATAAGCCCACACACAGCCTATTAGAATAAACAAGCTCACCAATTAATTTAATCTTTACATTTGATCTCAAGTCCTTATCTTTTAGTAGATATTTGGTTGGTATCTGATTTAGACCAAGTTTTTATCTAGTTTCCATGGATGTACTTGGGCTCTCTGTGCTGTGTTCTTTTTCTGTTTTTAGGGATGGCAATGTTGGCCAGCCGTAACAGTCAGTGACTGACTTTGGTGATCCTCTGACTCTTCTCTAGCGCCACCATATGTTCAAACATTTTTATTATTTATAGTTTATGAACAAATGCCTTCAAAAGTAATGGCATTCAACTAATGACAACAAAGATGGTGATCACGGTAAACATAACACTTGCTTAGTTAGCATCAGCATGTTAGCATTGTCATTGTGAGCATGTAAGCATGCTGACGTTAGCATTTAGCTCAAAGCACAGCCTCGCAGCACCGTTAGTATTGCTGTAGACTCTAGGGCCCTATCTTGCACCCGGCACGGGGCAGCGCAAAGCCCAACGCAAGTGTCTTTGCTAGTTTAAGACCGACGCAGTTGTCAGTTTCCCGTCCAGTGTCCACGTCGTTTAAATAGCAAATATACCTGCGCCCATCTGTGCGCCCATGGGCGTGCTGGTCTTACAGGGAGGTGTGCTATCTTGAGGCAGCGGGAAGTGATCGTGCCATTGACCAACAAAAACCTGGTCTAAAGTCAATAACGCAGCATTTCATTGTTATTTTTTAGCTGTTTTAACAGCGCATTAGTAAAATGCACCTAGGCTCGTGCACAGCGCGTGCACACTATGCTTGTTACACACACAAAGGATAAGCGCAGCAGCACACAAACAAACAAACAAAAAATATTACAATGTGAAATAGTATTATGACATGATCTGCTCGCGCACTTTCACTTCACGCAAGAGCAGATCAGTTTCTTCTCCTAAACATTTCTCCTTCCTGCTTAGCAAATCCTCCATCATAACAGCAATGCGCCAAGGTACAATCGCGCCTGGCTTTTAAAGGGAATGGGAGATGATCTCTGATTGGTTTATTGCATGTTACGCCCAAAACACACCTATGATTAATTAAACACTAAGTACAACCCTTTTGAACCATGTGCTTGGCACACGGACCCTTTTTGGATTTAGTGGATTCGTACATGCCCTAAACGCACCTGCGCAGGCCCTTCACGCCATGCGCTTAGATCGTTAAAACACTCGACAAGACGACAACGTAACATCACGGAATAAAAAATCAGCTGAGATAACCATGGGAACATTGCAAGCTGAGATGACATTTTGTGTAGGAGATACACATACTTGCTTGCAATGTTTATTCAAAGAACATTAGAAAGGAAGTAACATAAATTAAAAGAACTCAGGAGGAATACTACCATGAATAGTATTGTATTTGCCTGTATAATATGTAAGTGTGCCAGGATCCTGGTACTGTGCATGCTGCTCGTTGGCATGACATACTGCCACACCTAAATGGAATGACGTCATTATAAATGTTATTACTGCAGCTACATCTGTGCTATTCCTGCTATGACAAGTTGAAATATCTGCCGTGAGAGAGGACCTGTTAAAAACACCTACCTAAGCATGGGCATGCTATGTTTAACTGCAGGGCATAATCCAGGAACTGTTGAATTCCCAATCTGCTGCGAAATTGTATTCCTCCAAAACAAACATAGAGTATACATTTGTACATATATACATATGTATATAGTACTGTTGTGATTTAGGCTGTGTCAGTTTATCAAGTATGACAAAATCTCTCTCATGTCTCTTCTACTTTTGTTTCTCTTAGTTTTGCTCACGTTGATTAAAAACAAGAGCTGTAACTGGCTTGCTTGTTAGTTCAAAGCAAACAGCCACGAGCATTCGGCACTTTATTGTTGACTTATAGACCTATTAATTACACATGCTCTCTCCTTGACGGTAAAGTCAATGTCATTTAAACATTTCTACTACAGGCCTGTATCTAAGTAGGAGTTTATGTAATCTTTCAAAGGCAGTCCACAATTTTCTCTGTGCTCATAGCGGTCTGGCTGCATCATAGGTATTTGCTTACTACAGACATCATTTCAAGCAGGGTTTGTTGAGTATGACACCTTCTTTACCACAACTACTGGACTGCCATGTGTATCCTGATATTCAAGTAGTAAATACATGGTGGCTTATTTAAAAAAATGATATTAAAGTTCTCCTTCCCAACAATATCAATTGAGGTGAGAAGCTTCAGTACCTTGGTAGAACAGTTGGCCACAAGCTGCAGGCGTTTTGTGCGGCAGCAGGTCTCACCATCGCTCTTAACAATCTGTTGACTCATCTGGCGTCTGTCGGCCAGACTCAGTTCATTTTTAGTCCATTTTACAGAATTGTCTTGTAGAAAATCTATAGCTATTGTAGCAAAAAAGCCAAAACTTAGCTCATAAGAATAATTCTGGCTTTGTATTTTGGCCTGCTTACAAAGGTTTGGAGTTGCATTGTTAAAAAAAGGTCCTAAACTGCTCAAATTCTAGTACTGTCACAGTTCCAATGTGACAACACAATGTTTACCTTCAGACGTGAGGTCATATTTGTGGTCTGAGCCAAAAAATAGTAACCCAGTCTGAGGGTTTGGCCAGCTGAACCCAAACTGGGTCAGTTCAAAAACAAATAATATAAAAAAAACTTGCTTTGATTTCTCTTGAAGATCCATTAGGAGGCCAAAATACGCTACAGCTACGTGTGCAGGGCACAGCCAATCACAGTGGTGATAAGGGAAGTTGTGCCTGAAAATGCACTCAGACATGACTGGAATAGAGAAGCCTCTGTTGCCAGGCACCCAGAAAAGGATCTCCTAGCAACAGCACCAGCTGCTTTTGTGAGCTGTGCAGATTGTGTGTCTATCCTATGCAGGCTGCTGTGCCCTACCCTGCTGCCAGGGGAGGGCACAGAGGACTCAGGAGGTGGTTGCTTTACCTAATACACACATGAGTGTACTGTGACCAAACGATTACCCAAATTAGAGAGAAATTCATCAGCGCTCGCTTTAGCACCTGATCCAAACTGAAAGTCATGATTACACACAGCAGTATTTACAATTAATGGAAAATGTAGACACCTGGTATCCTGCCTGGCAAGTACTCTGTCTGCTTTTTTATCAGGATGTCAGACTGAGATAATGAGACTGGCGCCCTCTTTCAATTACGTGTGTCTGCAGCAGTCTGACCTTCACTGTCACTGTTGCACCTTTGTCACTGTGGTCGTAACATTTTTACAATAATGCATTGCAGTGACAGGAGGTACAGCTCTGTATCTCGCTCTCTAAAGCGTTGAATGTCTGGTCTCCTCTACTTATTGACAGTAAGACAATCTCCCTGTACTAGGTCCAAAGGAGACAGTACAAGCTAAGGTCACTACACCATAAGATAACATTTTTATGTTTGAAGCGGAGCAGTATAATGGCTTCACAGCACATCCAGTGATATTAACCCTAGTCATTTAATAAAATGAACGACAATGTTGCATGATCTAAACTGTTTTACTTGAATTAACCGTAAAGGCTGCGGAAGAAATGATTTGCTAAGGATCACATTGAAGAGTTTATTGTAGCAATAAACACCTTGCTACACAGTCTGTTTTAAGCTCATGAAAGCCTGTAGATAAGAACAACTTTGATGTGTTCGCAGGTCTGACTGGAAAGATCCTGAACTCCATATCTGCAGCTGGATTTGAAATCTCAGCCCTTCAGATGGTAAAACGATTCTCCTGTCCTTCCGTGTGCTATGGTCTTGTAGATTCACATTTCTGTGGTAAAAATTAAGCTGTCCTTTCACTACCCTAATAGAAATTATATGAGATACATACAGGGTTTTCTGTACCATTATAAGGCTTGGGTGCAGCACCTGTTTTGGGCACTACTTAGTCAAATTAATGTAAAGCATCAAAGCTAACTAAATTACTTTTCTCAGATCTAATGATTGTAGTTGGTCCCCAGTGGACTTCTTTAGCAAGTTTTGTCTTTAAGCTTTTCGAGTGTTATTTATTTATTATCTGCTCTAGCGTTTCCAACATTTTAGACACAGATATGGTGATAATAATGGTCCAAGATGATGTGAAAATCCACAAACCTAGGGAACCACTGATATATATGATAGTGTTATTTGCCCTATGCTCATATGCCCATGTATCCTAACTTTACTCATGTAACCATTATGTGCACTGTACTCTCTTTCTCTGATCCAACCGTGCCTCATAATTCAAATGCTGCAAACAGTGACCTCTCTCTCACTCCATTTATTTTTGCCACATCAGAAGTGATGCACATTCTGGGCTGGCCCGTAGGACAAAAATAAATCAATCTTGGTTTTATCTCTGTAGCCACATGCAGAATGTATTGTGCATTAATGGGAATAAAGTAAGTAGGATATTAACAATTAATGCAGTGTCTTTGTTCAAAGGATGTGTTTTCACAGCCGTGATGTTCTTATCACATTAGTTAGTATTTCTTTGGAAATTACAAAAGGTCTTTTGTGATAATGGAGCCATTGTCACAATTCAAAGTAACGGACACTAAGTGAAGTATTTCTTTTTGATTAAGGGGAATTTCTTCATTGTGGCTGCACTCTTTTGCTCCATTTCATGGAGTATATTATCCATATAGCATTTTGAAAACATATGGTCTTAAATAATATTTCCTCTTCACAGTTCAATGTGGACCGGGCCAATGCAGAAGAATTCTATGAAGTGTACAAAGGTGTTGTCGCAGAGTATCCTGTGAGTATAAACACTACATTGTTGTGCCATCATAGCAAGTGCCTGCATCACAGTTCTGTCAGTTGTTACTTTTGATAATAAAAACACAAACATTATCCAACGTTTTGTAAAGATCTTGAAGAGTGGCGAAAGCTCACATATTGTGTTAATAAACAAATGTTTGAAGTTGAGTCGTTGCATATTATTAGTATAATTGTTTTTGGGGATTTCTTTCTCCCTGCAGAGTATGGTGACTGAGCTGTGTTCTGGACCCTGCATGGTCCTAGAGATCCATGGCACTGACGTACCGCAGTCATTCAGGGAACTCTGTGGGCCTGTCGATCCTGTGAGTCAAACTATATTAAATATTATTTCCTATTTCCTCATTATATTCTATACTAGAAGCCTGTCCGACAAGTAATGCATCAAACGTTTGGTTAAATGTGGTGAAAATGAATATATCATCTGCAAAGGGTTATCCATCCATCATCCTCCTTTTCTTTTTTCCTGAATCAGACCAAATAAACTCATGATGAATTGGAGAATGTAGTTTAGCCCTTGCTCAGTGTACATTGTAAAGATTGTGTGGCTTTTGTGACTAGATAAAAGAGTTTGCCTGTGTGTGTGTGTGTGTGTGTGTGTGTGTGTGTGTGTGTGTGTGTGTGTGTCTGTGTGTGTCTGTGTGTCTGTGTGTGCGTGTGAACACGTGCAGTCGTGTGTGTTTGTGTGTACTGTGGAACCAGTGCTGCAGGGCTGAGCTAGTGCGTGATGTGAAATCTAATGATAAGACGTCACTCTGCCACCATAAAAATGAGTGACTTCACACCTTCCCCAACTTGTTCAGCAGTTGTCCATGACTCAGCGTGCAATCTTGTTTAAAATAATTCCACTTTTTTATGACCTGTCATTTCCTCCGTTTCTGATTATTTTTTCTGGTTTTGTTTTATCCTTTTTATATGCTTCCATAACCATCAGTACTTCAGACCACTGTCAAAATGTTACTGACATTGCAGCCACAGAGCAGGAAAGGGGATGGTAATTGGCTAATGATTTCCATGACACAGACACCACAGCTCATTGATGCCAAAATAATTAAGCCTTTGCCACCGCCCTCTGTTATTTTATTAGTTCCCCTCTTCAGATCTGCCGCCGGTTGGGTTTATTACTTGTAACACTTAAAGACCCTGGGTGCACAATGTTTATGCGATTGTAACATCTTTCAAGTTATCTTGAGAACATACATTTTCTTTGTAGGAAAACGATATTTGCTAGACGGCTTGGGTCATCATTTCAAAAGTGGCATCAGTGTATATGAGGGGAAATCAATACAGTATTAACTGTTAAATTTCCCACTACGTTTTATATAGTTTAGGCTGCTGCCAGAGGTTCTCTCCTTCACCTGCTGTGGTTTGTTTCCTCCCTTAAAGCCTCTGTAACCTCCTTGATTGATTCAGACTCAACTGACTAACTGGGAGTTGAAGCAATTTCATAACTCCACATCGACAGTACCATATTGTTCCGAAAAAAGACTCTTTTTTTTTCCTAGAAAAAAGTCTGAAAAAATGTGGTCGTCTTATAATCAGGGTCTAGACTTTCAGCTGTTCAAGTCGCAGAACCTAAGGGACGTCACCTGTTTCAACAGCCAATAGAGAAGTCAGCTATAAGCTATAGAAATAAAATGATCCATAATCCATACATGTTACAAACAGCTGGTCAAAAAAGCAGAGTTTTAGACACGGTAATGGTGGAGAGAGATAGAGAGTGACTGAAGAGAGAGAGAGAGCCCAGCAGCATTAGAACAAAGACGTGACTAATGGGAAATAAACGTGTTTTCGCCAATTCATCTCTAGAAATGTAACTGTAGCAAGCATCTCACTATCACTAATGTTATCCACATTCATACATAGACGAAACAAATGAAATATCCAGCTACAAAAAGCCTGGAAGTAGAACGGAAGTACATCGAGAAGATGTTGGCTGAACAGCCAGAGAAAATCTTACTGTGGTCCTCAAAGCAGCTGCTTCCAAGAGATTGACAGGAGAGTGTGTGATTACGTAATGATTACGTAATCACATTACCAGAGCAGTCATTCAGCTGAAGGCCTTGGAAATATTTACCATTAATTTAAATGTGACACTTTCATGTAAAAAGATATTGAAAGTATTATTTTATTTAAAAGATGTTAAAAACAACATCCTACTTTGTTTTATTCACTGTGTTTTTATTAGAATTATTTTCAAATAAAATTATTTTCTTTAAGAAAACAATATTTGGCTTTTATAAACTATTTTTCCAAAAATGAGTTTTGAAAAAGGGGGGGTCGTCTTATAGTCAGGGTCGTCTTATATTCGGACCAGTACGGTAATAGATAAGGGTCAGTTGTTTGTGGTAAGAGCTGGCTTTTGATTATTCCAGTTGACTTAAGACTAATACATAAACAACACATGACCAGCTGAATGGCTTGATTAAGTGACCTCAAACACACTTTATCATAGAGTTGATGGTAGATAAATTAAATTGTGATATGTCCTCACAGAAAAGAACGGAAACATTAAAATATGTGATACAAGATATTGTGTTTTTAACTAGGCGTCATATATCTTGCCATAAAGGATTCTCATGTGTTCACACCTCCACACCCTTAGCTGCCTTGCATTGCAGCAACTCAGTCACGAGATTGTGCTGTGTCTTGTGATGTGTCCTCATATCAGAGGGGAGAGACACAACGGTCCTCTGTTAGCCAGTCCTCTTGACCCAGGCTGTACTCTACCCTCTTCCATACTTTCCCTTTAAATCAGTAACTTAATAAAGCATTGGGGGGCCCTGACTACATACTTGATTTAAAAGGACAATGCACATTAATCAACATGAGCTCAAAGTCTAAAATGTAACTGTGTCAGATTTAGCCATAGGCTAATTTTCATATGCAGTCCCTAGCAGGTTGATGGCTTAAAACATTAGATAAGCTACAACAATACAACACATAAGCATAAAACAAGAACACATAAGCATAGACAAGTAAAATTACACAACCACTATTTCAGATCATGACAGCTGGCATGTTGATGGCATGAGAAAAACATAACACAAGTAGCATATACAGTAGACACAGGTAAAAGTGCATAGACGCACATTAAGACACATCAACAACACTAAGCACATAAACACACACAGAGACACTACTACTTCGACAAACACATTATTCCGGATTATGGCAGCACATTTGATTAGTCAACCAATGTTTTATGGATTTGGAGAAAGATTTGATAGATGTGATGTTCCCTAGTTCTGTGGGTATGATATTCCATGTCTGGGCTGCTGGAAAGGAAAAAACTGACTGTCCAAAACTACTTTTTCTACTACTACTATTTAACAATCCCCTCTTAGCAGCGCATGGTGGTCACAACAATCTGTGTTGCCTCACTTTGTCTTACAGTAGATGATAAGTGTAAGAGATGATCAAATAGGCATGAACTTCCTGTTACACGAGGCTAAGATACTATCCGTGCATCATGTTGGTTAAAAATATACTTTTCTGGTTGATTTTTGACCCATCTGCGTAATGCTTTTGTGGAAAAAGATATCAGCTCTTCTTAGTGGCCACTATGCTAAATTTAGTGCACTGTAGTGCACTCAAAAGATCCATCTGAGTAGAATAGAATGATGCTTGATTTTCCCTTTGTTCCCTTTTTTTGTTGATTAAACCTAATGGTGAGTATTTTAACGAAATATTGGCATTGCTTCTTTCAAGCTCTGTAACATCATCAGTGGAGTTTACAGAGAAACTATGACTACTCTTGAAGAAGGTATGACTTTAATTTGTGTCTGATTGGGAGCCTTTTTGTATTCCCATTTTATATACAGATAAGCAAGTCCATTATTTGGTGTCGAGGATACTAGACGTCTGTGTCATCAATAATAACATGCACAAAGTTTAATTTTTTTATTTTTGTGATGGCAAGACGTGTGTTACTGAGTAATTTGATTTTATAGTACATTTATTTCTAACAGGCTAAAACTCTAAATGTAAAGTCGCCCCCACACAGTATTATGTCAAATTGTATTTTCATAGGTAAGGTGTTTGTCCAACGTGGTTATTCTGCTGCTTGATTGATAAAATGACATGATAATAATCCTTGTGATGTCATCTTTTGGGATAATGCAGAGATAAAACACATCTTGATCAAATTGGAAAATCCAACCAAAAGCCTTTTTTTCACCAAGCTATATGTGGTTAAAAAGATATGAGTAGTTTTTAAAAGTCTGTGTGTTTGTAAGTGGTTAGAGCAAGGTTAGCAGAATCCTTTTGATAACATAGTGACTGAAATGGAGTGAGCCTTTAAAAAGAAAAAGTGCCCAAACCCCACTGGCAGCCATATGCATTGCGACTGGTTTGGACAGTCAGCGGTACAAGACGTGAGACTTTTTGGATTTCTGGACGGTCATGTGACCACCAGGTCACTCTGCCCTCGCCCTTACTGTCCACAAAAGCCAGCAGTCATTACGTGAACATCGATCTAGCCCACTATGGACTCATTAAAATCAAATTAAACTCTGACAGTAGGTCACCCATGGGCAACTAATGCAATTACAGAGAGCAATGCTTTCTTTTATCACTAAGTAAATCTCCCCCTAATTTCACCTTTACCATAACTGGCTTTAGTCTCATGTGGCATGGGACACATACACAACAGGCTGCTGCATTTTGCAGATAGTTACTGTATGCAGGCTGCTGTGTTTATCTTCCTGAGACAGAAACCCTCGACACAGACACGTATCTTACTGACAATGATTATTTCACAGCTGAGCAGCCATATTAGGAGTCCTGTTATTGTTTCTTCTGGTTCACATTCTAGAAAGAAGGCAATCAATCAATTAGATTGTGTCAGTCAGAAGATTGATTGATTTTTAACTTTTAACTTTTTTTAACTTGTTATATTGTTGATTCTCTGATTTAAAAAAAGAAAAGATGTTCCGCTACAGGGTTGGCTTTGATCAGTTTTAAGTATATTTGCTCCGATGTTGACCCTACCGCTCTAACAAGATCAAACATACCTGTGTGAAAGCATAAAATATCACATGATTTGCTTCTACCAATGTATCAACTGTTACATAAGCACCATATGTTATGCACCTTGTGCATTCCTGTAGAGTTAATAGTTATCTTGGTGAATTAATTATTCACATAATTGTCCGTCTTGTGATGGTGGATCCTGTGGGAGGCTTGTATTTCCTGCAGGCACCAGGAGGAGCATAATGCAAAGAGAGCCCGGCTATGATCCTGGGAGTGTCTGATGTTAAAATAGACAAGACACTTAAGATAAAGCTACTGCCTGAAAAAAAAAAAGTGCTTATCATTTGAAAAGGAGAACTTTGTGTCTCCGTAATGTATTTGTTGTGTACAGTAATGACACAATATTTACAGGTAAGGACATTGTGTTTGATTTGCTTTTAGAGCTACTATGGAAATGTATGGAAACTGTTATCTGGACTAATGTAATTTAATCATGGAAATCATGTCGTAAGCCTAGTAGAACTGAAGGAGAAGTATAATAATACCTGTTGTAGAATTATAGCAAGAGACGGAGATTATGCTACAGTTAACATTTCTTAAATTCTGAAATGTAAATAGGAAGTAATGGTAATCTATCCCACTAGTTATTATGTAAAAAAAGGTTTCCGAGTGTCTGTGTTTTGTCACTTCCTCTACAAGATCACATGTCCAGTTGCTGAGTAATCAATGTCTTGGTAACATCATGCAACAGTACAGGATGTTCCACTGTATCATCCACCCGTGACTTTCGTTTATAGACATTTCATGTCATTGCTTTTAGTTGATAATGTTTATCATAGTGAGTTCAAGGCTAATAAGGTAATTTTTCTGTTTTATGAGCGAAGAAATCATAATCAAGATGTTTTCATTCAACAGGAAATTTCACGGCATCTTCGTCCAACCACATTACGTGCTCTTTATGGCAAAGACAAAGTGAAAAACGCAGTCCACTGTACAGACATGCCTGAAGACGGTGTTCTGGAGGTGGGTGGTATGTCACTGATTGTACCTGCCATGGACTGTAGAATACACCCACATTATTTCATCTGTGTAGTTCCTGTGATCCTACACATAGGTTTCCTCATTGTCTTTCAGTCCATGCATAAATAACTACCTTTCATTTAGCCAAGAACAAAACCACTGACTCTGTGAAGCCATGTCTGTAAACGGGTCATATGACTCTGCTCTGTGGGCTGGGGCAACCTTAGCGTGCACTGGTTTTGAGGAGAACAAGAATGGCAGAGGAATTTGAAACAAAACCATTGTTTTGTAGGGAGTGGGTCTGACCCATCGAGCGTCATTGTTCACTCCTGATCTGTTGCTTGGACAAATGCCTCCTTGTTAAACATTAGCCTGTGACTGACTGAGCTGCCATTTCCCAACACTGGGACAAAGTGGGCTAGTGCAGAGGAAAATTTACTCTGAACTTTTACAACGTCACTATTCTGATATCAGAGTGGAAGGACTGGCTGATTGTTATGTTAAGTTTTAATACAGTCGGTACTGTCATTAATTTGTCATTTCCTTTACAGGTGCAATATTTCTTCAAGATTCTGGACTGGTGAATGGAACAAGAAAACATGTAACTACATATTCAAAGACTTCACAGTTGTCTCATGTTTCTGTTTATTGTTTTCAGCCTTATTCAGATTAAATAAAGTGACAAGAGCAGACTCCTGACAAGTGTTTTGATTTTCAACATTGAATTAAGTATTTTCACACCAACTAAACATCTTATTACATGGGATACTGCATTGCCTCTGATATTCTCTAACTTTCTGACCAGCGACTTTGGTATTGGATTCATACATTACACTTTGAAAAAAATGTACAACTGCATAAATATAAAATTCTTCCACCATGAAAATGGCTAAAACATTCAATAGTAAGTTGCATCACGTCATGTGATGTCTCCAGCAAAACAGATTTCAAAGCACTGAGTTGCCACTGTTTCCGTGATGACAGTCTTCTAGGCTGGACCCACAAAGCTCTACACTATGAATTAAGAATGAACAGATGTAAGCGTATTAAACAGAAATGTCATCAAACCATATCCTACAGCTAAGGTGAACAAATACAAGGTGTACAAATCACTTCCTCCCACAGTCAACTTGGGTAAAAGAAACACACAAAAACAGATTCTATGGAGCGCAGTCATTTACTCATTCATGGGCCTTAAAGGTTCAGAGTACCGTGCTAGTATTCAGTTAGTCAGAGAAGCACATTAACACACTCCACACACACATAAAGGAACACCTGCACACAGAGACGGGCACACGCGCACACACCTTGGACCACTAAAGCTGACATAAGACAGGAGAGATTACAACAGGACTAGACTACAGCACTGGACACTCCAAAAATATATCGAAACCACGTCAGGATTTAACACTTTGGGGACAGAAACACAGCTCGCTACACGTCAGTAGTGGAATTGCGGTTTTACAGTAATAGATGAACACATCCCATGGCTCAAGGAATATTTTCATGTACAGTAGAATAAATATTTGCTATTGCTACTCATGTATTTTACATTCTAATCCTCGACAAACGCACAGAAAAGCTAGTGTAAAGCACACAGATTAAGTGTAGGTCCTGTATATTATGAATGTTCAAAGACTAGTGGTGTTTATCTGAACTCTTTTTATTCTCTCTACATTTTATTTGTTTTTCAAAATGAGAGTGCTCGTCATGGCTGAGGTCACGAGGTGATTGTGAACTTAACGTCAAAGCGTCCTTGATAGCGGTCTTTCTCGCTGTAGTCGATGTTTGCTCCGTACGCTTTGCACTCGATGCGGAGCTCCTGATCCAGAGTGAGGTTGGTAAACTGAATGGCCACCAGAGGCTGCAGGTACTGGGGGTGTAGCAGTTTGCCGTAGTACGGGTAGTACTGCAGAGGGAAGCCTTCGCCCAAGCCATAGTACTTGATCTCTCCAATCTTGCTTTCATCCTCTTCTCTCTGCAGACACAGCAGTTGAATATGAATTAAAATCTAACCTTTTTACAGCATAAATACATAATAGTACATATGTAGTAATACATCATGGCCAGATGCTGTCAAATCAAACGTACCTTATTTTTGCAGTAAATAGGGATCAGGTTGGGCTGTATTTTGGCCTGCAGAGCCTCTGGGAGGGACTGATTGTTAGAAGGAGCCTAAAGAACAGAGAGAGACTGGTTGATGAACAACATTCTCAGCTGGTGGTTATGTTAGGTTGGATTGTGGCTGGCAGCAGAACTATACGGTTTACATTGTGCATCTTGATGATCTCATGGATTTGAGTTTTCTTTTTCTTTCTTTTGTTTTCGTTTTTGGACAGTTTAAAACAAAAAGGATAGAAAACCAGAGATATTGTCCTTTTTATTCAACGCATTCTTCTTTCTTCTCCTTCCTTTGTTAAAATCTGCCACCTACATTACCCACAATGCAACTCTGACTGAAGACAGTTTGGTCATGTGTTACGCTAGTAGCAGCTAATATAGCCTTGAGCAAAGATAAGGAGCAGGCTACTGTGGCCTAACTCCACACCTCCATATTTTGTCATTTTCAAACTCAAGTGACATCACTTGAGGACATTTATTCACACACTCCCTCTGGAGACACTAAAGTCTCTGTACAATTTTTTTTCACATATGCAGAAGAAGTCTTTGATGAGTCATATGCAGTATTGCTGGAAATGGAGCAAGTCTTTGCTGCATTCAAGTGACATCAAAACTGAAAAAGCCATCACATCCAACTTGTAGTAAGTCTGCAGCTGAATGCATGGAAAGTATGTCAACCTATGTAAAGCTAGCCTGTCACTAATGGAAAACCAAATATGACATTTTCAAAACAGGCAAACATGTACTGTATGGATATTACCTACATGTATGTTTTTGAGCAGTGCCTGATTTATTGCTACTTAATAAGGATGATTTACATCCCTAGTAGTTTATTTCTATAAAGTAGTGAAAGTTCCAAAATGTTATAATATAACGCATCTAACAACGAAGGGTCTTTGCTGACTAAGCTAACAGTTTGCTTTACACAAGTTGTTGGTGGGTGACATTTCATGCTAGTTAACTAGTTTATTTAGCTATTAGGTTAAACCTCAGTCTTTGGGATGCTACCCCTAAATAGTTTTTTCTTACACATTTACAGATTTTATGACTATTTTGTTTCTTTCTTTCAACATTTTCATTCATTTAATTCTAAACCCTGTGGCCTCTATCGGTGTGAATGCCCCTACGAAAATGAAAGCTATAATGTTGCAAGTGTGCAGTAAACCTACCCTTGGTCTGAAGTTGACAATCCTGTTAAGCTTGACAATAATGCAGGGCTTTCCATCCTTAAAGCCAAAATGGGGGTCGTTCTCCCCTGAGCAGCTACCAAGCAAAGACCTGTGGAAACGGCAAGCTTTCCTCTGTCCAAGCTCACCGTCCAGAGAGCCACGGTCTGTGTATGGAAGAGGAATGTCTGCAAATGGTACAAAACAACAAAACACATTAGACCTGTAAATACAAGTGAATACATTATACACACTCTTTTTTCAAGTACATTCGTATGAGTATTCACATAAAATTAAGAGAAAATAAGATAAGTGTTGTTAGATGTTTATTATGAGAAAATTGTTAACAGATCTAAATACATAAATATCAGTGACAAATCTTGATTGTTACATGCTAATCAGGGATCAGTATGAATATAAATGTTATACTTGCCTCCACAGTCTTCGAATTGCATCTGATCAGCCTGACGCTCTACATCATACTTCTCAAGGAAATTCATCATGGCGTCGGTGTATTTCTTGAACGTACTCTCATCAGACTTGGTGTAAGCAATTTCAGACTTTTCTGAGCGCGGGGTGTGTGATAGACCTGAAAAACAAATTGTTTTTGATAAGAAGATAACAAAAATAAAAGGGGCAATATTGATTCTTAACAGAAGCTACACTGCGTATCATGTGAGCTATTCTTTGTAAAACCCAGAGAGAGTCTCTGGTCTATTATCTTAGGACAACACACAATGTAGGGTCTTGGGGATTTCCTCCGATGGTCCCTGTCAGCTCTTTATAGCAGTAGTTTTCCACAGACCTTGTGCACAAGGCCTCAGTGAGGCGTGGCATTTAGAGAAGGAAACATGACATTAATGAGCCTTTTTACAGCCTTGTGCTGGATCGGTTTACTTGTTGCAGTAGTTCTAGGCAAGATTCAAGTTATTTAAGAAGCAGACACCGAGAAGTAACATTTAGTCATCTGAATTTCAGCGGAGGCTTGTGAAAGTTCACCGATCCCCTGCCCCCACCCATACACTCTCACGTGTGTCTCTCTCACAATGGAAACTTTTAGCCCCAGAGTGAGAGGCGGGCTTGAGCTCAGAGGGAAGAAAAAAAACTGCTCCCTAACTGCTTCCTTTATCGTGCCACTACTGGAAACTCACTTCAGCTCAAAGCGCTCCACACTTGTTTCTCTTGCAGGCTGCTCTTTGATTGTCAACAGTCGTGGACGGCTGACAGACAAATCGGCAGGCACACTAACCCGTGTTCATGAAGCCAGTCATTAACAATGATGGCTAAAAATACCGCCAAGGCCACAGCGCGTGCGGTGCAAACAAGTACTGGCACAACAAGACAAGGCTGGGTATTAAAATCTGCACCGTCTCCAAGCTTTCAGGAAATTTCAAAACGCTCGTAATGTGACTGTACTAGTGTTTGATGTTCTCACAAGATTACAGATTAGAATTTTTCTGCAGAAAAACAAGCTTAGAGGCCTCTAAACTGAGACAAAACAAAATCTTTTTTTTTTTTCTTACAAAGAATCAACTACAAACTTGGCCTGTCACACACACACACACACACACACATACACACGTGTGTGTAAACACGTTGGCGCTGACACAATATTAGCACACATGAATTGTTTCAGTCACAATGGGTGTAAGCTACAACAGTTCTCCTGTAGCCTGAGGGGGGGAATATTGACTGGCTGAGAGGAGTGAAGGACAAAATGGCTGAACCTATCTAAGGTCAGAAAGACCTCTGATTGAGTAGCCGCTTAAAGGCGCACCCCCGACAGTAATTTTTAACTGCATGAACCACAGACAGCCACAGCATCCCAGAGGCTTAGCCAAAACCATTTCTGATCAGTGTGATCGAGCCCAAAGCAAAACTACTCTTGCTTTAGCCTGAACGGAAACATCCATTACTGCAGCAGATCACTCAAAATGGCAAAAAAGTACAGAGTATATTATTTACCTGGGGGAGCGACTCTGTCCTGGTAGGTTGGTTTGTAGTTACTTAACGTGAGCAGCAACGCCTGAATGGTCCCAATGAAAATCCCAGCCAAGCATCCATAGAATATCAAGTAGAACAGGAGGATCTTAACTGTAGGGGAAAAGATACACTTCATTAATAATAATGTAAAAGGATTAGAACTGCAACAAAAAGTAGATTAACCGATTAATCGGCGATCATTAATAGTTTCAGTAATTTATGCAGGAACATTGACAAACAATCTCTGACTTAAGCTCGTTTAATGTAAGGATTTGGTTTTTCTCTGTTTAATATCATTGTGAACTTAATAGATTTAGGCTTTGGACTGTTGCTCAGACAAAACAAGACATTTAAAGAACCTGGATCAGGGAAAAGTTGATACAATGTTCGACCAAAATCACATTAATCACAATCGAGAAAAAGCAGACTTAAAACGATTAACTTTTTTCAATGTTACAGTAGAGAAACACGTTTTGATTCAATGACCAATTAACATAAAATAAGTAAAGGTTATCTTGATTAAACACCGTAGAGTAATAAGTGAATGTGCCAGTTAAATTTACAACATAATACAAACGATAAACAACGGTTAGCATTCAAGGGCTGTCAGAAGGTAAGAAACCCCTCCCTCCACAATCTGCCACCCCCTTTCTCTTCTCATTAGGGAAGCCATTTCAGAACAACAATGACTCCATGTGGGGTTTTTTTTTTCAACCTAACTTAAAATTTACTCCAGTTATGCAGCAGCAGGAGGGCTGCAGCCTCAGTTCAACAGGATGAGTCACTAGTCATTCCTGTCGCACAGACCCTTCCCCCATTGTTTCTCCACTTACAACAGGTTTGTCTTATGAACACAGTCCTCACATAACTGAACAAAAAGGCGGCACTTTTTCTTTCACTGGCTTTATTCATTCCATTGTTGAAGGCAAACTTGTTATTAGCATTTTTTGTATTCCTGGTTTGATCCTACTCCAGGTTCATCTGATCTCCAATGCACCTCTGGGAGTAAGTTTACTATTTCATATATTAACATACATTTTGAGTTCATGGAAAGATTTAAAATGTTTGCATGTGTATGTTTCTGGAATGGAATGGGACCGTTGAGAAAATAGGGCCTTGAAAACCTGAAACAAAACATCTTTAGGCTACCTACTGTATACACCACAAGCCTTTGGATATGAAATATTATTCTGTATTTGATGCCAGATCTTTTTCTACCACTGACATACATTAACAGCCAATCTTCTGGCTTCATATTGTTTCAGATTTTGGGTTCCTGAAAACTGACAGACAGCCATCAGTGTTCCCATTCCTCGTGTATTTGCCGTTGTTGTGGCACCTTCCCAAAATGTCTTACCACTTCAGGTTGCATGTACAAATTAGCCACTGTGAAACCAGTCTGGTGGGATGATAACATCCAGCATCAACTAGACCTACTCCACAGCCTTATCTGTCTGCTACAGACTGTTAACTGACAAGTCTGCAGGAGACTCCTCTGGCTTACTGGGCTCGCCCTCCCCATGCCTGTGAGTTTTGGCATAAAGCACACTAAGAACATAGAAGTAGTGTTTGCAGCACATGTGATCGAGATCAGAAAAATGTTTAATGTACAATGGAGACAGACAGCCTTGCATTCCTAAATGGCTGCTGGTTGTCACAGCACCTGCTACCAGCGTAAATGCATGGTGAGGTGTTGTCTTCTGAGCACGTCTGCAACCAAAGCACGCTTGCTTGCTGTGAGACGCACCTGTTGAGAAGGAAAACTATACACTGACAATTGTGCTGGCGAGTTGTGTAGGATTTTGTGCATTCATTTCTTGTGAAATGGCCATATAAGAAATAAAAATGATGCAATCAGGCGTGTCAGATGGTGTGAAGTTACAGCCATTGTTTCATTAAGTTAGCCCTTTGTGGCCCTGTGACTATTTCTTTTACTATCAATAACATTTCCTAGCTGGTTAAAAGCAGTTATGTTGGCATCAAAGGGGCATGATTATAGTTATAGCCAATAACCTGAACTTTATTGAAAAGACAGGACATCAATTCTTTGTGAGTGCACGTGACAGAAGTGCACAACACCATTTTGTAGGCAGAAATGCCGGATGTGGACACTGTTAGTTACCCAGATATGTGTAGCTCAGAAAGTGGCCTACTGGTGGTGACAGGCAGAGTTTGAATGGAGAGCACCTCCCCCACCAGACTGCTGCAGAAACCGTCACCACATTCACACCATACTGATGTCTCTCCACATTTACTGACGTTTTTATTGCAGCCTAATCAACGCTTTAGTGCATTTTCTGACACGTTCTGCGGACTTAAATGTCACGAAAACACAGGTAGCGGAGAAATGAGCCACGGTCACCTGTATGACACTGAAGCTCATCATTTCCTATATTTCACATATTGACAAACAACAGAAATTCATTCAAACACCGAAGTTCATTGAAACATCGTCTATCATTAGTAATGCACCTTTTCTAAATGACAGACCGCGCTAGTTTCAGCAACTCAAGGGCACAGTCCAGACATACCTGTTGCTTTTAGAGCAACCTCGCTCGCTTTTAGTTAGTGCGACATCACTCTCCCTCCATCACGACAGAGACCAACAGCCTGTAATAGATGCACACTGACAGTATAACCACACGAGTGGTATTATTACCTGCTACACTAATAATAACAAGTTATAGCTCCTGTAAGTACGCTAAAAACTCGCCATTGACTTTTGTTACTACAGACCAGTTGTGACGACATAGTACTGCAGCATTACCGTGATTTTTCGTATTTGAGCTTTCATGAAGCTTTGATGAATGAGCGCTGTAAACTGGCAAAGACATGCCGACCAATGTCTCATTTCTTTCAGTAGATGGGGAGGGGGCGGCCCTTGAGACATGTGAGTCGTGATCGGTTCAGCACCGTGTTACCAAGCCGAACACGGCTGTGTTTCACACGGGGGGGAAATGTAATTTATAATTTGTTAAACGGTTTAGCGAGCTTATTGGGTACTGTATAATGGCGTGTAGTTATCCTATCTAATCAACAACCACTCCTGACCGTATTAGGCGAGCCTTCCCCCGTCTTAAAGTATTGAAAACGGGTAAAAGGATTAGGGCTGGATCCATTAATCTTGGGTTTGAGTGAAAGGGGGGGGGGGGGGCAGAATAGCCGGGCCTGCACAGGAGCCAGATATTAGCTATTCGGCTTATTATTGATATGAATAAAATGTCCTGTTCTCTTCTACTCTCATTAGGAGGCTAAAATTCAAGAGGTGGACCAATGAGGCACACAACAACCCAACCCAACTTTTAACATTTGGATTAGTGGAAAGTCCTGGCCCACCACACACACTGTCCTTCAACATGACCTTTTCATAAAGGACGTTTATTAATGAATGGCCCGGTAACGTTATGGCCGACGCCTTTGGTAATCATTTCCCTTTCACAATGTTTTAACCATAAAACCAATTGTCTACTTTAAATCTTATCAAACTCATATGAGCTAACGTTAACGTTAAACAGTCAAAGTACGCATGTAAGGGGACATAATTCATTTATAGCGAGTTAATTGTTTAAAAAAAACAAAAACGTAATTAGTTATTTTTTAAACTATATTCGACCTGTAGCGTGTCTAAAAGGCTAAGTCATTGAGATACGCCCGTTTCGTGTTACACAAATGACTGTATATCCAGATTTGACAGACCAACTTCTAACGTTACACACACACAGCCTCCATTGAAAACCGAAGTCACGACGCAGCATGTCAAAGCCAGTCCGATCTAACAGGTGCTGCTGGTTTTTGGTCAGTCAGAAAATAAGAGGGGAAAAAAAACAACAGTTTCCACTCTCTCGGCCAAACGTGCTAACTTAACCTCCATCACTGTTTATTTGACATTGTACTGCCGTCTCTAAACGGCAGCTAGCTTCTAAGTTCAGTAAAATAAGGAAATAAATACTTACACCAACTGCTCCCTGTTCGTCCTAGAAACTCCCTTTTCTCTGAATTCCACACAAATGACTTCCATCCACCGTCGCTGTCTTTGTTTCCCGACATATTAATAATTCCCCGGTGATATCCCCGTTTTTCGGTGGGCTTGATTTAACGGTTTGGTTCAGGTAACGTTACTTGTAGCTCCGACTGTTAACTGTCCCCCTCAGGAAACGCGAAAGGACAGCTTCGTACCAGACTCCTCCAATAATACCACGCACAATCTATCTCTCATGGAAACCAGCTCCGCCTGCAAACTCCCGTAATAAGTTACCCCTCGAAGAGGGAGGGCTCAGTCTAGCAAATCACAATCTTGCTATGCTTTTTGCGTAAGAGGTAAACGGAGGGGGGCTTGCTAACAGGCTAGCACAATAATGACTTACAGAGCAGTTGCCCCAAACGTTTCATATGATGCCAGCGTCATGGTAACCACTACGGTCCCTTAAGTCTCTCAACTCTATTTGGCGACAAATTAAGCAAAAAAATGTGCTGTCAGTAATAATTATAGGACAAATCTAAGAAAAATAGCAATTCCTGAAATACATTAAGTGTTTATAATGATGTAAAGCCTGGAAAGGTGGATCAACTTATATCTTCTAAAAAAGGGCATAAACTGATTTTTAGCGCTGATTAGCCTTAACCACAGGTGTGCCGATAAGTAGCTTAATACAAGTTTGTTATTGGCTACTGTACATTCAGACCCACCTGTATGGCATCTAACAGTAGTCTACTTCAACTCTAAAGGAACTTATTTTAAACATTGCTACAAAGGATGGTCATACCAAACAAAATGTTTACAAAGAAGCCAAACTATAGATAAACTGTATTTAATATGGGGAACTGACTGGAACATAGTGAAGTCAAATGTAAATTAACTGCATGAAGGAAGAAGATCTTGAATAAAATAAAATAATAATTTGTTGAGCACTTAGCAAAGATACATTTTGATACTGCACCTAGCTAATGCCATTGCTAAATGCTTGCAAAATGGGCTAAATTAGGAGGTGTTCAAATATTACTGTCCAGCAGGTTGTTTTTTATCTAGTACACATGAACAGCCTATTATCAAATTCAAAGTGAAACAAACTCTCATGGAAAAAGTTAACAGGAAGGGAGGTTATAGAGTATTTTTTTGTTTTAAAACCATCAGGAAAGTCTTCATTTGTTGTGATTAGTAGTCCATATTTAGTTGAATCTAGTAGTGTATTCTGGTACTCTAGCTCAATGTCACTTGGTCATGAGTCACAAAGTGATGAGACACAGAGGAGGTGCTTACCACCGCTGACCGTGTGAATACTTCACCTTGTATAAGATTAAAATATTCACAGAGGATTGAATTGAACTGCATAATACTACTTTTCATCACAGCCATTCCATTCCTATTAACATAAATGATCTCATGAGTCAATGGTAATGGCATAGTCAGTACAGAATACGTCTATCCTCAGGTGTCCCATAAAAATACCGGGGAAAGTGCTTTCTGTTTTTACGCCCCTAAACTGTGGAAGTCACTGCCTTTGGATATAAGAATGGCAAGCTCTAAAAACGTGTCTTTTTAATTTGGCTTTTAATTTGGAGTAATGTTATTGCATTATTTTATAAGTGTTAAAAATTGTTTTTTGAAATAATTTTTTACCCCTTGTGTTCATTTTATTCTGTTGGTTTTAACATGTCATTGTCTTATTGTTGTCAATTTCAGTCCTGCTTTTTTTCTTCTCATCTGCGTTTTAATTTTGTAATTTTGTTCTGTGAAGCACTTTCGGCTGCATGCTTGCATGAAAGGTGCTATATAAATAAATACAAGTTAAAGTGACTTTATCCATGCTAGGAGAGTGAAGGGAGGGTTTCTGGAGAGTTGCTTCAAATGTAGCGCAGGCCAAGAACAAAATATTTTATTAAACTGTGATATCATCAGTGGAATCAATGCCCAGTAAGTGTTAACAAGTCTCCTGTCAGCTCATAGTTTAAAGTCATGAACTCACCATTGTAAGTTATGGAGTTGAAAAACACATCATATAAATGAGTTATTGACTCTCTGAGTTTACTTTCTCTCCACTCTGTGAGGGAAGTCAAGAAACAAAAAAACCCTGATATCAACCAGATTTCCTTCTATTACATAAAAAGAGCACCTCTGGTCTAAATTCCTCTTTGATTTGCAAATGGGACACATTTCAAAATGGAGTCAACCACAACTTTTTTCCTTTTTTTTTTTTTAAGCTTTTTGAGTGTTTTTTTTATTTATCATCTGCTCTGGCTTTTCCAACGTTTTAGACACAGATATGGTGATAATAACAGTCCAGAATTATGTCAAATTTCATTTTTTTTAATTGAAAAACATAAAAAAAATTTTAGTCCTGGAAATCCTGGAGCTTTCTTAGTGAGTATACTGCGTATACCTGCGTATCACGTAGACTACACCACTGTGCGCACCTAAGACTTCCACAAACCGAGGGTAAACACCATTATGTACTGAGCTGTTTTCACACCATTATAAGTAAACAATGTAACACTCTCCTTTGTAAGATAATTGATTGTGCAGTGATAGCAGCCCCCTGTTTACACAGATCAAAGGTTTGCCAAGGTTACCGGGAGGTGCAGCATTCTGAGATAGGTTGTGGATGGAATCTGGTATGCAGCATGTGAACTGCACTAGAGCTCATCAACAATAGTGTGTCTATGCAGCGGGCTGGAAGGGTGATGGTCTCCTGACTCTGGCTCTTTGACAGCGCAGTGGATACACACTGAGGCAGAGCAAAACACCTTGGTTCAAAGCAATCTCATATGGTCAGATGAGAGAGTAAAAACCGGCCTTCTGTAGCCTGTCTGGTGGCATATGTATATGACTCTAAATTGTGTTTTAATTGACTATACTGATATGATGAAATGTTTCTGGATTGTAAAACTTTCCATGTTGAAAGTAGGAGGGCAGCGATTAACCTGTCTTCAACTTTTAGCCAGTTCAGACCTGATGTTGGTGCTGTACAAGAGAGCAAGGCATGCCGCATACTCAGATTGGACAGATAGTCTAGCTAGCTGTCTGGATTTCCCCTGCAGAGATCTGAGGAGCAGTTAACCATAGTCCTCACAAATCCACCAGAGGTTAGAACACCAACACAGAGACAGAGGAAGGTGGTGCTGGACAGGTAGCATGCAGTGAGTTTATCCAAGCTTTTTCAGAAAAACAGCACCTGCTGCTAAAATAAGGCCTCAGCCTAAATTGTTTAAATACAAATGTGTGTACTTTATCTTAAGGCAAGGAATACTCTTTAAGGGACTGTTTGTTATTTATTTAAGGGGCCACCAGAGGAGTTTTGGGACCTTTAGCCAAAAAAGACATGACCCTCCCCTCGGCAGTAAAAAATTTTCTGTGACCCTCCAAAACAATTTGGAAAAAAGGCATGACCCCCCCCCAACAATTTATCAATACGTTCTGTACTGGTTTGTGTTTGGCAAATATATACAGATTTCCATTGCTTTTTTTTTTTTACAGCTATGACATATGAGACTAAGCCTCTGCATTCTGATCTAACGCATCCCACTCCTCTGTTATGGTGTGGGGGCCATTTCAGGAGATTTACTCACTAACATTGTTGTGGAAACAAAATAAGCATGGAAACACACTTCCTGCATTACTGCATTACTTCAAATACTAAGTTACTCCTCTAGTAAACTAGTATTCACATGAAATAAAACAATAAAATATTGAGACCATTCAAGGCACTCTGGGTAATATTCAACACACAAACTGGTTGCTATGGACTCGTCACTAGGCTTCCTCCACTTCGCCGTTTAAACAAAGTGGAATAAACGTATAAAAGTCCAAAAATACCCAAAACCCGCAATCAATTAGTAAGCTGACATCAAATGTGGCATTTAGGAAACCTTTATTGCAACCTTGGCACGGTAAGATGTCCAGACATAGTGCAACAGTCATTTTCGTTTTTTACGTCCTGCTGCTCCCATCGTCAGGCAGGTAATATTTTTTTTTACTAAAGCAGTATATGAAATCTGATGTATTGCCTACCACCAGTTGTTTTGTGTTATTTAAGATATTTATAAAATATCTGATCATGTCAGAATTATTCCACTCATTTTTTAAACAATGCAATTATCCGTTTCAGCCACCAGGGGGGCAGCTCCCCCTGCCCCATATGTCTATGCCCTGCCCCACAGCAAACTCATGGGTCAGACCCATCTGGTAGCGAAGGAGGGCAGAGACTGAGAGAGCTACATGGAGCTACATGGAAAAATATGCACCAAACAAGCCACTTTGAAATTTTGCTGTTTCATGAATACAAAAGTTGGGTGACCCTCCCCCCTCTGGACTGAAAAATGTTGGATGACCCTCCCCTCAGCAAAGAATAAAAAGACACAACCCTCCCCTATTTTCCTCCGGTGGTCCATTCCATAAATACCGAACGGTCCCTAAGGTGTTAAACTTCATGAAATGGACTTTTTATAAAACACAAGGACCTCTATTCATTAATTTATGTTCACAAAATTATCTTCATAATACTTATATGAATATGTTGTCAAAACAAACACTTACATAATCATTTTACTACACTGCTCTCCTTTACAGTTTGCCTCTTTGAAGAAAAGAGACAGACAGCAATTCAGTTCCATGCAGTGTAAAGTGTAGTAGTTCTTAGCTTGAGCTATGCTTTTTAGGATTCAACAGTTAATTTGAGCAGTGGCAGTGCTATGTACCACATTCTCTGCACTTTGAAAGCAACCTCACGTGAACATGATAACTTTCTGTTTGAAGCAGTTTGGCAGGTGCACACAATGACGACCATTAAAAGTTTGAGAATGTTGTCGGTGCAGTGCCTTGGAGTCGCTGCCTTTCGATGACTGTACATTCCACTCTAGCAGCTGTACTTCACATTTCTACTTCAGTATGTACAGACTGTCCAGTTCTCACTTTAGATAACAGAATACTTATCAAGCATGTTGCAATTATTGTCCATTATTATGTCCATAACCATATTACAACTTCTTATATGAAAAATACTGACAGTAATCCATATTAAAGGTTGGGTATTCTTTCAAATGTATACAATCTTCCTTTAGATATATGGTGTGTGTTTTGAATTATATGAACTTTTATTATCATTTAATTACATGAATTGACTCGAGAAGGGAGAGGAATACCCTGATTATCCTACATGAATGTCCTCTACCAGTTTAGTTTAGTTTAGTGGAAGAAAACTCAATTTGTACTTATTAACGTAGGTTGACTGACTCCTTTTCCTGTGCTGTATTCACGTACAAGCATATCTTTGTTGCTAGCCTTCAAATTACACGTGGTTTGGGTACTGCCTGGAAAAGTTGACTTGAACTTCTCATTTTAAGGGTTTTTCGAGGAGGGGCCTGCACATCCTTTCCTCTTTCACTTCCTGAACAACATGTGGACCCTCTGAGGCCATATGGTTTGACCTTTACATTTGTAATGGCAGCTGTCACAGGTGAATAAGCAGGTGATCACACTGCACAAAATGATCAACAAGTCACTGGGAGACTCCAATAATATCCTATAGACGGGATCACAGCTGATCATTTTATGGTAATTGACTGCCTATATCAGATATCAGTTTTTCATCACTAATCGATGCAGTGGTAGAACAGCAACTCTTCTGTTCTGCGAGTTAAAATTAGTATTTTTGTCAAAGGAGTCTGGTGGTTTTGAAGAGAGCAAGATAACAGCTTCAGTTCCCCCTCTGAAAGGGCTGGCGGAAGGCAAGGTAAAACAGTGAAAATATTCTAAATATAGCATGCACTTAAAGGGACACTTTGCCGATTTTAAACCAGCTCTGTGTCATTGTACTGTGTATGCAGATGAATGGCTTTCCTCCGTGGCACCAGCTATCAGTTCGTTAGCCTAATGTTTTTTTTGATGATACTTTTTGTGCAAAGGAATGTGATGTCATGGCTGTTGTATATGGTTATTTTATCCAGGCTATGAACCAATCAGATTGCCAGATTTGAGCTACCCTATTAATGCTAACCCTATTTAATGGTGCAACCCAAGCTAGTTTGAAACTAGTTAGCTAGCTAAGGTAAGCACTTAGGAAGGACTTTACACACATAATGGATTAGAATGCTTGTGCAACTTATTTCAGTAGATCAATGGGCATAAAACACTCGACAGAGACATACAGTAAGAACAGTCTGATTTGGGTTACTCCCTGCATTATTGGTGTGGTCAAAAGTTTAAAATGTATGACCTAAATTACCATTTGATCAGTAGAGTTTTGTGCAATTGCAACAGCCTATCACTAGTCATTAACAGAGAAACTGAGACAGAGTAGGAAATAAGGGATGTTTGCTATGGAGCGTGCCGATGGAGAGTATGCCCTGCAGGGTAAATGGGGGAGCAGTTGTCCGAGTTACGTGGAAAAAAAATCAATAAACTTCACGTCACATTATTGTCCATACAGTGACCACAGCAGGAGTTGAGTTTGTTTTCAATCACCATTATTACCATTAGGGTTTGGTTCCGCATTACGAGACTGTCCAGCTCCACCACGCTTATTCTTTGTCATTTATTTTATGGATTGAGTGCAATCATTCTGTTATAATTGTGACTATAAAATATGTAAACAATCTTTCTGAATCTAGAATGTACTGGTGCTTTCTGTCTGTTTTCACATTGTACATTAAATGTGTCTATTTAACTGTATAATCTTAATGGAAAACATAGTTATTCATAATTGATATGTTAGGAACTTAATGTTATTAACTTTCTTCATAAATGTCAGACGACTGATTATGGGTCATAGCTCTATCATCAGGAGGTTGTCACTGTGTTCTCACTAAACAGGGTTGTCGTGTTGTGACGTCATTAAAAGTGGTTATTGATATGTTGTTTTAACAACATAATGGATGTGATGTATTGGTTGGTTAGACATCCTTTGACTTTGTCATTCATACAGTACAGTAACTCATCCTTAAAGCGCCCATATTATGCTCATTTTCAGGTTCATAATTGTATTTTAAGGTTGTACCAGAATAGGTTTACATGGTTTAATTTTCAAAAAACACCATAATGTTGCTCTCTCTCACTGCTGCAGATCCTCTTTTCAGCTGGTCTCTGTTTTAGCTACAGAGTGAGACCTCTTTTCTTCTTCTTCTTCTTCTGTACTATCTTTGATTGCACATGCTCAGTAGCTCAGATTTAGATCATGTCAGCTAGCTAGCTCCATAGACAGTAAAAGAAAGGCTGTTTCTCCAGCTTCAGTCAGTTACAAGGCAGGATTAGCTGGGAGACTTCTTCTAAATGAGGGTGCACATGGAAGTAGTTCTTTAGTAGATTATGGTGAACTTGTGTGTGTTGTAGCAGTACTTTGCTATTGAGAACGAGGTAGCATGCTATCGTTAGCATTAGCGTTAGCATTAGTTGCGGTTAGCCAGCTCGTTTCGGCTTGTGACGTCACAAGCTGTGCCGATTTTGAACAGCTGACCCGGAGACTGAAGGCAGGACACATTCAGAAACCGTATCTCACTCAGAACAGCATGGAGGGATTTTTTTCAAAGTTTGTATGTGTGTGGAAGCACCAGAGACACAAAAGAACACCCCAAATCCAAGAAAAGTGTTTTTTTCATAATATGGGCACTTTAACGTACCAAAACCGAGACATGTTGGGCCATGCACACACAGGTTTTACCCAGATTGTTGCTCTGGTATGTATTAAAGGGATAGTTCAACATTTGGGAACTATGCTTACCGGCTATAATGACAAGAGTTAGATGAAAAGATTGCCACTCTATATCTGTATGGTAACTATGGAGTCAGCAGGCGGTTAGGTTAGCTTAGCTTAGTATAAAGCCTGGAAACAGAGCTCAGTTCAATAGGTAAAACAAATCCACCCACCAGCAGCCCTGAAAAAAGGCAAACTGATTTCTCAACATTGAGTGTAAGTGAGTTTTTCAAACCATACTGCTATCGACTGTGAATGATATGACAGCTGTGTGGAAACTACACCTGTACTACTACAGGGTAGTTCTATCAAATACATATATATATCTGTATCATCTGCATACATCTAAAAACCTGCTCGGTGAGGTTTTAATTATGATGTTTTAGCTTGTTTTAAAACTAATTTGTGGTTTTGTGATTAGCAGCTAACTATGTTTTTACATTTGAGTTTAGGTGTTCGGTGTACGCAGTGGGAATGACAGAGGCAGTGTTCTGACATTCTCAGTGTAGCATAAACATTTTGAAGCTGTTATTTTAAGATAGAGTACTTACACAATGTTTCTTTAAAGGTACTTGTAGACAGTTTTTTATCTTTGGGCAGAGCCTTAGTATAAACCTTGTTTTACCGTGTTTATACTAAGCTAGCCAGCTAGCCTGCTGCAGCTTCATAGTTAGCTTACAAGCATGAGAGTGGCCTCGAACCCACTCATAATTTTGGCAACAAAATGAATAAATCTTTTATTCAGAACAATGTTTTCAACTGCTAGTACTCTGTATTAACTTGTTAAATGTTCCCAATGTTGCCTTTCATTCTGCAGGCTAGATTTGAACAGTAACCCAAAATCTGAACAGTTATCTAGTGTACATGGGTTGGTAATTGAGAGTTGAAGAAGAGTACGTGCAAGGCTATCAGAAAACTGCACACTCATCCCAACTGATTATATGCTGTTCTCTGACAGGATTCTATTACCGTCTTATAATATTCACAGTGCTCTCTTTTTAAAATTGTGTGATATCACTGAAATACACCAAACGTGAAATATTACAGAACTCAGTTGCGTCATCCCCAAAAATTATACATTGATGGTATTTGAAAGTATGTTTTATTCAGAACAAAACCTAAAGTTATGTGACATGTTGTATCTTGTATGTTGTATCAGAATCACCTTCAGCAGTCGAGTGTAGGACCTGTGTTGAAATGCAGCTCTATAACCCGGTGTCTGTCAGCATTCACTGACCCAGTTCTTCAAATACGGTGGAGAAATTAATGTGCTGTGTAGGTGTGTTATATGGAAATGGGGAGTGGTGGGGGGTAGGGATTGAATGTATCAAACCAGGACAAACAAGGATCTGATAATGGTTACATTTCACGCATGTTTAAATTAAATTGTGGATAATTTGGAGCAAAGACACTCAGTTTTATTGGGTAAGAAATATGGTACACAAGTTTTTATTACCTACTATGGGCTTTCTGAGCTCAAATGAAGTGTTATCAGTGAATACAGAATGCATAAAACTGACCTTGGACATGCCTTACCTTTGAAGATATCACCACAGAGTTTTGATTTGAATTCCAAATGTGCTGCAAAAGTAGAACTGAGCCTCAGGAAGAAAATTAATTCACGGATTAGTGAAATAGCTTGCATCCTCTAATTTTCTGTCAGACTCATTTGAATAACATCAACATCTGAGGCTGAAAAACAACACAGCATTAGCAAAGGCAGTGTCACTTACAACATTTTCCACTCCACTGTGTGATTTAGGATAATTTCAGCCCACTTCTCTTTGCTGCGGATTAGATAACAGATGCCATGCTTGTTTTCATAGAGATTTTCAATTAAATGACATGAGTTAAGAGTAAATTGTATTATAGGAAATAGAATACTCAACAAAAGTGTTCCTCGCTTCTTTTGGAGAACAAGCCCTCTTGCAGTACAGTGAAATCAAAATATTTGTTTCCTAGAAATCAGTTTATAGGCTTCTATATCTTTAGTCTTTGTTGTTGTGATCATAGACGTACAAATAGTGGATGTAGCATCCGTGACATCACCCATTGGTTTGTTACAAGCGTCGCCATCTTGTTTTTTGCATGTGGATGTGACGATTTTTGACGAGAGGGTGATGCTGGGGAGGATGACGCGGCCTAACTATAGTCATTTCTATAAATCCTAATAATAATGTAATAGCACTGCGCTAAGCTAAACGCTAAAGGGGGAAAGTTGTTGATTTTCAACCCTTCTGAAAGGAGTTATCCAGCAGAGTTTTACTAGCAGGTAAACACGGACCTGCAGAACAGAAAAGTTACCAGCTAACACCAGCGGAAGCTAGCTAGCTTGGTTAGCAGAACGCTAAATAATGCTTTTCTAGGCATGAAGTAAAGACACACAATGAGAGGGTCAAAGTTCAAGATTAAAACACAGACAACACCAAAAAACTAGTTCAAGGCTATTCTGTTCCATTTTTAAGATTATTTTAGGCCTTTATTTTTATAGGACAGCTGAAGACATGAAAGGGGAGAGAGGGGGAACAACATTCAGCAAAGCGCCACAGGTCGGAGTCGAACCCGCAGCCGATGCGCCGAGGAGTAAAACCTCTATACACGGGCGTCTGCTCTACCAGGTGAGCTACCCAGGCGCCCAAGTTAATGGATACACATTGCTAAGCCTCTGTCCTGATTGACAGGTCGGCGTGTAGCCACATTCCTAAAGTATCCCCTGCTTTATCGTCTATTTTAAAATAAATGGGCCCATAATTTCCAACATCATGCTGTATTGAAGAAGACTTGAGATTAGCGATTGAGGCCATAAACTCGTTATGAAAATGTTCAGTAGGTGGTAAATCAAGTGAGAGAGGGGTCATTTTCCCATAGACTTATATAGAAATTACTACTTTTTGCAACCGGTGGAGCGCCCCTTGCTGGAAACGAGATAGAATACAGGTTTAAGGCACTTCTGCATTGGCTTCACTTTTCAGGCCCAGAAGTTTTGTCCGTTATTATTATACAGTCTATGGTTGTGACTTGTGTACTTGTACTTCAAAATTGTAATAAGAAGATGCAGTGACTGCGCCCCCTACATTAGTATTCTCCAGGGGTTTGAAGTTTTGGCAATTACATTTTGTTTTCCTCAGAGGAAACTTGTTGGAGATCTTAAGGTCATCATGACCTATACACCAACCCTCTGCAGTTAAAACCCACTGTGCAACTGTAACTCAAAATAGTTTCATGCCTGCCTAAACTTCATATTGTGATCCTACTAAGGACTTTCACTTATCTACCAGATAGAGTTAGCTACATTGTTTAATCCGTATGACTGCTCTTTCATTGCTTTTATTGAAACATATTCAAGTTCCAATAAAGGGACTTCAAATTGTAGTATGAGTTTGTTCTCGGTCTGGTAGCCTGACTTTCTGGGGTCTGTCAGAGGAGATGAGACAGAGTTATTGAACTTTTCCAAGCAGAACTAATACAATCATTTAATTAATGAGTGACAATGTCAAAATATTCAAACAGATATGTGCAGTGATAACAAGACAAGGTCAGTGTGTGGTGTTTGTGCAACATTTCTGTTCATTAAAAGAAAATGAAATAAATATGTGCACCTTGCTCTCGTCGATTTTACGATCAGTCAAACATTTCAATCCTTGCATATCTTCCAGATATCCTTAAAGCCACAGGGGCTAGTTTTGGCATCGACATAGCAAAATAAATAAGAACAGGGTATCATCCACTTGAGATACTTGGGGCGTTATTATTTTCTGGGCAATCATTCCTGCTCTCCCATTATCACTACTGTCAGTGAGGCTTATCTCTGCCTGCCTGCCTGCCTTGCCAGCCATGGTTCAGACACATCCTCCAAGCAACCACAATGCATTGTTCTAATGAGGTTACAGCCTGAAGCAAAGTGATTTGTTTTGTAGACGTTATTATTGTGGCCTTTTGGCTGGCCCCTTAATTTCATCAGTGAAGCACTATTAAACAGCAAAGGTCTTATAAGAAAATGGGCCATGCTGGGGGACCTTTTGACATCCTCACAGTGGCAGTTGCATAACCCTGAATACCAGAGATAGTTGTGTTTTTAGAAGTTTCAGGCTATTCATTTATATTTAGAACCTAAGATGTGTAGATTGAGTTTGTTTTGATTAATTAATTCATATTTTCAGATTATGTAGATTTTTCACACTTCCAGTAGGACACTGTACTAGGGCTGCTTGATCATGTAAAAAAATCATAATCACGATTATTTTGGTCAATATTGAAATCGCAATAATTTAACACGATTACTCATTGACTTTTGGAAAGATACATAGTACGCATCATTCAGAACACAGGGCAAAATAAGAGTTTACTGGCAAAATTTAATGTGCAAAATAATTGTTATTCTCGAGTACATTGTTTTTATGATTGTTCGGAGCCAAAATTGAAACGCGATCAAAATTGTATTAATTACACAGCCCTAGAGTCTAGACCAGGGATCTTCAACGCTTTTAAAGGCAAGGACCCCTTAACTGAGAGAGAGATGGATCAGGGACCCCCTACTATAGATTGTATACGTTTAAGTTGCATATAAAACTTGGCCTACAATAACGTGTAGGGCGTCCTATACTTTTTTAATGCATAGAATACTAAGTTACTAAGCTATAATATGTTGGATTTATGTTAAGACATTTTACATTTTGAAAAACCTTAAAAAAATTAACAATTTGGTGCAGTAACTCTGAGGACCCCCTAGGGGTCCCGGACCCCATGTTGAAGCTCTCTGGTCTAGACAGTGCTGCAAGTTGTATAAGAAACTTATGAAGCAAAAATACATCGCAATGACAGCAAGAAGCTAAAACCTAAGTTGGTACTTTTTAAATGTTAACGTCTTCGAAAACATGGGAAAATATTGAAAACATAAAAAAAAAAAATAGAATGCTAAGTCACAAGTAAGAATGTGTGCTTGCAAAAAAATTACAGCAGATGTACAATAATGTAGTTTAATAATTAATTGAACCCTTGTGTTGTCCTCGGGTTAAATTTGACCTGTTTTCAAAGTTTTTTATATCAGAAATATGGGATTCTTACAACCAAATTGCCCAACAATAACGTGGATACATGCATGTAAGTTGTATGGAATACAACAGTAATATTAATGATTACTTCCATTGAATTTTGGGTGTTTTATTCAATTTTATAGCATTTGGGGAAACATTTTAAAACCGTATCCAGTCTGTGACTCACTCAACATCCTCTGATCTTAACTATAAATCAAAATAATTCATAATTTTAGCTTTTTTTAAACCCAAAAATTAAGTATAATGTCATTTAAATTAGGTTTATTGAACATGAATTTTTTTTTTTTAAAGCGCCAGAAAAGCGAATAAAACGTCGGAAAAAGCGCCCCAAAAAAGTTCATTTTAAATATTGACCCAGAAGGACAACAGGTTCATGCTGGACAGGAAGACAACACAAGGGTTAAAAAATGACAAGAAGTAAAAGTTGACTTCTAGTAGTTTATATCATATCATGGATTCAAAGCCAATACATTATTATTTTGCATATTGTAATGATCAGATCCATGATTATGGTGTTTGGACCTACTTTTTCATATTCATCCAGCACAAAGTCAAGTTGTATGCTTTGCTTATTAATACACTTTACTGCCATTCAACACGTTTGACTGTCTGGTACGTTTGCTTGGATTGAACTTTACAGGGTTAGCCAGCAATCGAGTATTGCACTTCCAAAACATTGGAGGAACATTACAAAAAGAATGTCAAAAAACCAAGCAGCAGAGGCCAATATATCCTAACTTTTAGCCCCTGGTGTGGCTCAAGCTCCGTAAAGACTTGAGTCTACATATCCCATAATGCAGCTATGGCTTTTTTATGTCTCAATCATAAATCAACACAGCATCAGAGAAACAGGAAATGAGGAAAGAGAGAGCTGGGGAATGGCGTGCAAGAAAAAGATCCCTGGCCGGACTTAAACCAGGGACAATGTGGTTCAAAATCTGCACTGTAAACCCAGAGGCTACCAAGGCGCCTGTTTTATTTTTTATGAGACCCTTCCTGCCTGGAAATTGCCCACCTCTTCTAAGACAGGCTTTCTGTTATAGGTTTGTAATCTCTAAACCCAAGTTTATATACTATGCTGTTGCAACAAGTACTCCAAATTACACAACAAAATGACCCTATCGGCAGGACAATGTCATTTGCCTGTTCCTTTCGAAACTATTACAAACCACAGTTACTAAAATAAAAGCATTTTCTGATCTGACACTGGTTTGGTTAAGGTTTGGTCAGGTTTAAGCAAAAACACAACTTAGTAAAGGTTAGTGAATCAACGTTGACTGTCGCTAGGAAACAGGAAACAAACAGCAGTCTCCCGTGTTAAAGTCCATCCACCCTGACCAGCTCTCACTGAGGACTGTGTGGCTCTCATAGACAGTATATAAACTGGACCAACAGATCCCGTTGCTCTGGATGGAGACCAGTGAAGGATATTAGAAACACTTTTCCGGTAATGGCTGAGCAGCCTCAAACTGAGCTTGAAGACGTAGATGTGGCGTGAGCAACCTGTCTGAAAGAGACGGAGAGCGTAGGTATATGTAAGGAGATAACATAGGCACAGGCTAATTATTGATAACTAAAATGCTAGTTAACATTAGTAATAGGGCTGTCAATCGATTAATTTAATCTAATTAATTACATACTCTGTGATTAATCGAAATTAATCGCATACATAATGAACGGTGCCTGAACCGATACTTTTTAAGAAAGTAAAAAAAGAAAAGAAAAAAAAAAGGGTACTAAACAACAGTTGGTGACATTAAAGAATGGCTTGTTTATTGCTAAGGCCATATGGTCAACATTAAATTATGTAATAATAATGTATAACAATAACAATAACTTATTCCACTAGTAAATTGCTGTTGAACGACAAAAACAACAACCAGATAGGAAAAGGACATTTACAATAACTTCAAATGCACCACGAGGCTGTAGTTTACCAGTTTCTTGAACGCACCGTCTGTGTTGTTTCTCCGACGGCAGCTGCAGATTGTTACATCCCGGTGTTGAATCCTCTACAGTAAAACACAGTCACACTTTACACCGTTTAGTGTTAGCTGTCAGCATTTAACCCTGTTTAATCAGCTACTAGCTAGTGGTAGGCTAACGTTAGCTGCTGTTGAGTATAGTGTTAACTAGCTAGCGGTAGGCTAACGTTAGCTGCTGTTGAGTATAGTGTTAACTAGCTAGCGGTAGGCTAACGTTAGCTGCTGTTGAGTATAGTGTTAACTAGCTAGCGGTAGGCTAACGTTAGCTGCTGTTGAGTATAGTGTTAACTAGCTAGCGGTAGGCTAACGTTAGCTGCTGTTGAGTATAGTGTTAACTAGCTAGCAGTAGGCTAACGTTAGCTGCTGTTGAGTATAGTGTTAACTAGCGTCACATGCAGCGGGGTTTGTGTTTCCTGTAACGTCTGTTTCAGAGCAGCAGAGAGAAGAGCAGACATATCAGTGGCACCAGATTTTCGTCTGTATGCAAACGTCAATATGGAATGGATTAATCTGCGTTAATTTGACAGCCCTAATTAGTAATTACACTTAAACAGCTAATGTAAGTCGAAACTGCCTGGGAGCTTCTCCTGTACTATATGGTAATTCAGAATCAGACTCAGAATCAGAAAAGCTTTATTGCCAAGTACGTTTTTTACACATATAAGGAATTTGTTTTGGTGTTGTAGGTGCACGTCACACATTCTCTAAAATAAGCTAAACAAACAGGTTAAACAAAACAAACAATATAAGTATAAATAAATGTATATATATATACACACACAGAATGTATTAAAAATAAGAGAGTAAGAATTAAGATAAAAAGAGCAGAACAGTAGATTAAGTACAGTGGCATGTAGAGCCAGAGGAGGGGTGTGGAGAGAGTCAGGGTGGTGTCCGGGCCTTGTTAATAAGGCTAGTGGAGTGGCAGAGGGGAAAAAACTGTCCTTGTGTCGTGAGGTTTTGGTCCTGATGGACCTCAGCCTCCTGCCAGAGGGGAGTGTCTCAAAGAGTTTGTTGCCGGGGTGGAAGGGGTCAGCCACAATCTTTCCAGCACGCTTCAGAGTCTTGGTGGTGTAAAGGTCCTGGAGCGGCGGCAGATTGCAGCCAATCACCTTCTCAGCTGACCGAATGCCACGCTGCAGTCTGCCCTTGTCCTTGGCTGTGGCAGCAGCGTACCAGATGGTGATGGAGGATGTGAGGATGGACTGAATGATGGCTGTGTAGAAGTGCACCATCATTGTCTTTGGCAGGTTGAATTTCTTCAGCTGCCGCAGGAAGTACATCCTCTGTTGTGCTTTCTTGACAAGGGAACTGATGTTCAGCTCCCACTTGAGGTCCTGGGAGATGATAGTTCCCAGGAAGAGGAAAGACTCCACAGTGTCAATTGTGGAGCCACAGAGGGTGATGGAGGCAGGTGGGGCTGGGTTCTTCCTGAAGTCTACAACCATCTCCACTGTCTTTAGAGCATTGAGCGCTAGGTTGTTTTGCTTGCACCACTTCACCAGGTGGTCAGCCTCCGACCGGTAGGCGGACTTGTCTCCATCAGAGATGAGTCCGATGAGGGAGGTGTCGATCCGCGAACTTCAGAAGCTTGACAGACTGGTGACTGGAGGTGCAGCTGTTGGTGTACAGAGAGAAGAGCAGAGGAGAAAGAACACAGCCCTGAGTGGATCCGGTGCTGATGGTCTGTGAGTCGGAGATGTCTTTCCCCAGCTTCACATGCTGCTTCCTGTCAGAAAGGAAGTCAGTGATCCACCTGCAGGTGGAGTCAGGCACACCAAGCTGGGAGAGTTTCTCCTGAAGCAGAGCCGGGATGATGGTATTGAAGGCAGAGCTGAAGTCCACAAACAGGATCCTGGCGTAGTTTCCTGCGGAGTCCAGGTGCTGGAGGATGTAGTGTAGGGCCAGGTTGACTGCATCGTCTACAGACCTATTGGCTCTGTAGGCACACTGCAGGGGGTCCAGGAGGGGGTCTGTGGTGTCTTTGAGGTGTGAAAGCACAAGGCGCTCAAAGGACTTCATAACCACAGAGGTCAGGGCGACGGGTCTGAAGTCATTAAGTCCTGTGGTCCTTGGCTTCTTGAGAACAGGGATGATTGTTGAGGTCTTGAAGCAGGCTGGCACGTGGCATGTCTCCAGTGAGGTGTTGAAAATGTCTGTGAACACTGGAGACAGCTGGTCAGCGCAGTGCTTCAAGCTGGATGGGGAGACAGCATCCGGTCTAGCAGCTTTCCTGGGGTTCTGTCTCCTGAACAGTCTGTTGACGTCTTCCTCATTGATGGAGAGAGTCGTCACTGAGGTGGGTGGGGAGGAGGGGGGGACCTTTAAGGTTGGGGAGGTGGAGGTGATGCACTGTAGCTGGAGCTGTTGGGAGGTGTCGCGGTCTGATGAGATCAGGGAAGACCCTTTGTTGGGAGGTGTTGAGGGGGATGGTGTCAGGACTGACCCATTGTCCATCAAAGCGACAGTAGAACTCGTTAAGGTCTTTGGCTAGGCGTCGGTCGTTGGTGGAGTGGGAGACTTTGGGCTTGAAGCTGATGATCTGTTTGAGCCCTCTCCAGACAGAATGCGAGTCGTTCGCTGAGAACTGATTTTGGAGTTTCTCAGAGTAGTACCGTTGTTTAGCCTCTTTCACCGCCTCGCCAAACTTGTACTTTGCTTCTTTAAGTCTGTCTTTGTCCCCACTCCTGAACGCCTCTGCCTTATCCAACCTTAGCCTTCTGAGTTTGGCTGTGAACCAGGGTTTGTCATTGTTGAAACTCACCCTGGTGCATAATGGAACACAGCAGTCCTCACAGAAGCTGATGTATGACGTCACAGCCTCTGTGTACTCATCCAGACTGTTGGTCGTAGTCCTGAACACATCCCAGTCAGTAGAGTCCAAGCACGTCTGGAGATCCTCCACAGCTACACTGGTCCACTTCCTTAATGTCCTCACTACAGGTTTGCAGAGCTTTAGTTTCTGCCTGTATGAGGGGATCAGGTGAACCATGACGTGGTCAGAGAAACCCAGTGCAGCACGGGGGACGGCGTGATAAACATCCATGACTGTGGTTTAACAGTGATCCAGAATGTTCTCCTCTCTGGTCGGGCATTTAAAATGCTGTCTGTATTTAGGTAGTACATGAGTGAGGTTTCCTTTGTTAAAGTCTCCTCTACTATGCGACAGTAATTGGTTATGACACAATCGTTAGCCTATTTTTATAAAAACGTACGGAGCCATAACGTGAGGTACAAGGTAATGGAGCCTTTTATACGTTGTCGTGTTTCTTTAGAAATAAACAACGGACAAATAGAGTCTTTAAACGCTTCAGATGTAAAGGTATTCTCTGTCAAAGTGATGTCAAAATTAATGGCAGTTAATGGCATGCTAACGGGGGGGTGAGTGCTTGTTCATCAAAGATAGTGTCAAAATAGCGCCATAGGATCTATGGGTTGTTGACAGATGCTTACCCCCTTGGTGGTGCTATGAGAGCGTCACCTGACTTCCTCCTTTGCTACAGACGGACAAAAGTCATAATTCCTACAGCCAGAAGAGGTCTTTGTCACTTGTGCCTTTGTGTCCCAAAAGACAGTTCCCCCTGATGATGTCATCAGGGCTATTTTCTCAAACTTTGCAACCATAGAAATAGAATGAGAGTAGGACAGACATTGTCATTCAAATTCATTCTCACTTTTTTTGTGTACCATTTTACCAAGGACTGTGACCGTTGTAGCGGGCTAACTTTGCCAAACTGACTTATGGCAAGTTGCGGACTCACTAAGGTGAGGTTGTGCGACAAATGAGCGGTGCGAAGCGTGGAGAGGCGTCTTTTGTGCATGATATCCATTGCCTTGGAGCCAGAGAGGAATTGAGGATTGCTGGATTTAATTGCCTCATCTTTCTTTTGGTAAGTCATCAAATTCTTTTCTATTCTCCATTAGGGGCAACCTCTAGCTCACCATGTAAGCTGAGTCCTTTGCAGCGGCCTGGGTTCGATTCTGACCTGCGACCTTTTGCTGCGTGTCATTCCTTCTGTCTCTCTCACTTTTCTATCTGTCTATACTATCTAACAAAAAGAAAAGCCGACAAAAAATAATGTTCTCTGAAAGACTACTGATGTGTGTTGTCACAATACCAACTTTTCATTCACATTTTCTCTTCAAATAGTCAAAAAAAGGCAAACAGTTCAATGTCCGTTCTACTCTCATTCTATTTCTATGCTTGCAACGCTGCTTAAAAGAGCCACAGAGGAAGTAGAAACTGACCTCCATATGGAAAGTTAGTAGTGCCATGTTGACACTTTCTGATCATGACATGACGTGAGTCTGTGGATGTTTACAAAATAGCAGTTTTGTGACATTAAATGATAAATTTAACCAAACATTTCATTTTGAGGGAACATTTGGGAAATTTAAAGCCCACTGCATCCGAGACAGGCAGACATTAATGTGGAACTAGAAAATTACAGACATCCCAATAACACTGGCTTAAGTGAGAGAGAGAAAATACAGTGGTTGAGCAAAGGCCATGGTCACCACTAGCATATAGTTAATATCATTAGTAACAGCTGATCTGAGCTACCTTTACTTTGTTGTTGGACATGTCCTGCAAAGAGATGACAACACAGCCTACAGTAAAGAGTCTCCATGATAGGAAGAGAGGTTTGTGTGTGTGTGTGTGTGTGTGTGTGTGTGTGTGTGTGTGTGTGTGTGTGTGTGTGTGTGTGTGTCAGAACTTGTTGCTATGATGATTTGCGCAGTGAGGGAGTACTGGAGGGAGGGGTAGATATTGTAGATGTGTTTTATGTCTGCTGAGTTTGTCTAGCAGGTGTTGATGACCTGATTTGAACATGACATGACTTTTTTCTTCTTCAAAAGTCTGCCCTCTCTTGGACCTTTGGTACTGTTCAAATTCTCACGCAGGGAAACTTTTCACTCCGTTTTTTAAACAATGGCTTCTATGTAATTGACAAGAGATGACAGTTTCATGCTGAATTAATGAAGCGCACCAAACTGAGAATGAGTGTCAGTTTTCATAATTAGTTAGTTAGCAGTGGTGGAATGTAACCAAGCACATTTACTCAAGTACTGTACTTAAGTACACATTTGAAGTACTTGTATTTTACTTGAGTCTTTTCTTTTCATGCCAATTTCTACTTCTACTCCGCTACATTTCAGAGAGAAATATTGTACTTTTTACTCCACTACATTCATCTGACAAAGCTATAATGCGTAGTTTCTGCTGTCCCCATGAGGAATTCTAAGTAATGACAACAAAACTGTTGTCGCGTCCACATGATACAAGCCCCACCTAAGGTCATTATCTTTCTGCACGCAAAAGTCGCCGGACGCCACAATCTTCTGAACATAGTCATACTGAGAAATCCAGAGAGAGTTGTGTGGAGCTGATAGTCTTTTTTTTAATTATTTTTGGGGCTTTTGGGGACAGGACAGCTAGGTGAGAAAGGGGGAAGACATGCAGGAAATCGTCACAGGGCGGATTCGAACCCTGGACCGTCAAGGCATAAACCTCTCAGTATATGTGTGCCTTCTCTACCCACTGAGCCAACTCACCCACTGGAGCTGATAGTCTTAATTAGCTTTGTAGCAACTCATTTGGCAATGGCTGGAATGTAACGGACGATCATTAATATCAAAAAGTTCCGCATTAAAGCTTTAAGATTTTTGCACACAAAACACATGTAGTTTATAAAATCTGATGTTTTATTATAAACTACCCAACAATATAACAACCTACAACTACAGCTGAAATGATTCGCCGATTAATCACTTAGTTGATCGACAGAACTGTTTTGATTGTTTCTAGTCTCTAAAATGTGAGGATTTTACTTTTAATACTTTAAAAGTTTTACTTTACTTTTCCTGATGATACTTACATACTTTTACTAAGGTAACATTTTCAATGCAGGACTTTTACTTGTGACAGAGTATTAGAGGTTTACAGTGTGTTATTAGTACTTTTATTTAAGTAAAGGATCTGAATACTTTTTTCACCACTGTTAGTTTTAGAATTTAGTCAATCTCTGTTTACACAGTAGGAAGAATTGCAGGTTGGTCTGCTTCTGTACAGACAGCCTCAAGATGTCATCTTTGCAGAAACATTCCTGAATGGGACACTATCTACTTGGCAGCTGCTCATGCACGCTGATTTGAATATACAAACCTCATTCTGACCACTGGGACAATGAAAGTCTGTCCCGTTGCTGAGAGACCAGAGCTGCCCTGACAAGCTCTGTGGGAAAGAGATGACAGTGAAAATCAGTGTGAATATGTAAAACTGCTGGTTAATAACTTAGATTTTGCTTTTGTATTTGCCATCATAATAAATATAGTAGCACATTTCTCTTGTGGAAACAAAGGAAGTTTCAATGTGCAGTATGAAGAGTTTATTTATCATCAGACATTAAGACTCCTGATTGTGTAGTAAAATGGTGAACACGGTAACCTTACCTGCTAAACGTTAGCATGTTAGCATTTTTAAACTAGCCGTGTTTCCATTCACATATTTTATATGTGAATTTATTTATTTATTTTGAAGTAGTGCATGAGAAAAGCTGAATGGAAACTGCAAAATTCGATAAAACTTCCTCAATTGTGTAAAACAGTTTTTAAGCTCACTTCAGGTGGTTTTTGCCTTTGTGGAAAAAGAGTTGATGGGGACTCATGATTGGACTACTCAAAAAGCTACCCGGTATCTGATTGTCATGATTGGATGTCCTGGCTGTCAGTCAAACTCATTGCTATTGCAACACATGACATCTAAGGGAAAAAAAGTGACTTGATTTGGGACTTAACTTGCCTTAACTAAGGACTGGACATGACTTGAATTGACCAAAAGAATAAAATAAGACGAGACTTGCTTGAGACTTGGACCAAATGACTTGAGACTTAGGGCGCTTTCACACCTGCCTCATTTAGTTCAGTTGAATCGCCCTTAAGTTCGTTTACCCACTGGTGCTGTTCATTTGGGTAGGTGAGAACACAGCAACCGCACTCGGGTGTGCACCAAAAGTGGACCAAACCAGCGTACCGAGACCGGCTTGATGAGATGGTCTTGATGCTGCGATGCAGCAGAGCAGCAAACTGTAGCAGCTTGCAGTGTTTCTCTCACAGAAATAGACAGCAGTCAGGCTCGCCGTCCATCACTCGTATCTCCGTGGTCAAACCAGCTGCCGCTAAAGTTGGAGACAGACGCCGGCAGAGCAGAGCGAAGTCTCGGTGACTCATCAACTGATTCAGACCACAGCAAACAAACTACAGGTGTGAAAACGCCCTTACTTGGCAAAAATGACTTGGTCACAACACTGCCAGAAAGTAAACACGTTTCCAGGTCAAGGTTCACGAGAATAAAAAGAAAGGGGGCGTACACAGCATCTGAGCTGAACACACCAGCGTAGCAAAAAATCACTCTTCTTCTTTTCACATATCATAGCATTTTTATGCATTTTTCTTTGCCGATTGGCGACCCGTTAAGAACGGGTCTGAGACCCATTTTGGGTCCCGTCCCTAACTTTGGTGAACGATTGGTTACATAATTGCAAACCTATAATCTGCAGCTTAACAGCAGAAAGCAACAGTCACAAGAAGCATATAGCGCGGCCTTTAAGACAACCTAATAGTTACCTAAATGTTTGATTAGTGAGGAGAGGAATCCATTTGATCACAGTGGGCCTGAGAACATGATCCCATGTGATAGATCACCCTCAAAGCATCTAAAATTAAACAACAGCACATCTCCAGGAATAGTGTGCGAGTCACTGCATGAGGAGGAGTTCCACAAAAGTCAAAATGGAGCAGGACTGGGAGGTATTTATAGAAGCTATTGTCTATTTAAAATGCTCTATTTAGAGCAGTACTGTTGGCACTTGGAGAATGTAGGGCTCCATTCATACTTTAATCTGACTGTGACATACAGACTGCACTGTGCCAAAGATCACACAGTGGAGGCAGCCAGGCATCTGACTAAAGGCCAGTCCACACAATATCTTTCAAGACAATCGACCAAGATCTGAATAGGAATTCAGAAAAAAAAAATCCTTTGAATCACTGACAACTAATACAAATGTTAGTAATTATTTTGGAATTATTATAGTGAACCAGTATGAATGCAAGTCCCATGTAAACGGAAAAGTTTCAATTATTTGATTACACTCCAGTGATGAGTTGGTTTTTAAAAATGACAGTAACCAGTAACATACATACAGACAGTAAGATAAATATTTGGCAGCTACAGTGCTCATCTGCTTTTCATTTCCAGCTTTCACACAGTCCTGGCTCTATGGCAACACTTGCAGGACACCACTCAGTTTTGTCCAACCTTTAAACTAAATTCACATGACTGATTATAGATTTAATTAGCATGGATCAGAGAAGATAAAAGAGATACTTCCTAGTGTGATTTAGCAAATGTTCTGCTTTATTTGAAAGTAAATGTTATCTTGGAGTCTTAGATCTAAAAACAGTATTTTATGTGAAGGACCATAAATATAGATGTTCCAGAAGAACATTTTTTATTGTAAAACTTGCTGACATCTGTATGTTCAGATTACACATTACATACTGAAAAACTTACAAATCTACACTTTTAATTATAATTAAATAAGCATTTTAATACTTATATTACCTGTCTTTATATATTTATTCCAATTCGTATTATTCATTCTTCATTGCACACTCGCCTTTTAGCATAGGCTTAAGAGTATGCAGAATGTCACTGAGAGAACACAAGAATGTGACAAATAAAACCTTTGAATCTTCAATTATATTTTTATAACTTATCCATTGAAATCCATTGATGCCAACAGCTGTGTTCGTCGTTGGCAGAGGATTTTGTAATGCAAACATGTAATGCAAAAAGTGACATATCAACACTGCTAATGTAGTAATGTGTGTCTTAGTGTGGTGTGGGAAGCACACTTCCTAAACAAATGATCTAAATTTCATTATTATGCTCCACTGAACTCTTCTGACATATGTCCCGGAACATAATATGGTCACATCTAGTAGAAAAAAACTATTTTAAAACCACACTCCATAAATAATATGAGCTCATTTTCTAACAGAGCCTTCTTTGTCTGCCAGTCAGCTTTTACAGCGGCACTGTTTCACAGGAACAGGAGAAGCTGTGGGAAATCTTAAAGCTGTTTTCTTGTGATATAGTAAGGAAAATGGATGAGTGAGTCTGCACTGATCCATTCGTGTATGGTTTCTACTGAATGTACGGGTCATGTAAGCATTTAGAGATCTGTATCTGTGCAGAACAGCTTTATTTACAAGCCACATTAATGATTGTTTGTAATGGATGGTCTTCTTCTGGTATTTGTAAAAGCACAGTGGCATGGCCTTTCTGACCCTTTTGTTCAATTACCTTAGTGTGGAGCTAATGTTGTCCTGATGCATGAACCATTTGTACATAACGCTCCAAAAAGTAATGCACTGTAATTTGTATTCCACATATTTATTGCTGTATGCACCACACTGACTGCTGCTGTATAAGAGCGTGAAGATCCGTGTAGGGAGGAGGTCGGGGTCAATGGGTAGGTCCTAAAACATAGGGCACTTAAGCAGAGGAGCGGAGTTTGTGTTCAGGAAGAAGTTAAGGGGAAAACACAACACTTTCACTCAGGAAACAAGTGTTTGTGTCCCGGGAGTACTACTTAAGGGGACTGGTGTTTAAACCCAAACCACAATCTGACGACAAGTAGTCGTTTTGGTGCCTAACCCACTAACCCTAACCCCTAACCCACTTACCCTAACCCTAGCCGCAGGACAGTCACTTTTTGTCAGCTAAACTTAACCGTAACCCTCACGGTGCCTTTTTCCTGGCTTACAGTAACTTTTTCTCTGCTAAATTGAACTGTAAAGACTGCTAAACTTAATTGTCATGTGACCGGTTGTCACATGACCAACCGGCTATCGCTGTAATTTCGTAGGATATCATACAAATTGGTGTGCATAAGTTTTGGTACGAGGGTATGAGAAGTTTTTATTATTGTAATTTTGTGCCGGATGCTCCCTCATCTTCCGCTCTCAGTGTGTTGCCGTTCTCAAACTCAAATGTGCAAATGTTCCATAAAGGTTTCTCTTCCCGAGACCATTTTGCAGAGCCACTGTCACTGCGTCTGTAGCTTACCGCCTCCCAAGACAATTGAGAGTGGTTTAAATTCATGCAAACAACCCAGATAGTTTTTTTGTCCTATCCCAGAATGTATGTGTGGTGTAGCCAGACCTATCTCCACAGTGCTGTGGAGATAGGTCTGGCTATGCGAGACTACTGCACAAGAAAACTTACTTGGACAAGCAACGCAAAGGTGAGATTTATGCTTTATCAGAAGTTTATACAGTATTTTATTTGTTTTCATTAGGCATAAAGGCCTTTTTGTTGTTAGCCATAGCTAATCCATGTTACTTATGACTGTTTATTCATTAATCAGTTAATGGGAATGGAATAACCAACCCCACCACATATCACATTTTAAATTTTGTCAAAATTGTTTAGCATTTCAATAGATGATGCATACTGTATTTTATGTGTGTTTTTATAATGTCTGTTTGGTAAAAAAATGTTATGTGATGCTCATGATAAAATAAAAATAGTTTTATTGTCCAAAATGACCATTTCCATTGAAAAAGCCATGAAAAAAACACTGCAAAGTTAACAGCCAGAGTAATTAGATGGTAAACACATATCTGAATTGCATGTCATCTGAAAGTGCTGTCTTTTAAGGTTAACCCGTATCTACGGTGAGACTATGTGAATGCTCTGTCTCAGAGTCTACCTTAAAATGTCAAGTGAGGTCCACTTTTGGATTTGTCCCAAGAGCAGAAAATTACACATCACTCCTGGTTACAAAACATCTGGATAACAAAAGACCTGGAGGAGTTTAAAGTGAGGCAGCTGCGAGGAAGCGCAGCAGACGGACTGATTTCTTCAACATGAATCCTGCTCTGTTGGTGTTGGCGTTGTCTTCGCTGGCCATAGTTGCAGCTCAGTCTCACGACCATCATGACATGGGCTGGGTCAATGGCTACCGTCAGAGCTTTAACTTCCAGTGTACCCACGGAGAGGTCCTCGTGGCCGTCAGGAGCTACTTCAGCGAGACAGACGGCTCAGACCGCCTGTGGACGTTTGAGTGCCAGCCCACGCCTGAGGGTCTTGGGGAACCCAGTGACTGCTGGTGGGACGACATCAACCGTGCTGGGATGGAGTGGTGGGTCATCTGTCAGTGATTGTTTGAGTGTATTGGAAGTTTAAATACCATGTTAGTTGGACTGCGAATTCACTCAGATGAACTGTGTGTGAGTGAGCGGAGCAGAGGGAAGAGCCAGAGAGTTGTTGGAGCAGCCCAGTATAACCAAGAGACAGTCAGGAGCCAGTTGTCTGTTATATACGACACTGTGCAAATGTCAACCCAAAACCTTGTGAGCTTAGAGCAGGACCTAAAAAGTTGCCTAAGAATTCTGTCAGCTGACTTACATTTATCACAGGTGGCAGAAACAGAAGGACTTTAAACAGAATAAGCGGAAGTCTAGCATTAATAGAGCATACTTTTATCCTGTTCAGCCCTTTCTCCCATAGCTCATCAGAGATTACCTCACCAGTGTCCTTAATTAGGTTTTTCTCCTGTTTAGCTTATTGCAAACATTACACTCATGTCTTAATTAGCAGGGACTTAATCAGCAGTGATATAAATAAATGCAGCTGAATAATATACAACTACATTAATAATACAAAATGCACTGTAAGGAGATCAACATCTGAGTCAGATTACACGTGTACAGTAAGTTTTTTGGTACACTCTGTGAGCAGTTTTCTACAGCTTCTTTTTCACTCTGCACAGCAGCTGTGGACATTTGTTCATCTTGGCCCAGATAAACATTTTAGAAGAACATTTATCACAGACATATCCATGTGTAAGCCACGTCATAGGCACATCTTTGGCCCATTTCAGAACCAAAGGTTCCAATCAACAGGACGTAGCCTACAGATCAAAGATAAAAATGCCTGAATAAACAAGTTATGTGCCTTTACTGTATGTCTAGGAATACTTTGACTAACAACACAGGTTGGTAAAGGTCACTGTTAGCAGACAACAAATACAAGGTCTGTGTGGAGTTTGATGCTGAAACTGTTGTATGAACAAAACCACCCGTGTTGTTGGAATGGAAGTTCTCATCTAGAGTAGAGATTCTCAACCTGGGGGTCGCAAGATCATTTTTGGGTGTCGCCAGATGGTTGTGGAGAAAAAAATTAAATAACATGACTAGACTAGACTACATTGGTACATTTCCTGTGTTATATTCAGAGCTTCATTCACAGAAAGGGGTCTGAAGGCAGGTCAGGGAGAGAAAGTCAGAAACGCATCAAAAATCCATAGAGCCTTGAGCACATTGGACAAGACTAGGTGCTAGCTGCTAAAACTAAACTGTCATTAAAGCAAAGCATTATTCTGTTTACATGTAGCAGAGCATTCACAAAAATTACTCAAAATCAGCAGGTGTAGGTGTGTAGAAACAGCTGTTTACACCGGTTTGCAGCTCTCTTTCTCTCGTTGTCGAAGGGAGTGGGGGGTCGCGAACACCAATTGTATTATTTTGGGGGGTCGTGACTCAAAAAGGTTAAGAACCACTGATCTAGAGCATAAAGAAAGATACAGCTGCAACCAGAGGGTGTCTTTGGTCATTTAAAAACCAGGGTGCAACAGCTCTTCGCATTTTAAATTTAGCCAAGTGTGTAGTAGGTGGACATTTATCGGCTATTTTACAGAATGAAATCTATAGACTGTATGGAATATGGATGTATTCTCGTACATCACCCATAGGTTTCTGAAGAGAAAAAAATGAAGCTCAAACTGGATGGCTCCAGCAATCGCTATCTTGGCAGTGCCTTACATGCCTGCTATACGCTAATCCAAAAATGGGCAAAGAGGTGGATGGAGCTGAGGCCGGCCGAATTAAACCTACAGTCTATGCTAGCCACCTGTGAGGACATCCATCTTTCACTCAAAGCAGACATGCCCTTAGTTATGTATAACTTTAAGCCATAATATTCATTAAATGGGTGCAGTTATGAACATGGAAATCATCTGTAGACTAAAACCGTTTTTTTGTACCAGGCTGTAAACATGTTTATTTCTGCTGTAAAGTTGGGCATTTTAACATGGGGGTTGAATTGCTTTTGGAGCCAGCCCCAAGTACCACACAAAAACACCACACAAACTATTTTTACGATTGTATAGTTGTGTAACTGCCAGGACTACTGTAACTAGCTTAACCAACAAAACTAGCATTAGCTTGCAAATACCCGGTTAGAGTGAGGATAGGTAATACACATTGACCACCTGATCAAATTGTGTTTAATAATGAAATTGAATGACATTTGACAAAATAACGCAACATAACACCAATAACAAAATGTTAGCTAGGTTAGCATGGCTGGATATTTCCCACTGATTCTAAACTGCTTGACTAGCCTACTACTAATATATTTCTCCATGTATGCAAACATAAAACTAAGTAATACACATTAACAAAAGATAGTTAAGTTTAATATAATTCTCCATATAATAGAATGCTTAAAAACGTTCCGTTCTTTTTGTTACTTTCATAAAAGTTGAATACTGTCCACTGTTCTCTCATTCAGAGGTCCTCCTGGTCCTCCCTGGCCAGCAACACTGACAGTTCCTGGGAACATGACTTCCTCCTTGGAGGAATCTTAACAAGATTCCTCCAACAGGCCAATGTCCAATGGCGCTTCAGAGACATCACATTGTACTTTATGGACCACATGTTACAGCATTTTCCTGGGTTTTGCAACATGTTATTCACCAAAACTAGAAAGTAATTCAACAATTATGCCAAAATCTTACATTAACATGTTCCACAAACGTTGAACTAACTGCAAAGAAAGGTTGATCTAATTAAAGGACTTGGATCAAACTTTAATAAACCAGTTTGGAGGGATAATTGTAGCCTGGCAGTACCATGTAAACAGCAGCTTGAATCACACAAGTAAACAAATCGCTGACTATATCTGCTTCAGATTACTTGTTCTAGGCTGAAGAGCATTGTTTTTGTGTTCTTCAGATTGATTTCAAGTTAAGCGCGACTGCACCCAGCCCCTTGATTTAAAGACTACAATACTGTGAACTCTATCCCTGCCACGCCTCCTGCCTCTCTTAAACATAGCTGTCTGTTTGAATTACACCAGTTAGGACATTACCCTGCAGGAAAACTACCCCCACTGGCTAAATGGCTGATGGCTGTGCCCATGTTACCATGACAAATGTCACACAAATGTGTGTTGTGGTGAAAGCAAAGTGTATGGGCCATAAAAATTGCAATGTCAACAAACCAGTATTTATACTTCATAACAATATAGATGCATTTTTTCTTTGTCTGAAATTATTTTCAAGAAATCCAATTACCTTTGTTTGAAAGCAGGGAAAAGAATGGCTTGGGGATAACAGGAGAGGATGGGGTGTTATTTTAGATCTTTTCCTGTGTCCTAAACTCTCATTTGTCTTTTCAGGACTTCAACATGCACTCGCAACGGCCTGGTAGCAGGCGTACAAAGCAAGTACTTTGAATCTGTTCTTGACCGGGAATGGCAGTTCTACTGCTGCTATTACAAACGCCGCTGTCCCTACTCCTGCATGTACGTTCTCAGAGGGCTATGTTCAAGTAGTAGTTTGACATTTTGGGAAATATGCTTATTCCCTTTTTTTCTCAAGAGTTACAGTAGATAGGAAGATTGATACCACTTCCATACTGTATCTGTTTGTTAAACATGAAGGATGGATGCTTGGCGACTTTCTCGTTAGATTTAGCGACTTCAACAGCTTTCACAACCACTACGTTTTTTGCAAATGATACATGATGAGGTCACCAATATACAAATGAGCGTATGACATCATATGGTGGCTTTTAGCCATTTTTGGAGCTCGTGCTAGCTACTTTCATTGGAAAAGAGTTGGCAACACTGGTTAGCTTAGCTTGTAAAAGACTTGAAAGGGGGTTAATAGCTACCCTGGTTCTGTCCAAAGTTAACAAAATCTGCATACCAGCAGCTCACAGCACACACACAACTAAACAAAATAGATACACGTTTAGCTCGTACACAAACGGAAGTTTAAATTGAGTTTTACAGAGGTTATGTGCCACACTATTTCTTAGCCTTGAGTTTGCTAGCGGAGACTCCAGGAAGTCACTGCTCCTTGCTAAGAAATCATCCCGCACATAACCACACTTAAAAAATACACTTCAATATTCATAAGGAGTAAACAAACAAGATATAACATGTTGATAAGTGAGTTTATTGTTCTCCCTTTGGACCAAGCCAGGCTAGCTGTTTGTCCATGCAAATTTGTGCTAAGCTAACTGTCTCTTGGCTGTAGCTTACTGTACAGACTTGACAGTGGAATCGATCTTCTCATCTAAATCTCAGCAAGAAAGTGAATAATCATATTTCCAAAAATGTCAAGTTATCCTTTTAAAGGGTTACAAAGGTTTATAAGGTTTAAGGTTTAACTCGCCAAAACATTTCCGCAGGAAGACCAATGACAGTCCTGAACACTTCAAAGAAGAGGCGGAAATGGTGATCCCTTCTTATGGCTACTTCATCCGTGGTGCCCAGACCACCTTTAGTGGAGTGCTAAGGTTTGCTCACAACATCTGTTTTCTAATAACTTCTGATCCCATGAAGCAGCAGTCTGGATCTAGAATCTACAAATATACAGAATTGTTGAAATCCTCTCATGGCTGCGTTGTAAGAAAGGATCTCCGTAGTACAACCTATGGGACCAGTATTTATTGGCAGACCAAACAAAAACTGAAGAAATATTTTTGTTTGATCATTTGTGATCCTTGAACTGACATGATTTTGTCTTGTACTCTGTTTCAGAGATCGGCAGTGGAAGTACATCCTGTGCAGAATGACAGACTTTGACTGTGAATTTGAAAATTTATAGACTTGTAATCAACATTTTGATTTTTTTTAACGAAAACCATATTTACTCTTACATTTAAACAAAAACATAGTACTGACATTATACATAACTGATATGATTCATGTTTTCATTCATGTATTTACTTTTATTGAATGAATGAACCACAGGCATGTGATGTATGCCTGTATAATCACTGTTTTTTAGTTTAGCATGCAAAAATGACTGCTCATATAAAGATAAATGTCATAATAAACATAAACACAGAGGGTCTAAAGGGGATTTGGGCTCGAGCAGATACTTTAGAAAGCTTTGGAAAGGGTTTTAATTCAGAGACCGGAGGAACTGGAAGTCATTTGGCAGCATGTGAAAGTGTTTTTCCACCAACAAAGGCAATTATGTGATGCTGTAGTTATGGTGGTAGAAAACACTGCATCAGGCTCTGCTCCAAGAGCTCTTAGTTGAGGTCACTAACAGCAATGGCCAAACAAAGTGTTTTTATTTGGACCATTTTCACAGTTATAAAAGTATTCCGTGAGCTACAGGGTGTGAATGATTAGGATATTGTCTTGGAGGTAACACTTGGAACAATTGTGCATGAGATGCTTCTTTCAGAATCACTGGCAACATGAGCTTTGCATGCAATGAAGAGTGTCCCACTTGCTTTCAATTGCATCCCTCCTTAATTAAAGTGTCTTGTTCAGTTTGGCAATTACAGCCATACAGTATATTGTACTGGAACTCATGTAATAATGTTTGGAAATGGGCTTAAAACCATCTTTCTTTTGTTTATGACTTTGTAAAGTCATTTATTTGGTGTGTATCTGATGTGTTCATCCATTCAACATGATGGAAAAAAAGATCAAATAACAGAGTATATGATGTTTGAAATGAAATTCAAGAATATGAATTTAAATCTTTAAATCTGAAAAACAATAGGCTAAACTTGTCGAGGGAAAAGGTTGTGGGAGAAAGGATCATTTAGCTGGTAATCCCTAATGTCAGACCCTTCCAACAGCATGTTATGGCAATATAAAGCCGTGTTGAGTTTGCCTTCAGCCAAGTTAAGCCCAAATGAGCTGTTGATATCGTCATGACTGACTACATCCTCTGTGTTTTTGGAAGGCTTACAGCCTCACATATCAACAGTAAATCAGTTTTTTATTCACATGGTAGTTTGTGGAATGGTGGGTGCAGTGGAGGAAAAATGATAAACAAATGTATCTCAAGCAATTTGAAGTTATTATTGAAGATTTTCAAAGGAATAGTTTGACATTTTGGGAAAGTTGAAATTCTGCTACGGAGAGTTAGAAGAGACAATCAAAACTACTCTTATATCTGTCTGTTATATACAGCCAGCAGCCACTTAGTTCATCTTAGAATAAAGACTCAAGGTAACAAAATAAAAGCACTTCTAAAGTTAACTAATGAACAGGTTGTATCTTTTTTTTTTTTTTTACATTTTTATTACAAAAAAGAAGAAAAGGATAAAAATACAAACAACCCAAACACAAGAATATAGGGATATAAATACATATAGGCCTATAGGAAATCACTGCATCACCAAACGTTCAGCTTCAACAGTCAGAACACACTCTTAAACTAAATGTCTCTTATTTAGGCCTATTATGAGTGTCCATAGTCCATCTAAGCCATTAAAACCCCTGTAAAGCTGAGGCTGCATGTTCCATCATTACCAGTTCTATAAAGTCCTTTAGCCAGTGATGCAAACAAAAACAATTTGATTTCCTTTTCTTTCCAATTCACTTGAATAATCCTTTTCACAGACAGGAATGTCATTGTTGTTGTTGTATCATGCGTTCTGTTGCCGCAGACTTCAGTCTGTCCACTTTGGCTCCCAAAAAACACACTTCTGGGAATTAATATTAAACGTAACATATTTTGGACTCCTTTCCAAATTTTTCTTATTTCTGGGCAGTGTCATAATATCTATTAATCATTATTCATACTTTCGTTCAGGGCATCACATTTTTGTTCAAATGATTCTTTGATTTCAACACATTGCTTTCCGTTGTTTATTCTTAACTGTTGGCAAGAAAGCATATTAGCATATTTCCCAAAATGTTTAAAGTGCCCATATTATGAAAAAAAAACCTTTTTCTGGGATTTGGGGTGTTCTTTTGTGTCTCTGGTGCTTCCACACGCATACAAACTTTGAAAAAAATCCCTCCATGCTGTTCTGAGTGAGATACGGTTTCTGAATGTGTCCTACCTTCAGTCTCCGGGTGAGCTGTTCAAAATCGGCACGGCTTGTGACGTCACAAGCCAAAACGAGCTGGCTAACCGCAACCATTAGCTCGTAGCATTAGCGTTTGCATGCTAACGCTAATGCTAACGCTAGCATGCTACCTCATTCTCAATAGCAAAGCACTGCTACAACACACACAAGTTCACCATAATCTACTAAAGAACTACTTACATGTGCACCCTCATTTAGAAGAAGTCTCCCAGCTAATCCTGCCTTGTAACTGACTGAAGGTGGAGAAACAGCCTTTCTTTTACTGTCTATGGAGCTAGCTAGCTGACATGATCTACGTCTGAGCTACTGAGCATGTGCAATCAAAGATAGTACAGAAGAAGAAGAAGAAGAAAAGAGGTCTCACTCTGTAGCTAAAACAGAGACCAGCTGAAAAGAGGATCTGCAGCAGTGAGAGAGAGCGGTGCAGTACAACAAAAATAAGGTTTTTTGAAAATTAAACCATGTAAACCTATTCTGGTACAACCTTAAAATACAATTATGAACCTGAAAATGAGCATAATATGGGCGCTTTAACAATTTGTTTAAAGAACTTGTATGTACTACGAATGTATGAAAAAGCATGTTTACCCTCGGGCATAAACATTCCTTTTTAGACTTTGGAAATAGTAGTTTGGAAAAACAATTCCAACTCAAGGTCTGCTTTTATTCTCAACCATATCATATAGTATGAACTTTCATGCTTCATTTTTGAGCCATTATAGACGAAAAGTTCTAAAAGTGATATGGACGAAATCAGAACAGCTGTTGAGCTTGAAAGTCAACAGATCTTTCTTCATGACAACTGGACAAACTCCATTCACTGATGAAGCTCGTTTTGTGGTTGAAGGTTCCAGAAAAAGCGAGTAACTGGACCTTGAGTTGGGATTGTACAGTTGAGAGCATACATTTCCTCCAAGTTTCCGACTTCATTGAACAGCTTGAGGGTCAAATGCTGTTCCTGTGAACTCGCCAAGTATGAAATGTGTTTTTCCCCCTAGTACATCACGAAATAAAGGTAATAGAGCAAATATGGAAAAATCAAGTGCCTAGCAGCCAATTTGTCCTCTTTCTCATTTCGTTTCTCGTTTGGTACGGGACAAGCAGCGTTTCAGCTGAAGTCTTCAAAGTGCTGTTAAACTCTATTCCAACTTAATGGAGTGAGCTGGGCGAAGGTCAGTCGGCTCGCTGCACCGTCTTGAAAAGAGCTGGGGACTGGGCCAGTAGCTTTCAGCACTGTTTGTTTATGGCAACTGCTGTCCTGGGGCACAGGGCCAAACAGCACAGCGTGACACAGCTGTCCCCTGAGCCAGTGGATGATGGCGGGCCACACGCCTGTGGAGGCCTCCTGCCCTCAGAGACCCATTGTCCCTGTGGTGGAAGCCTCCTTCCTGAGCTGGAAAACACGGGGGATATATTGTCCCGCTCTATCCTCTTCTTCTTCCAACATATTTCATTACAGCTGGATGAAAAATAATCCTTTCAAAACAATATTCACACTGGCTGTAATTAGAGTTCATAGGAGGAGTCACAAACCTTACTGCAATCACTTTTGGAATCTGTGGTTAGTTGCCATATAATTAAGAGCTAAGTATACATTTATTGCAATGAAGCCCTAGAGAAAAAAGGGATTTGACTTGGAAACCTGCTAGCTACTGTTTTGAACATGAGATATATGCCTGGACTATTTGACATTTAAATAGATCCTAATGCATACTTATTGTCCTGAATAACGACCAAACCTTATTAGACAAATTAAACGTTTTACCTAATGATGGTGCTAGTTAGAGAGCGAAGGGATCACCAAAGTTTTTACAATACATCTTGAGGAGAAGATGAATGTTTGTTTCAAGTGGCAACCTGTGGTGTTGAAAAATGAAGCCAATGCGGAAGTGCCAAAACTGCAGTTCATCGAGTGGTCACTTTTGGCTGGCTCCAAAAGAGAGTCAATCCCCATAGACCCTTATGTTAAAATACCCCACTTTACAGCAGAATTTTACAGCCTGGCATAAAAATTGTTTTTGTTCTCTATAGCTAAGTTCCCCCTTCATTACAACTGTGGGAGGGTTGAATGTTTTTCTCACCCGTTTAAATTATATTCAGGCTTATATTGGCTCCTCAGAAAATTATGGGTCACTGAGACTACGTCCATATTTTATACAGTCTATGGTTTGTACCAAATCTCATGGCAAACCATCCAAACTTTTTTGAGACATTCCACTCAAACCACACATATGCCAACATCATGCCACCCAGTTAGAGAGTAAATGCCGTTGTGTGGAGTGCAATAAGTGAGGAGACAAGAGACGGAGATGTGTCGAGTCAGCTTTACTGTCCACTTCAATATGTATATCACACTGTACAGCGAGTGAGATCAAAAAACGGCCACACAACGTTAACCCGGAACTCGTATCCCTTAACACCTCTCCCTTAAAGGTAAGGTCCCTTGGTAAATGTCTCTTTCAGTCTTACTTGTGGGTCACTACAGTTGTAGTTTTTGTATGCTCATCAAGTAATCCTTATTTGGCTTTGTTAAAATCATGAAGATTTTGGTGATTTTCCACTGATATGTAAAGTAGACCTCAGGAACAGGCTTCATTTGTTCAGAAAGACAGATGAAAGTAATATTGAGAAGCTAGTTTAGCCTCGATGTGACGCCACGACTTTGGCTCTCTATACTTTGATATGTGGCTAAATACCTGCAGAACTAATGACATTTCCTGCTAATTTGCAAATTTTAGTATGTAAACATGCTAAACTAAGATGGTGAACTTAGTAAACGTTATATCTGCTAAACATGTTAGCAATGTTATTGTACGCACGCTGATGTGAGCATATAGCTCAAAGTACAGCCTCAAAGACCCACTCACTTAATAAATTACATAAAAAAAAAATTTATAATTAAAATCAAAATATCTTTATAGTAACTTACTGCAACATTTATAAGGGACACCTTTTGTTGGAAGGGTATTTTACAGTGAAAATATCCTGGCGTAAGAGAATAATACAGTACTCAAACTGACTGGAAAACCAGCATTAGAACCTATGCATTCAATTTTACACTGTACAGGTTTTCTATTTATTCTTGACAGTTACTGTACATCCACTTCAGTGCTTATGTTATTATATTAAATATATATTAATATTTAATCATTTAGCTGTCAATGAAATGAGACGGGAGGAAATGCAACTTTATCTCCAGCACACTGACTCTTTCAGAAGACAATAACAGGCACTGTGAAGATTTCTCAAACTAAGCTGCTGTTTAATTTCCTGAAATACTGTTTTAATTCAAGTCAAATGCTCTGTTTTCAACCAGTAAAGAAGTGAGGCGCTGTGTTTGTGATGTGGGCAGAGAGAGGGAGCACCATGGAGTGTGACCCTGACCCAGCCCTGGGGCTGCACAGATAGCCTGTTTATTTTAGGGAGCCTCTGCCTGCTCTCACTGTTCTCACTTGAGGACAAAAACAGCTGCATCTTTTCATGTCAGACAACAGGGGGTGCAGTGCAGGGCAAAGCCACCAGAACTCAGTTTGACAAACTCTTTCCTACAGCTTTTCTAAGACGATATCAATGGTGTAAATTCATATATGTACATAATAGAGAATATCAAACCTGTGGAAGCAATTTAAAGAGTCTATTCAATCAAAATATCTGTTTCTTTTTATATCTGCCTCCACCACAATACAATTGAGGTCAATGGCAATTTGAGGTATACTGCTTATAGACATTTGAAAAATTCAACAACATCTGTTTTCACAAACAATGTCTTCATTACTCAGGATAATCCACAGACCCTTCTCAGGAACTTTGATAGGGACTATTTCTTCAGTAGAAAGCAATTCAAGTTAAAAGAAAACTACCATATCTGCATGACTAGATACCACTATGGGTAAACAAGAACATGTGTTTTCTTTGATTGTTTTGGTTAGCCAACCCCCTAGGGCCTGGATTTTGGCTTTTCTGACAATTTAATTGGTTTTGTTCACACTGAAGCAAGACTATGGATGTTTTGCTGAACAACCACACGATAATGGGACAGTGAATTTCCTTTCATTTCTCTTGAGTCAGTTGGTTTAAAGTCATCCTGGGGAGCTGACTGAGAGTGGGATGGGACCTCAAGAAGGAAACAACAATGTCTCCGGGAGAGGTACAGTGTGTTTCCTTCATGTTTTACTCCTGTGATAAACCTATTTCAATGTTTAGAGAATTAGAGTCAAAAAGTCAGCAAACTGTCGCAGTTATACTCTCCGCCTACGTTAGCAATTCTATGCTACTGGTCATACAATACCTAGTCTGGATCAACAGAAGTTGATTTTCAGGATAATTGCCTGACATGTCGCTCACCTTCTGCTCTTTTGGTGTTGCTGTTCTCAAAATCCCTTCGCTTTGGGAAACAACAACAAACTTCAAGCTAGCGAGCTACACGCTGAAAATGGCAAGTTTTGAAGAACGTTTAGATGGTGCAACAAGACAGGCCTGCTTGGTTCTTTCAGGGAATGATTGTAAAGATTTACAAAGAATATGTTTAGGTCATTTCCTCTCTAACTGGGACGTTTTGGGACTGATTGGCGGGATTGCTGTGGAGGAAGTACACAGGGCAATATACTGGTAAGAGCAAATTATGTTTAACCATGTATCAGCTAATTTAAATAGCTCACCTTCCTGTATTATGTGAACAGTAAACTTCATTTAATGTTATATGTGGCCTTTTCCTTTGCTTGGTGCAAATGTTCCACCAGAACAAGTTCCTTCCAGAGACCATATTGCAGAGCCACCATCGCTGTGTCTGGAGCTTAGCGCCGACCAAGACCATTGTGATTTGTTTAAAGAAATGCAAACAACCCAGAGCATTTTTTTCCTACTATCCTAGAATGTTTGTGTGGTGTAGCCAGACCTTCCTCCACAGCACTGTGGAGATAGGTCTGGCAATGCGGGACTGAGACCAAGTCAGGCTGTAGAAGCAAAACCAATGAATGTATGGAATTGAGAAAGAGTTCATGAATGAAACCTTTTATTTGTAAGAGGACCATTGTGCTATTTCTTCTTTCAAAAGTTACACAGTCTCACTTTATTGGCTGCCTTAGGATGACCACCAACATGGGTTTTCATCAGCAGGGCTGAGCAGGGCTGACAGCTTGGCAGCCTACCTCAGTCTACCTGGCAAACATGTGCAGTACACTTTGTACAGAAGCTATAGATCTATATTTGCTGGTGTGAGATTAGCAAATACTGGTTGTTGTCCATGAGAGGGTTCAAGACAAAAATAAACATGGGTCAAACATAGGTTAATCATGTGGGGTGAGGCCTCTGCCATGATTGTGCCCTATTCTCCTGCAGATACATTCATATTTAGTCACAAATGAGGACGTGATTTTAAATGTTCATCTGAGATCCTCGCTTTCAAGAGTCTCAGGAAGCACTTTAGTCCAATCACATCTAGTCCCTCTCTATGAACCACTCAGACACAAAACAACCTTTTCAGCTGATGAGCTGTGATTAATGCTGTGTAATGATTATTCCCCCTCGATAAATCTATAAACAATATTTTCGTGGGTATAAACATGAACAATAAGCTGATGGGAATATTCCCAGTCATAGGCTCTTGGGAAAGATTCTTTGCATTGAGGACTCAGGAGGGAGCTCTGCACTTTTGTTTGTACAGTCAACTCGTGCTCCTCCTGTGATGACGAAACGCCGGTGTCAGATTATAGAGGCTGGTTGAGATTTAAGGTGAAGAACAACAGCTTACTCGCTTATTCCCCTCTGGGTATGTGGAGCAAAAAGTTTGGTATCGTAGGAACAATGAGTGTAAGGTGAGCTCAGTGACCTACTGGTTCCCAGCCTTCCCTTTGGCTTTCTCACTTTCCCTGCTCACATCGCACCTCCAGACAAAAGCATCATTATTGCTCTTGGATTCTTCACTGGTGAATTCCTGGTAGTGAAACAGCATAGAATAAATTAGATGGTTTATGGCCTGTGATGGAGAGATTTTAATGGATAGCCAGCATTCCAGTCATTCAGACTCTTAAGGGGAAGTGTTACACCACAGTATTTCCAACGGTGGTTTTGTCTCTCTCATTAGCTGTGATGAGCTTGTGGCTGCATTTCCTGGAATCCTAGCAATGAAACAAATGGTGCCACAGAGAGTAAAGTCTTTGTTTTTAGAAGGTGTCAGACCTTATTCTGTGATTTTACTGAACCTCCCTGCAGGTGAAAGGTCAGGGCTGTGAGTGTGAAAGATGTACAGAGGCTTGTCAGCGTGTTAATCTGTCTGTTGGCCAGAGGCCCAGGCAGAGAAGAGCAGGACTCTAACAGTTTTGTGTTACACAAAACAGGCTCTTCTCACATCATTGAGCACGTGCTCGTTTCTTAGTTGTGTGAAAACCAACTGTGATCCAGAGTTTAGACACACTCCTGGAGTTTCTCAGGATATAGAAAGTACAGCACAAGGTGTAAAACAGTGCTCACAGGACACACGTTGACTTGACATGACAAATGTTTTCCCAAAACTGTATACACTTATACACAGCTAATAGAGTTAAATCTGTAAATCAAAATGAGAAGCTTTTTTTTTGAATGGCTCAATGTCTAATGTCTATTCCCCTTAAAGCTCCCACCGTGTGGCTGGGTTGGATCAGTGGGTAGAGCAGGCGCATATCTACTTGGAGGTTTATGCCTTGACGCAGAGGTCCAGGGTTAAAATCCAGTCTGTGACAATTTCCTGCATGTCTTCCTCTTCTCACCTAGCTGTCCTGTCAAATAAAGGTGGAAAAGCCCAATGCTGGCTTTTTTTAAAAAAGATTTTAAGAAAAAAAAAAAGAACACCCACAGTGTGGTTTGACTAAAAACTAACTACTATTCTCTCATCTCAACAGGGACGGAGTCAGACGTTGTGAACATTTAGTGCTCAGCCCAAATCTAGGGGGGTCCAGGTGCATGCTCCATTTATGTGCACATTTGAGAATAAAATGTCTTTTTTTTCATTTTGGAAAAAACAAGGAAAGAAATCATCCTATAGAACCTACATCCTGTTCTCCAACTGTCTTCATCATTCTGAAACCAGAGCACAACAAATGTTGAGGATGACAAAAAGGACAAAAAATTACTATTACGATATATATAAATATTACTATTTAATAATGTAGCCTATAGTAGGTAGGTTAGGAGTTTGGAATTTCGTAAACAGCATCAGAGTGATTGAGGGGGAAACAACATAAAGTTGAAGTTATTTTAAAACATTTGGGGCTCCACCCCTGCATCTCAACAATCTTCGTTCCCCCAGCCACCAAAGAGCACAGGACATTTTAAGGCTGGTCGAGAAACTAGCTCACCGACTGTATTTCAGCCAATGCGCTGTAAATAAATACCTGTAAAATGTCTGTTGCTCTTAGCCAGCCAGACAACAAAGCCATGATTGTGAGCTCTTACATCATTAGCCTTCATTCACGGCCTCTGTGCTGCAAAGCTCAGTTTCCTTGGCAAACTGTGCTGATTGCCAGTGTCATCCATGTTGGACTTTTCCCCCTCTAGTTAAATCACACCACTGGAAAACACTGAGTTATGGCCCAACGTTTATCTCACTTTTATTAGTTTATGGATAAAACTGTGAGGCACATTTTCATCTACAGGTGTTCTACCCGGCATATATACGGTTGGCACAGAGATTCTCCTCGGGCAGTGTGAAATGAAAAAGTGCTCTAGTGCCAGAAGCAAACCATTGCAAGCTTTTTATTACGGTGTCTGGACGTGGACACAGCGAGAGCAAGACAATGAAAGATAAGGCAGTCTCCATTTGCTCGGTTCCCCAGCTGTGTTTGTCCTTAGATAGTCAGACACCTTTATCTTGCCAAGGAGTCTGGGTTAGACACAAGATCTTTCTGACTGCCAGTTCAGAGCCATTAGTGTAACAGGACAGACACTAGAGTACAAATCTAGACCTCAAATCAAGATTACAAATATACTGTAGACCTCAGACCGATAATATCCTTTAATATCCTGATTAGTGCCAGTGGGTTCCAAACTTTTTGGTCCTAGGTACCCCCACAGAACCTTAATCGTTTCCCAATGTATGTTTCAAATGTATAACACTATTCATCATATAATATATTATTGGATATTATTTCATACAATTAAACTGTCAATATTTAGATTGGTTTCTAGGCTACTACTACTTGGAGTGACGCTGAATGTCACCAATGTAACCATTTATCCTTACGTTACTTTAAGCCAATACTTTTAGCTAACTATTTCAACCGTTAGCTAACTATTCAACTTTAAGCTATTTTAACCGTTTCTCCATTAATTTAGCTAATCATTTGAGCTGTTTAGTCTTTTCTTTTAACTAGGTTTCCTAGTTACTCTTCCATACACATCATGTTCTGAAGTGCATTTTGCAGTCAATAAAAACTTTCTTTAGTCAAAGCAAAAGTTTTACAGTTTGGTAAATATTTACAGTTTGGTAAATATGCTGATAAATATTTGTCTTCTGAGAGAGAGTTAGATGAGAAGATTGATACCAATCACATCTCTGTGTGAAATTTAAGACTACCAGCAGCCAGTTAGCTTAGCTCAGCATAAAGTCTGGAAATAGCTAACAGCTAGCCTGTCCAAAATGTATCCTAATCAAAGACAAATACAATAGCCTAGTCCTGTTCTTTTCAGTCAGGGTTTTAAGTAAAAAATGCTCAGTGTTATGGAGTCTACATTAACAAATAGAGGCTTTTTATATCAGGACAGTTAAAATGATCTCGACTCCACAACGCCTAGGCGATCCTGATCATTTTATATTCAAAACTCTGGTTTTAGGTTAAACAGAAGATGATTTGTTCATGAACTCTTTTGTGTGTACAGTCAATACTGGCTTGCTTCAACTGAGAGTGGAAAAAGATTCAACAGCAAATATACAACCAAATGGCCAACCATGTGGGTAATAGGGGCACTGATCACTACTATTTCTCTGGTCTGCAACGCCACGGGCTGTTTACTCTCTAATGTCACGGATAGAGAAGGAAAACATTAGAACATCTGTGTGCCACGTGAGGTTTACCATACCATATATTGGACTGTGGCCCATGGCCTGTACAGTAAAGGGGAAACACTGAAACTCCTTCAAGCTTGAAGCCTTTCTTATAGCAGAACTCTATGCGCCTTGGATTTCCCTCCTCTTTGCATACACTTGAAACCCTTGACAGAAGAGCACATTTCAATGCTGAGTGTGTGTGTGTGGGTTTTTTTACACACCATCAGACACCAGCCTTCCTGTTTTAAGTCACGAATGCCTTTGCCTCTGTACCAGAAAACCTGATTGAAACCAAACGACACCGCTAGAGAGGAGGAAATGAACACTTGAGCAAATACCTCAATAGAAGGAAGTGACATGATGTGCAGCACAGCTATCAAGCTGTGTGGTGTCATGGAGAAACTGAACAGAGGTGGCTTTGTTGGAAAGAAGTTTGAATGTGAAGGCATCACGGATTAGATTTAACATTCAAGTAACCTGTGATGTTCTGTTAAATCTCAGCAGATGTCTGGATCGAGCAAACTAATGTCTTTGTACACAGAAACACACTGACAGGATGCAAATGACTTCTTTCCCATGCAGGGCTCATCTAAACACTCAGCGACACGTGTTGAGTTATCTGCCAACAGCAACTGAGAATAAACATATTAAATATCTGCCTCATAGGAGGGGGAACCAAATACCCCAAATCAGCTGTGTATGGAAAGTTAAACAAGACGGGAATGACAAAAGACCAGAAATAATCATAATCATAGTCCACTGATTTTTCTTTGTATGTGCAATGAAGTAGAGCTGCAAAGATGAATCGATTAATCAATTAGTTGTCAACTATCAAAATAATCGCCAACTATTTTGATAATCGATTAATCGGTTTGAGTCCTTTTTTTTTTTTTTTTAAAAAAAGTAAAACATCTCTGATTCCAGCTTCTTAAATATGAATATTTTCTAGTTTCTTCCCTTCTCTGTGACAGTAAACTGAATATCTTTGAGTTGTGGACAAAACAAGACATTTGAGGACGTCAAATTCTTGACATTCTGACATTTTACGTAAATAACTAATCGATTAATCAAGAAAAATCATTAATAGATCAATCGACAATGAAATGAATTGTTAGTTGCAGCCCTACAATAAAAAGTCTTAGACTCTTAGATGTTTTGTTGCAGCAGAGAGTGAAAAGAGAGTTACAGGTTCAGTGAAGACAGGGCTGTGGGTCTGTAGCCATGCACCAGTTGAGTGTGATGTGAGTCAGTGAGTCAGGGATGTTTGTGGTCAGGGTGTAGTTTAGGCCACAAAGGCAGATTCTGAAGCAGCAAAGAGCAGCAAGAGATGTTGACTTCAAAGACATGACAACAGGTGGAAATGTGTCTGACACTGACACAATGTATATGAGTGCACCAGTGGTGGAATGTAACTAAGTACATTTACTCAAGTACTGTACTTAAGTACAAATTTGAGGTACTTTTACTTTATTTGAGTCTTTTAGCCTGACAAGCCAGACCCACATCAAGATGTTGGGTCTGGGAACTTACCATTGGCAGGGCTCAATCCGAGGGGCGGGATAAACGGTTGTCTTTCAAATTCCCTCTGCACTCATAGCCAATCACAGCAACGCTAGTTGATAGATTAAACTTTTGCCGTATCCAGTCGGCAAAATTGCGAACACATCTTCCTTTTTTAAGAATGACTTCAGTGCTTAACTCCAAGTCTTCCAGAGTCACGGCCAAAGCCGATTCCAGAGACCGCTGTTCGCCAGCAGCAGCAGCCATCTTCTTTGTTTTCAAGTAGCAGGGAATTCACGCGGAACCGTCGCAACTCTGCCGTCATTATGTTAAGCCCGCCCACCGACTCTAGTCTATACACGACGTGATTGGCCTGACCAGAATTTGGTTTTTCCAGCTCGCAAGCCAACGGAGAGTTGCTAGACTGACCCTGGCTGCACATTATATTTGCTGCCGCTAGGGGGGGGTCTAGATTTCTAGGCTATGAGTCTTTTGTTTTCATGCCACTTTCTTCTTCTACTCCGTTACATTTCAGAGAGAAATATTGTACTTTTTACTCCATTACATTCATCTGACAGCTTTAGTTACTAGTTACCTTACACATTAAGGTTTTTGCATACAAAACACATGTAGTTTATAGAATATGATGTTTTATAATAAACTAAACCACCCAACAATATAACGACCTACAAGTCCAACTGAAATGATCAGACCATTAATCACTTAGTTGATTGACAGAACTGTTTTGATTGTTTCTAGTTTCTAAAATGTGAGGCTTATTCTGCATTGAGTACTTTTACTTTTAATACTTTAAGTACATTTTCCTGATAATACCTGACATACTTTTACTTAGGTAACAACAGGACTTTTACATGTTACAGAGTATTTTTACAGTGTGGTATTTGTACTTTTACTGAAGTAGAGGATCTGAATACTTCTTCCACCACTGGAGTGCACTAGAGTAGCTATTTCCACATATTCCAGAGCTCTCAGACTATTTTGTTACCTGGGAATTTTGTTACCAGGAAAACAAGGATTCATTATTTCACCCCCAAAAGTCCTTGGCAGGGCAGCAGTAACAAATACATCACTTGAGCTGCAACTGTCATTTGCCCTTGGTGCAGTCAGTGTAACTCTGAATGCTGGAATGCAGTGGTGAGACACATTACTAATACTGACCAGTGTTTGATGTCAGGCTTGGTATGTGACACATGGATGAGCAACACATTGTGTGTCGCTCCCTCCCCTCAGAAAAAAACAAAGCAGTGGTACTGAAACTACTATGTGTGATGGTCAGACAGTTCTACCAGGGCTGTAGTGCCACACTAAGGCCTGTCAGTGCAATTCAATCAGGAGAGACTTTGTTGCAGATGTGCAAGATTTATTTGTAAGTTACATATGCAAAATATGAATTGTACTTTGGAGATTAGACTCCATCGTATAAATCGTATATATGTTTTAAAGGGTTAGAAAAACCCAGACATATCCCCCGATGGAGTCTAGACACTAGTGGTGATAGATGAAGGGGCACGAAGACCGGATCGAAGGAGTCGAAGGGAGTGGTCAGACGGAAGAAGACTGAGAGTGCCATGGGTGAAGATGCCTGGAGGTGGAAGGGGAGGAGGAGGGTCGCACTCTTTCCTGAAATGACAACTGACAGCCGCAGAGGAGAGAACAGATTTAAAACACGGATGTCATGCTGTGATTGGCTTGTAAAATACATGGCCGATTCTGTTTGGTTTAACTGAAAAGTGACTCCCTCGAAAACAGCTGATCACTTTAGGAGAGAAGTGATAAAGTTATTGAAGTCTCCCTGAAAGAATTTACGCTGAGGCTGCAAGAACAGAGGATTGAAATGCAGCGTTTCTTTCAGTTCATGTGGGACATCTGTGTGTGTGACCAAGAGATGGAAGAACTGGGGATGTTTGACACTCCCCTCATTTTATTTTAAGATATGGAAAAAAAAAGAAACTTGAAACTGACAATGAAGGCTTCTGACAGAACAGCCTGTTCTCTTAAAGTGCATTAATGGTACCAAGTCAGACTTTCACTGGTTTCAGCTTTTCCGATTTTAAGACTCTGTTTTTCTCAAAGTGTAAACTACGATCTCATTTGGAAAAAAGTAACCTCTCTCTTTCATCTAATTTCTTACAAATCTCAGTCAGCTGGCCTGTTGGAGAGACTTTTATCTAAAGACAGGAGGTGATGACACTCAGAAGGTTTGTCCCGTAACTGAAGCTAATGTGGAATGTGTTGTGTACAGTAGACACAGATGTATGACTTATCTTCTGCATTGAGAAGGTTAGCTTATCAACACTTCTGTCAAGCTGATTATGTAAAACTCAAAGCCAAATATTAATGCTGAAGGAGTTATTTTATGTGTTTCTAAAAACATACAGTAAGGGAAAATGTGGTCTTTGGCATAGCCCACAGGCCTATACTGTAAGTAATCTGCTTTCATATTCAACAATGCACATTTTAGAACAGCAAATGTTTATGTAGACTGAAAAGTCAACTGAAAAAATGGTCTGTAGACAAGATTTTAAATGCCAACAGTGAGGGAAAACCTGACAGTGAGAGGTAAACTGTTCACAGCTGGGGCAAGATCATCCTCGGATTTGAACTTGGACAGTGAAAAGGAGAGTCTGAGTAAAGGTTTTGGGGATCCAAGTGATATCTATATAAGCTGCTGCGTTACAACTTTCAACTAAAGTGAACCTGCCGTTGACTCAAAGGACCCACACAAGAGCTCAGTGTTGGCAATCTCGCTCTGCTTGGCTCCAGACTGACTCTGCATGGAATCATACTGAATATTTTCGATGCTTTATCTAAGCTTTGGGTATTTGTTTTTTAAATCTAAGGTTTATAGAGAGGTCCTGGGTGAAGCACATTTCTATCAAAAAGTTTTCCCACACTTTCTTATATGTATACATTGTTGGTAGGAGGCTTAAGCCTTTGAAAGACACAATCTTAACTGAAATCAGTCTGGTCAAACAAACATGTGCAGTTAGTATGAGTGCAAGCATACACTGTTAAAGCACAATAAAAGGACACTAGTTATCACAGCTTGGGACTGAAATGAAACAATGTTACTGGAAGAGTAGTTTTAGATTAAAACTGTTTTAACCAAGGCAACAGGCACCACAAAGTAGGCTATGTCATTTCCTTAGTTCATTACTATAAACATAAGAAACATAGCTATTAGAAATAAGGAGGAAAATCTAGCAATGATACTTAAATTAACATATAAATGAGAAAATAAAACTGTGATGATGAGACTGATGCCTTTCTCTGGTGTTATAAGTTTGCATATCGCTCCCTCTTGTGGTGGATAATGTCCACGACGTGCTTCCACCATTGCTGACGCAAGTTCCGGTTGTGCAGCAGCCATTTTGTCTGTTCGGGCAAGTCTACCCTGACGGTTACGAACTGCAGTTCCACTTTTAGGAAAACAATTTGAAATGTTGTTGTGGAATCTCTATTTCACGTTATCTACTATCTGAGCGCCGTATAAAATTTATATCACACATTTACAAGCCGAAGAGGGCCCTCCTCTTCAGATAAATCCACAATTGAGCGTGGAAAGCGCGGGTCAGCTGAGCCATGTCGTCCGAGGAAAGCTACTTGGCCATCATACGCTATCTGACTGATGAACGGGAGCCATATGCGCCGGGGACGCCTGGCAACACCAAGAGAAAAATACGCAAAGCGGCTACCTGCTACGTTGTGCGAAACGGGACTTTGTTTTATCAGCGTCGACTGAAGGGCCAGAATGACTTCACAGAGCTGGAGGTGGTGCTGCAGGACGGCCGGAGGAAGGAACTTATCAACGAGGCGCACATCATCATGGAAGGAGGGGAGCACCTCAACCAGCAGCTTACCTGGGAGACCATCTCTCAGAAGTACTGGTGGAGAGGTAAGATACCTAGGTGAAGATAGAATCACTGTGAGGGGATTAAATCAGCCGCACAGCCGGTGTAAACATGAGCTTGTTCAAAGATAAATACGCCACCCGTCATCCATACACAGTTAACCTCTGTCTCCATCTAGTGGTTAGTTAAAGTGCTATGCTTTTCGTTACTCTATTTTTTTTTTTTTACCTTTCTTTTTTTTTATTCCTCGCAGTATTCCAGCAGCAGTGGCAGCAAAAACAGCCCTGTCCTGTTAGTAGTGTCCTGAGGAGTGTCCCGGGACAGACAGACAGACAGACAGTCAGACACTGTCCTTTGACTCCCATGACTGTCCTGGGACTCCCATGACTGTCCCGGGACAGTGAGTCAGACACTGTCCTGTACACTGTCCTGTGTTTATCATGGGAGTCGCAGGACAATGTCTGACTGTCCCGGGACAGTCATGGGAGTCAAAGGACAGTCCTCAGGACACTACTAACAGGACAGGACAGGACAGTTTTTGCTGCCACTGCTTCTCCAGTATTGAGAATGAATATAAAGACCAAGAAACGGACGGGAAGTTGCTAAATACTATTGAATTTCTTAACTAGCTAACTAACTAACCCAGTAACTATCTGATTGTACGTGTTTGCACCACTCAGACTTTTTTTAACAGTACTCATTTCTACACTTTCTGTCACGAAGCAAAAATAAATACAAAACATCTGTTTAGGGCAATATTATATTTAAGCAAACATGTTAAACATTTACTACGATAGTTCCAGTGTCTCAAATGTCAATATTTTTCACATTTTCTTAGTCTCCTATAGTAGTAAATTGAATATGCTTTCCTTGGTGTTTATCAGAAAAAACAAACAATATAAAGATGTCACCTTGCTTCCTGGGCAATTGTGATGAGCACATAATTGTCATATAATGGATAATGAAAATAGTTGATAGTTTTGATTGGAGGAGTTTAAAATGATGGTGTTGTGTAACTGTGAGTGACGTGTCCTCTGTGGCCCTCAGGTATTCTGAAACATGTCAAAGACCACATCCGAGAGTGTGCTCAGTGTCAGAGCAGGCGCAGTGCTGATGACGGCTCCGGGCCTCGACTGTTCTCCCGGCCAGGGAAACGCAGGGCGGCTGCCAGCGCCAATGGTGACGAGGATGAGGAAGGGGAGGAAGAAGAGGGAGATGATAGTTTGGTCTTCACTGACTCATCTTTTCAACTGAGATCCAAGTTGGCCAAGCACGAACTGGTCTTTGTATGTTTCACAGTTTTTTTTTTTTTTGTTCCAGTCCTGATAAATGCAAATGTGCAATAGTGCTGCATGATATGAGGAAAATATGCGATAATGTTTTTGAATGTTGTGATAATATTACTTGCGATATTCAACAAGATATTAAAGTGTTCTCAGTTCTGCTTCTTTCAGTATTCTGCTAAAATACAACAAATTGCATGTTGAATTTAAAACAAATGAAGGGAAATCATTTCCAAAAAAGAATGACAATGACAGTTACATTATAAAATACAGTTTTCTACTGATATTTTCTTTCAACTAACACAAAAAATCTCTGAGTGCCTTTCGTGATGTGTTTATTGCGTCCGTTGATATTGATGTATTGTGCAGCCCAAATGTGTGATCATGTTTGCCCTATAATTTAGTCCTGTGTTAATGGAGATTTTTATTGGTGTGTACTGGGTGTGCTATTTCCAGGTGGACAGCAAGGGGGAGGTGAATCAGTTCATGCCCAAACACAGCCAAACAATGTTGGACAAACTCAACCAGCAGCGCATCAGCAATCAATTCTGTGACATCACCCTGCTGATCGAAGGAGAGGAGTACCGTGCACACAAAGCTGTCCTGGCAGCATGCAGTGAATACTTCAATGAGCTCTTTTTTGAGAAGGGCGCTGCCTCCACACATGAAGCTGTGGTTGACCTCTCCGGTGAGATTTTAATTGTGTTGTTTTCTGATCAGAAAACATTTATCATAGTTGCTCAGTTTTAACCTTCATACTTCTCTCTCTCTCTCTCTCTCTCTCTCTCTCTCTCTCTCTCTCTCTCTCTCTCTCTCCAGGTTTCACCAAAGCCAGCTTCCTCCCGCTGCTGGATTTTGCGTACACTTCCACGCTAACATTCAATTTCTGCGTCATGGCAGATATTGCCAACCTAGCTCGGCATTTGCTGATGACCGAGGTGCTGCAGATATGCGAGTCTGTGCATAAGCAGGTAGAGGAACAGAAGCTGACGGTGTATCAAAGAGGAGACGTGCACACTGTGGTGTCGAGCCAACCGGCTGCTCCGGAGGACTTTAAGGGAGAATCTGGCACCTACGTGGTCACCATAGAGAGCGACGGCAGGGCGGTGGTCACGCAGAGTGGCGTCACCGTGACAGGCGAGCCCTTAGGTTTTGTTGCACCTGCTGAGGAGGCCTACATCCAGCAGCCGATGACAGTCATCGCTGAAGCCATAGAGGGAGACACAGTGCATCATGGGGAGGCTGGACAAAATGAAACCGTGACTCTGATCACTCACAGTGGACAGGCTGAGCCAGGAGAAACCGTTACTCTCATCTCCCGCAGCGCAGAAGGAATGGAGGGGGAGACCATGACTGTGGTCACCCACAGTGGACAGGCGGGAGCCAGCGACTCTCTCGCTGTGGTGTCAGCCTGCCTGGCGATGGAGCAGCCACAGGCTGCAGAAGCGGGAGCCTTTGTTATAAACGTGGACCCAGGCAAAGTGAGCCCATCAGAGGTCGTCGAACTGGCATCCGCAGCCGCCGCCTCCGAAGCAGTGGCGTCGCCTCAGGAGACGGGAGAATCAGCACCCACACCCCAGAAACGTAAGCGAGGGCGTCCAGCCAAGGTGAAGAAGGACGTGGAGGTAGACGAGTTTGTGCCCCTGGACGAGGAGGATCCCTCTGCTGATGAAAGCCACGGAGACAAGCAAGAGATGATGTCAGATGACCCTAACAGAAGACGACTCAGGCAGCGCTCTATTGCCGAGGGCGGTTATGCACGTTTACATATGGGGCTGGAGGATGAAGAGGAGGGGAAGAAGGGTACAACCCCTCCGCGTGCTGCCACCCCTAAGGTACACCTTTATTATTTCTTTAATGTTTATTTGTATAGGGACAAGTATGTAGCATAAACCTATGACACACAACACAGCATTTATAGCCTAAGCTAATTTGCAATGCCCATCCCTAGATGGGCCTTTAAAATACATAAAACTCAACAATAAATACATAAAAGACAGGAACAAAACACAAACTCAAAAATACATACATTAAAATGCAGAACTCAGCAAGAAAATACAGACAGAAAAAGACACAGACTAATACAATAAAGCACCATAAAACAGGAAACCAGATCATTCATGACTACATGGCTGCTGCCTCTTCAGAAACAGTTTGAGTTTAAAATGATCCAGTTTGAGTTCAGTAGGTAAGGAATTGCACATTTTGATTCTCTGAAAAGAAAATCAGTCCGAAATGAGGATTTACGTAAGGGCATCTTATTGTTTGTTTTTTTCTATCACGTTCTCTTAATAGTGAATAGTTAATGTGTTTTTAGGTGGCTGCCAGGCCAGGTAAGAGGGGGAGACCACCAAAGCAGCCAGTGGAGACTCCAGGCGAAGGACAGTCTGTGTCTGAGTCGGGGGCTGACCCAGAGGCCGGCACAGTGGAGAGCCTGGCGACAGGAGAGCTCGGCACAGACGAGGCTGGGCCGAAGGTTGCAGAGCCTGAGGCCGAAACTCAGCAGGAACAGACCCCGGCAGGGAGCACCGTCGACGGAGAGCACACATGCTCTGAGTGCGGCATGTCCTTCCAACGACGCTACGCTCTCATTATGCACACATTAAAACACGAGAAAGCTCGTGGATACAAGTGCAGTGTAAGTTTTAGTGTTCCATCAATCATGTAACGTTTAGTTAGGTTTTTCTTTTTGTGTGTGGCATTTTATGCCTTTATTAGAAAGATTACAGTAGAGAGATGACACACATTTAGGGGATGAGGGATAGGGAATGAATCCAGCCAGCAACAAAGGTTGCTGGCTGGATTGAAACCTGGAACATTGAGTTAACCCCTAGGCCACCAGGGAACCCATCTCGCTTTGATTTTTATGATTTATTGATTTCGTTGATAAGTCTTTCCAAGGTCTTTTTGTTTGTCCAAAACCCAGAAACACAGAAGGTAGCAAATTGTCACATTTTTGAAGCTGGAAATGGCAAATGTTTTGCATTTTCCCCTCCTAAATGACCACTATCACAACACTGCAACTAATAGATTAACGACTAATCCTTTTAGCACTTATTTTGTCTTTTAATCGTCTTTCTTTCTTTGTTTTTACTGCTTATTGTTTACATTTTCACTCCCCAGGTACCACATAGAGTTTTGCAAGTATGTGTTTAATCTAGGTCATGTTATATAGTGAAAATGTTCTGACCACGGTGTGTCTGTGTTCGTGTAGCTGTGTAGTAAGGAGTTCCAGTACGCCGCCTCACTCCGCGCCCACCTGGCCCGACACAAGCAGCAGAGCAGCCAGCGAGCACCCATCACCAAACCCCCAGTAGAACAGAGCTCTGAGGGCAAGGTGGAAAGCGACTTGGAAGAGAAGAACTTGTCGCCACACACCAAAAGAGAGTTTGTGTGCGACATCTGCGGGAAGACATTGCCAAAGCTCTACTCTCTGCGGATCCACATGCTGAATCACACAGGCGTGCGGCCTCACACCTGCAAAGTCTGCGGCAAGACGTTCGCCCACAAACACAGCCTGAAGATGCATAGAGCGCTGCACGATGTCACCAAACAGTTCCAGTGTACATACTGTAAGAAGATGTTTGTGAGCAAGCGGAGCATGGAGGAGCACACCAGCATCCATACAGGTCAGTGCAGACTGTGCTCGAGGTCCAATTCACCCTAATTACAAAACAAATCTTTTTTTTATTAGCCATTAGGGTTGTCACGATTTCTATTTTAAATCGAAAAGAGGTTTTGAATTTCACTATTGGCGATTCCCCCGGTATTTTTCTCTCTCCACACCCGCCTTTTTGCGCACGTCCAAAGAAAAAAAAAAAACGGATACAGCGTAGCTTACCGGCTGGTTGCATGCAGCTCAAGACAGTAACGCTAGCTGCAGCTGCACGTTTCAAGACACCATGGCCACTGTCGGAGTAAGAGATGACGGAAAAACGACAGAACTGGAAAATCCTCCTGCTTCCCTGAAGTCACCGGTGTGGCAACTATTTGCCTTCCCTGTGAGTGAGTTATGGAAACAGACAACGATGGTAAAGCATGTGGGCTCCAACGAGACTCCATGGCGCATTCATGTGCACCTTTTTAAACAAATGGTGCATTCCATTGCACCTCGTAAACTCTGAGAAACTTAAATTGTTGTTGCAAAGTACCCCTCTGCCATCTAGTGGCTCTTATTGTGGCATTGCCATCCCTGTTGGAAAAAAAATTTGAAATCGAAAGTCAAATTGAATCGTGCGATCATCCGATGGGGGCAGTCAAGTCGACGTGTCGGTCACAGAGATGGCCGAGTGAATATTACACAGCCGGTGATGTTCCACTGTCGGGTACACAGTGTTCCCGTGGACAGTAAAGGCAGCTTTCAGACTGAAAACTGAACGGTAGACGTTACCAGGCCAAAATATGCCAATAAGTTAAAAATCTACAGTATATATTGTTAAACGTCTAACTAAATTGTCTTGATTATGATGATGTGATAAACAGAATATTTATTTAGCACATTTAAACCACATTTATTCAGATTAAGGTATTATGATTAAGTCAAACAGGTGTTTTTTTCCCCCTGGGGAGAAAGGCAGACTGTCTGTGCATGACTGTAAGATGGGTCTGTGAAGCCAGAACACTGGTGAATGGGTTAGGTCTCTGAAACTGCTGCTGAATTTTTTTTTTTTTAAAAACACACTAAATTCATATGCCTCCATTGTATTCACACAGGAAGTAGAAATGTGAGCGACGGATATCTTTTAAACTTACTTTCTAACTTTAAATACGCATAAGCTAAAAACTTTCTGCATGGCAGGACAAACACTAAAGTGTGAGGAACTATTCATTGTAAGTTGGGGAAACTGACCCTTTTCTCTGATAAGACTGTAAAGCCAACCAGATATGTGTCTTTTTTCCACCATAAACCATTAAATACTTTTAACAGGTGAATCAAAGTACCTATGCAACACATGTGGAGCAACTTTCCATCGGGCCTCAGCTTTGAGCAAACACCTGAAGAAGCACCTGCCCAAACCCGACGTCCGTCCATTTGCTTGTGCTCAGTGAGTAACTGTTCATCTCTCTTTAATGACACACGATTCACGTTCCATGGGGCAAGGCATTCATTGAGACAATATTTAAATGCACTTACTAATTTCACCTGCAGCTGTGATAAGAGGTTCTATGAATCTAAAGATCTCCAGCAGCACATGAACAAGCACATGGGCCTGAAGCCGTTCCAGTGCCAGGTGTGCGGGAAATGCTACAGCTGGAAGAAGGACTGGTACTCCCACGTCAAGTCCCACAGTGTGGCCGAGCCGTTTAAGTAAGTGGACAGTTGGTGCTCTAACAAAATATCTTCACAATTAGATTTTAGATAAATAATCACCAATAATGTGGTTATAAATATGTGGATATAATATATGTGGCCAAGTGGTTAAAGGCAAGCAATATAACAGCTAAAACAGTCTGGTAAGTTCAGAAGATTACGTCACTTTACAGTAATGCAGCCTTTAAAACCAGGAAAAGACACCACTTAGGCCATATTGCATGATGCAACTTTATTGTCAGTTCACACTGAAATTCATTTTGCGTTTGCCGAGCAGCTCCGCTCAAAAGAAGAAATAAAAATACACACAGTAGACAACAATTACACATTTAGTACAAAAGATGATATTACGATATCTTAAATCTAAGACGATATCTAGTCTGATATAACGATATCGATATAATATTGATGTATTACACAGCCCTAAGTCTAACAGAACTGATGTTAGGGCTGAACTATATTTTCCTCGTATCGTGCAGCTCTAACTGATGTACACCTTGTGCTTTTGTTAACATCAGACTTTGGGTGTTGGAATCATGTTTGATGTGTCCTCAGGTGTAATGTGTGCGGGAAGGAGTTTTTTGAGAAGGCTCTGTTCAGGAGGCACGTGACCAAAGCCACTCACGGGAAGAAAGGCCGAGTAAAGCAGAACCTGGAGAGGGAGTGTGAGCAGTGTGGAAGGAAGTTCACTCAGCTTCGAGAGTACAGACGCCATGTCAACAATCACCAGGGTAGGCGTGCATTCACACACACGGCGGCAAAAACGCAGGTCTTTACATTGATTTTGAATAGGGTTAATGCATCTAAATGCCCGACATGATATACTATGCCTTTCTGACTTGGTTTGACATACTATGCTATGACATTTTATTGACATGACTTTTTATGACTTTTTGTTTTTACTACATACTATACTATGAAATTGTGAAATATAAAGTATACTTGTGCTACAGTGAACACAACAGGACTTCACAGAAATGGGCCATTTAATGACACTCCCACTGCTGCACAACCCCTCGCTTTAGTTGGTCTGAACGTGCCCTAAGACTCCGAACATGACAGGAACAGTCCTGTGTTAGCGTGTGTGGATGTTCATTTATGTTTAGTTTTTGACAGTGCTTTTGAAGTTTTTCTTTTCTCTCTCTCTCTCTCTCTCTCTCTCTCTCCTTTTTAGGAGTGAAGCCATTTGAGTGTCTGACTTGTGGCGTCGCCTGGGCTGACGCCCGTTCTCTCAAGCGTCATGTCCGCACGCACACAGGAGAGCGGCCGTACGTGTGCCCCATGTGCCAGGAGGCCCACATAGACGCACGCACTCTACGCAAACACATGGCCAAGTATCATGGGGACAACCTCCCTGGGAAGATCATGCTGGAGAAGGACACCCTCCAGTTCCACAACCAGGGCACCCAGGTTGAGCACGCCGTCAGCATCCTGGCGTCGGAGCTGCCTCCTGAGCTCCGGCCGGCCCAGCAGCCGCCATCCGAGGAGATCGAGACAGTGCTGATCACCGAGGAGACGGTGGAGGCTGTGGAGGCGGTGCAGGCCGCTCAGGCTGCGGGCGACGGCTCCTTGGCGACGCTCTCGGATCAGGGCATCATGCAGGTCGTGAACTACGTCCTGGCACAGCAGGCCCTCACAGACACCAAGCTCGAGGAAGCACCCGAAGTGATTCAGACCATGGAGGTGGAGGTCGCTCACTTGGCTGAGGTCGAGTAACTTTGTGCCACACACCAGGATATCCACACAGACGGATCACATTGTTTCTCACAGTCTGTATAAAATGTAACAGAATGTACAAAGATGACTATTTTTCTGTGAATGTAAATACCATAAGTGAACCATGAGTTGAGTGTTTGCTGTCTGTTCAGCCCACAACTGTGTGTCGGATGAGTTGTGTGTTCATGTCTATGTTCTATGTAAATAGCTACATACACAGTTACTAGATGAGTTACAAGTCTATGACATTTGGCACTCAGGAGAAATAAAGGTAGAAATGAAATGTGATTCATGTCATTGCGTATCAACCTTACAGCTTTTGTTGCTGACAGAGAAAAGCTGTGAGACTTTACAGCAGCAAACTTAATGGCTGTGGGTTCTTTACTCGGTCAGTGTAACGCTTATCAGTTCAATTTTCTAAGCACAAACGGACATTTGGAAAAACAGAAAAATGGGTTCAAATATCTGAGAAAAATGTCTACCTTGACAAATAAAAAAATTCGATCTTTAAACTGTTTTTCCAATTTTCTGTTCTGGTATTCTCTCCCTCGTTCCACCTAGTTACCAACGGTTGGTTGGCTATTAGCGTGGGTGTGTGTGGATGTGTTCAGGCAGGCATGTCGACGCTGGACAATTACGAGAATATAATTCTGAATCTTTTTGAGAATTTAGGTTGTACTTGCGGGCAAGTGCACAACTTCTTACAGACGAACTTTGGACTGAACATGGGGGCAAGCATCTCGTCATTATACAAGTTTTGCACAGAGCGCAACATACACAGGCTTGATTATGCAAGACTACGAAGGGAAGGGACACATCAACTTGTCTCGTCCGCGGCAGCCTGAAGTGGTCCTGTGTACGGGCGCAGGATGACGACCGGTTTCCTGAGAGCGGCAGGGTTCCGGCTAGGTGAGAGAAGTGTCAGACATGCATTTGCAGAAGATGACCCCAGTGTACACTGAAATGAGGAGAGAAGGCACAGCGAGGCAGATTAACCCCTATGTGTACTATGTGGAGTATGCAGGTCATAAACTGCATATGGACCAAAATGAAAAACTGATAGACTTTGGGGGTCACAGAGGTGCTTGCAACTGATGGTTTCGAGTGGGGGGCGGGGCGTAGCTATGCGGAACGAGGGAGAGAATATCATTGCAGTATTGAATAATTGGAGCCCAGACGCAATTTTCAAAATTTCTGATCCTCTGAATAAAAACAGAACATTTGAAAAACTGTTTAAAGACCCAATTTTTTAATTTGTCAAGGCGGAAAAATGAATGAAATGAAATGAAAAATAGGATATTTGAACCCATTTTTCTGTTTTTCCAAATGTCCGTTTGTGCTTAGAAAGTTGACCTGATACACGTTACACGGACCTTTACTCCCTCTAGTGGCAGCTTAAAGGAAGAGCAAATACAAATGTCTACATTTCACTGTCATTGTCACAGTTGGGTGCTGTTGGGTGTATAGGAACATTGCTTTCCCCCCAAAAGTGCTTTAGAAGTTATATTGGCAGCTTCTTGAAATCAGCACAAAGTTAGTTTAGATGACTTTAATATGGAATGGAATATTGGAATTTGATATTTTGAGTTCCTAAATGTGACCCTTAGAATCAAAATGTAATCTTTTATACGTAATTTCACACTTCAGTGTCAATAGTTTTTGTAACTGCAAAAAGAAATCATTCAATGAAGCCACACTTCAAATAATTTTAAATTAGAGTATTACAGCAAGTATGGTTATTTATATCAAAATACCCTTGGTATATTGCAATATATTTACAACACATTGTACAAAAATATGAATGCTTTCTAGTAATGCTGGCTACTTGAGACAAAGTTAATCACAACCATGTTTGCACAGCAGTAAAACAAGAACAAACACAAAAGGACATCAGTCATAGTATTTTACTATTAGGCCTCTATATGGCTACATCAAATGAATGACCATCTGTCACTTAAACACATACTTCACAAACTGACACAAAAAGGTGATGCATTGGTCTCACAATAGACATAAAAAAGCAAAATATAGAAGTTACAGCAAAAAAACAAATTGCCCATCAATTGACATAATACTTCTGACAGGAAATGTGTGAAATGTATACAATCAATGCTGACTTCTGCCACAAATGAAAACCAGTGTACTTGACACTGACTGATTGGGAACATTGAGAGCGAGGTGGAGGCTGTCTTACTCTCTCTCCTCCTTGATTGACTTTTTTTTGACATACTATACTATGACTTTTTTGTATGTATTGTATTGTATGTCGGGAGAAAAAGTCACAGAATAGTATATCCAAAAAAGTCATATAGTATGTTGAATTTTTTTTTTCAAAACGTCTTAGTTGGTCGACAAAAGTGATAAAAAAGTCACAGTATAGTATGTTGAAAAAAAGTGATAAAAATGTCATTGTCACGATTGACGACTGGAGGAGGCTTTTCATGTTCCCAATTTGTGTTTTTATTAACAAAGATGACACCAAACTATTCTCAAACCAAAATACAAGAACATTAAACTGAGGCAAAATAACAGCAAACAACCGGCAACCTCACAGCCAGCTGCCAACATTACACAAGCCTTCTTCTCCTGAAGACCTTTTTAACTCAGCCCCCCCTAATTAGAACCTACCACCTGCACAGGTGATTACAGGGTGAGCTATCCTGAGCAAGCACCAGTAACACTTGAGTTTCTCAAAACATCATTACAACTGCATAGATCGGTTACTGCCAACAATACTATTTATACATATGTGCACCCAATACAATATGCACCCCAAATATTATAAAAATGTCAGTTCATGCAGAACTATCTTACCTATTGTTCTTCACCTTAGGATTGCCCAGCCCCTCCCTTTAGAAAAGACCTAAGGCCGGTTACACACTTCCTGCGTGGTGTGAGCGTCGTGTGACACGTTCGCGCCACGCATCCAGTGTGTAACCGGCCTAATGAGGCAAACCTGCATCCACTCTCCCTGATTATGCTGGTAAGCAACTGAGCTCCCCCCTATGAACCCATACAACCTGCCGAACAGGCCTATGTCAAATAATAAAGTAACAAATACACTAAAACAATAACCTACAACATTAGTGATATTAAGAATTAAGCAGACATAAAACATTCTTAATTTTGGGAACAGGGACTAGTGAAAAGGGAGAAATGTAGCCGAAAATGGAGAAATGTAGCTGAAATGTAGCTGTAAATGTAGCCTCACAGTCATAGTATAGTATGTCGAAAAAAAGTGATAAAGTCAAAGTGTGGCCAGAGGGAGCTGACTCGGCACTTCAGCAGCGTCTTGGTAACACTGACTGGAGAGTGTTCGCAACCCAGGCCACCCATGACTCCCACATGGACATTGATTCATATGCCTCCTCCTTTTCTGGACTATATCAACTCTCATATCAACAGTGTGACCACCCTCAAACGGATTACCACAGTAACAGTGATGAACGGTGAGGTCAGACTCCTGCTGAAGGCACGTGACATTGCATTCAGATCAGATGCGATGCTTGCGTAAGGCGCGCAGCATCATCAAAGACTGTTCTCACCCCCAACCACAGACTGTTCTCACCCCCAACCACAGGCTGTTTTCACCCCCACTCCCTTCCAGGAGGCATCTCAGGTCTCTCCACACCCCAACCAGCAGGTTCAGAGTAAGCTTCTTTCCTGCAGTTGTCACCCTAATGAACTCTAACTCTGCATCCCGGTGACAATTAACCAACTAAGCCCCCCCTCCCCGGACAATTACAAACATTTATTTTACAGATGTACATACTGTAATTACACCTATACATAGCCATATTATACTGCTCTTCATACTATTCATCCTGCACATACACTTAATCTTACTATTCTTATGTTACCACACTGCACTACACATCTGTCTATATGGTTCATTCAGTATATCCATATTTATTCTGTTTTTCTTATTATATATTCTGTTAATACACTGCATATATCTATATCTATATTATTCTTACTACTAGTATGTCACTGCTACTACATTGCACATATCTGTACATGTTGTTCATACATTGTTCATATTACATATTTATTCTGCTCTTAGAACACTGAAATGTATTTCTTGTCCTGTCTATACTTGAATATCACATTGCACTTTTCTGCCTCTGTCTTTGTACTCTGCACAATGACAATAAAGTTAAATCTAATCTTATGACTTTTTATGACTTTTTCGACATACTATACTATGACTTTTTATGACTTTGTTTGACATATAATACAATTACTTTTTATGCCTTTTTCGACATACTATACTATGACTATTTTTGACTTTTTATGACATACCATACTAAGACTTTCTCGACATACTATACTATGACTTTTTATTGCTTTTTTTTCTACATAATATAACTTTTTTAATGGTTCAAAAATCCTATGAAAAATCGAGGAAGGGATGAAGTGACCCTGCCCGGAGGAAGCCCGGGGCCCCCGTCTGGAGCCAGGCCCAGATGGAGGGCTCGTCAGCGAGCGTCTGGTGGCCGGGTTTGCCACGGAGCCCGGTCGGGCACAGCCCGAAAAAGCTACGTGGCGGACATCCCTCCATCCCATGGGCCCACCACCTGTGGGAGGAACCGCTGGGGTCGGGTGCGCTGCCACATGGGTGGCAGTGAAGGTCAGGGGCCTCGACGGACCAGACCCGGGCAGCAGAGGCTGGCTCTGGGGACGTGGAATGTCACCTCTCTGTGGGGGAAGGAGCCGGAACTTGTGCGGGAGGTGGAGCGCTACCGGTTAGATCTGGTGGGGCTTACCTCTACGCACAGTCTTGGTTCTGGAACCATACTCCTGGATAGGGGTTGGACTCTTTTCTTCTCCGGAGTTGCCCAGGGTGTGAGGCGCCGGGCGGGTGTGGGGATACTCACAAGCCCCCGGCTGAGCGCCGCTACGTTGGAGTTTAACCCGGTGGACGAGAGGGTCGCCTCCCTACGTCTGCGGGTTGTGGTTGGGAAAACTCTGACTGTTATTTGTGCATATGCACCAAACAAGAGTTCAGAGTATTCGGCCTTCTTGGAGACCTTGAGTGGAGTCCTGCATGGGGCTCCAGTCGGGGACTCCATAGTTCTGCTGGGGGACTTCAACGCGCACGTGGGTAATGATGGAGACACATGGAGAGGCGTGATTGACCCTCTCCATGGACCCTGATCTAAACCAGAGTGGTTGTTTGTTGTTGGACTTCTGTGCTAGTCATGGATTGTCTATAACGAACACCATGTTCGAACATAGGGATGCTCATAAGTGTACTTGGTACCAGAGCACCCTAGGCCAAAGGTCAATGATCGATTTTTATAATCGTTTCATCTGATCTGAGGCCATATGTTTTGGACACTCGGGTGAAGAGAGGGGCGGAGCTGTCAACCGATCACCATCTGGTGGTGAGTTGGGTCAGGGGGTGGGGGAAGACTCTGGACAGACCTGGTAAGCCCAAACGGGTAGTGCGGGTAAATTGGGAACGTCTGGAGGAGGCCCCTGTCCGACAGACTTTCAACTCACACCTCCGGCGGAGCTTTTCGTGCATCCCTGTGGAGGCTGGGGGCATTGAACCCCGAGTGGACAATGTTCAAAGTTTCTATTGCTGAAGCTGCGGTGAGGAGCTGTGGTCTTAGGGTCTTAGGTGCCTCAAGGGGCGGTAACCCACGAACACCGTGGTGGACACCGGTGGTCAGGGAAGCCGTCCGACTGAAGAAGGAGTCCTTCCGGGATATGTTATCCCAGACGACTCCGGAGGCAGTTGCAAGGTACCGAAGGGCTCGAAGGGCTGCAGCCTCTGCCGTGAAAGAGGCAAAGCAGCGTGTGGGAGAAGTTCGGAGAAGACATGGAGAAGGACTTTCGGTCGGCACCAAGGTACTTCTGAAAACCGTTAGCCACCTCAGGAGGGGGAAGCGGGGAACCATCCAAGCTGTGTACAGTAAGGATGGGACGCTGTTGACCTCAACTGAGGAGGTAATAGGGCAGTGGAAGGAGCACTTTGAGGAACTCCTAAATCCGACTAATACGCCCTCTATGGTAGAGGCAGAGCTGGAGGATGAGGGGGGATTGGCATCAATTTCCCTGGTGGAGGTTGCTGAGGCAGTTAAACAACTCCACAGTGGCAAAGCCCCAGGAACTGATGAGATCCGTCCAGAAATGCTTAAAGCTCTGGGTGTGGAGGGGTTGTCTTGGTTGACACGCCTCTTCAACATTGCGTGGAAGTCTGGGACGGTGCCTAGGAGTGGCAGACCGGGTGTGTGCCAATTACAGGGGTATCACACTTCTCAGCCTCCCGGTAAAGTCTACTCCAAGGTGCTGGAAAGGAGGGTTCGGTCGATAGTCGAATCTCAGGTTGAAGAGGAACAATGCGGATTCCGTCCCTGGTCGTGGAACAATGGACCAGATCTTTACTCTGCAAAGATCCTGGAGGGAGCCTGGGAGTATGCCCAACCGGTCTACATGTGTTTTGTGGATCTGGAGAAGGCGTATGACCGGGTGCCCCGGGAGATACTGTGGGAGGTGCTGCGGGAGTACGGGGTGAGGGGGTCCCTTCTCAGGGCCATCCAATCTCTGTACGACCAGTGCGAGCTGTGTCCGGGTTCTCGGCAGTAAGTCGGACTTGTTTCAGGTGAGAGTTGGCCTCCGCCAGAGCTGCGCTTTGTCACCAATCCTGTTTGTAGTATTTATGGACAGGATATCGAGGCGTAGTCGGGGGTGGAGAGGGGTTGCAGTTCGGTGGGCTGGGGATCTCGTCGCTGCTTTTTGCAGATGATGTGGTCCTGATGGCATCATCGGCCTGTGACCTTCAGCACTCACTGGATCGGTTCGCAGCCGAGTGTGAAGCGGCTGGGATGAGGATCAGCACCTCTAAATCGGAGGCCATGGTTCTCAGCAGGAAACCGATGGAGTGCCTTCTCCAGGTAGGGAATGAGTCCTTACCCCAAGTGAAGGAGTTCAAGTACCTTGGGGTCTTGTTCGCGAGTGAGGGGACAATGGAGCGGGAGATTGGTCGGAGAATCGGCACAGCAGGTGCGGTATTACATTCAATTTATCGCGTCGTTGTGACGAAAAGAGAGCTGAGCCAGAAGGCAAAGCTCTCAATCTACCGGTCAGTTTTTGTTCCTACCCTCACCAATGGTCATGAAGGCTGGGTCATGACCGAATGAACAAGATCCAGGGTACAAGCGGCCGAAATGGGTTTCGTCAGGAGGGTAACTGGTGTCTCCCTTAGAGATAGGGTGAGAAGCTCAGTTATCCGTGAGGAGCTCGGAGTAGAGCCGCTGCTCCTTTGCGTCGAAAGGAGCCAGTTGAGGTGGTTCGGGCATCTGGTAAGGATGCCACCTGGGCGCCTCCCTAGGGAGGTGTTCCAGGCACGTCCAGCTGGGAGGAGGCCTCGGGGGAGACCCAGGACTAGGTGGAGGGATTATATCTCTAACCTGGCCTGGGAACGCCTTGGGATCCCCCAGTCGGAGCTGGTTAATGTGGCCCGGGAAAGGGAAGTTTGGGGTCCCCTGCTGGAGATGCTACCCCCGCGACCCGACCCCGGATAAGCGGATGAAGATGGATGGATGGATAACTTTTTTCGACATACCTTACTGACTTTTTTCGACATACTATACTGACTTTTTATGACTTTGATATTCTATACTATGACTATTTTTGACTTTTTTCGACAGACTATACGATTACTTTTTACATACTATACTATGACTTTCTTCGATATACTATACTATAACTTGTGATGAGAAATCATTCAATGAAGCCATCCTTAAAATAATTTAACAAGAGAGTATTACAGCAAGTATGGTTATTTATTTCAGATTTATATCAAAATACCCTTGGTATATTGCAATATATTTACAACACATTGTACAAAAATATGAAAATGCAGACCGTTTCTGCTTTCTAGTAATGCTGGCTACTTGAGACAAAGTTAAACATTGGGCTAGTGTAGTACGCACATACTGTATGCACTTCTTTGAATTAATACAAACATTGTTCTTAATGGTAAGGCTACCAGGCAATATTCACATCTGTATACTTTGTTCCACGATGAAAATCATGCATTTTCTTTAGGGAGACTTTCAAAAAAGAACTATACAAATTTATATACATTTATATCAGGTTTTGGCCAGTTATCAAATGAAATAAACCTTTTACCAAAACATGGTTCATAAAAACATACTAGCCATCCACTGCAAGAGAAACACCTGCTCTTTGATGCAATCACAACCATGTTTGCACAGCAGTAAAACAAGAACAAACACAAAAGGACATCAGTCATAGTATTTTACTATTAGGCCTCTATATGGCTACATCAAATGAATGACCATCTGTCACTTAAACACATACTTCACAAACTGACACAAAAAGGTGATGCATTGGTCTCACAATAGACATAAAAAAGCAAAATATAGAAGTTACAGCAGAAAAACAAATTGCCCATCAATTGACATAATACTTCTGACAGGAAATGTGTGAAATGTATACAATCAATGCTGACTTCTGCCACAAATGAAAACCAGTGTACTTGACTAATTTGCACAACCATAATGGTGAAAACTTAGAAGTCTATCAAAAAATTATTAAAATACACTTTTGCTATGGCCCATAGCAGAAATAGAAGCCCTAATAAGCCCTCTAATGCCAGTTTCCAGTCATGCTTTAACATGGGAATGAATCATGAACATTTAAAAACTCAAAGCATACTTGAAATCCTCAGCATTTCTTAAGTGCTCTCAAGAAATTAGAAAATAATAAAATGCACCTTTGCTCAACACCGTGTATTTCTCCTCGGCGATAACGAGAACCAGAACAATACAGAAAATAAGTGCACTCCCATTTGAATATGAATTTTGTTTTCAGCAGTATTTGCATTAATACCAGGTTTTCAAAAGAAATGTTCCAACAGTGGGCGAGAAATGGGGACATTGAGAGCGAGACGGAGGCTGTCTTACTCTCCCTCCTCCTTGATGCGCTGCTGTTTGTTGCGGCGAGAATCCAGGTCGAAGGAGAAGTCAGACCACTCGTCGCGTGGCGGGAAGGAGATGGTCTGGCGCAGGGTGAAGCGCACGGCGTCGATGACGCGCTCGCCTCGGGCCTCGGAGGAGCCCATGCTGACGGTGGAGGCCCCGCTGGTGGTGCGCACAATGTGGGGAGGTGGGGAAAAATCCATGGCCTGTCGGTGCTCCATGATGCCCTTCCAGATGATGTGCTGGAACTCAACAGGGATCTTCATCCTGGACAGGTCCTAATGGTCATTACACAGGGGAGCGTTAGTATTCGCAGGCGGAGCCACTCTTCTCTCTAACCCATCAAATGACTCGTGTTGGATAGGCAAGGGCTCACCTCCATGTTATAGTTCTCAATCTGGTAGATGTTGGTTAGGCCCTGTGCTGTGAAGTAGTCCAAGCAGCCTGCGCAGCCCAACCGTATAAGGAAGCTGTGGGAGGAAGGGACGAGAGGAGCTTTAACAGGTGGAACAATCTAACTGTTGCTCACTGTTTAAAGGTTCTCTGGGTAGTGGCACTTATCAACAAATTCTACTTTGCTAGACCTGCTGCATTACTGGTTTTATCAAAGTTTCAGACTCAAGTTATGTTGGAAAGTTTACCAAAAAAATAGACAAATAAAATCTTCTTTTTTTCTTTAAAATAGGTGCTGGCAACAACCTCATTCTAAATTAATACATGTATTCAAAATATATTATAGAGGCAAATCATTGAAGTACAATTCCAGGCCTGCATGGTTGCTATCATTTAAGATACAGTACAGGTCAAAAGTTTAGACACACTTTCTCATTCAAGTGAATGGGAAAGTCCAAAAGTCCAAACCTTAGACTGGTACTATATGTGCAGTAGCCTATAATGTGATGTTTGTTAGTGCTGTTCTGTGCCTGATGAAGATCTGATTGATGGAAACGTTGCACAGCAACAGCAAATACAAAAACACTGTGAAAGCATAAAATTGCAAATTCTACTTTTTTACTTTCAAATGTTTCTAAATTTACAGGATATTTTCAAGCCATTAATATGCCATTCAAATAATGCTCCTGTTTGGTCCAGCAGACAAGACTGCTGAATAGAGATTTCTTGGATGTGCGTACAGTTCTCTCTCTCTCTCTCTCTCCAACATTTGAAGGTAAAATTCACACTAATTTCCCAGGTCAAGGCAAAAGGAGATGGGGCCTCTGCACTCTGGGCTCTTTGACTCTGGAACACCTTTTCAGAGGCAGGCTAGCCCTTTAAGTCTCTCTTAAAAACACATTATTTTTTAATTTTCTTCTGTGCTTTACTGCAATCATTCTTTTAGTTAGAGTAAATGGCACTTTATTCTAATCTTACTCATATTTTACTGTACTACACTAGGTCAAACTGTGGCTCACTATGTATGTTGTTTGTTATGATGATGCATTTCTAAGTGAACTGTAGATGTATCCACTGTGGTATGACGAGGTACCTGGAGATGCTGCTGTCCATTGGGTATGGAGGAGGGGGAGTACAGTGGGAGGAAGGCACCATGGGTAGCTGTGGCTGCAGTGCGTGTGTGGGGCTCAGTGAACTCATGTCGTTCATGGGGATGTGAGTGCCCATCATGGGAGTCACTGCAGAGACAAAAAGGAGCTACTGTGAGCTTTCTTTTACTGCTCTGGGATTTAGAGATTACGTAACGTCAAATGAAACACATGGGGGGAATGGATTGGGAGGCGGGGGGGCATGCAGAGGTTACTCTCAACATGACACATAATGCATCATAACAGGTCCTGCGGGAGAGTCTCACAGGGATCACATTCTTTTTGAGGAGGAAGCTTTCTGTCAGGCGGGTGGTGGGGGAGGGGGGGCTGAGAGGTGTTCAGGTCCCCTCCTGCCTGCCCGGACATGCAGTCTTTATAAGACCACAATAAGCCCAGGGGGGATGGGGCGACTAGTGGGGGGTGGTGGGGGGACATAGCCTGAGATAGATAGGAAGAGAAACAAAGGGGCACACTTACTGTCAGTCAGGCCTCCAGCCATGCTGGATGGGGTGAGTGTGTTACGCTGCTGGGGGTTGATGAGCTGGCTGACGGAGGGCAACTTGTTGACTTTTCCGTGAGTTGGGGAGCAGGAGCCGTAGGAGGGCTGAGACTGCATCGACGTCCTGGGGCGGGAGAGAGGAGGCGACATGCTGTTACAATCATCGCTCAGCAGCACTCACACGGGATGACAAAGGCCTGCGCAGTTTGCTCTTTACATTTATTCTAAGTAAACATAACTGTAACTGATAGTGCATTCCATTTGTTATTAGGAAGTTGGAATTTTTGATTTCTTAGTCGGAAAAACGCTCCCAACTGAAGTCGGATTTCCGAGTTGGGAGGTCAGAAAACCTTGCAAATGGTTCAATAGCGCCCCCTGTAAAGTGTCAAAGAAGTAGCCCCTGCAGTGCGTTTCACCTAGATGTATCAAATTTGGTATGCAGATACAGATCCAGATCTACAAAAAAGCCTCTTGCAGCCATACCCTAAACCCAACCGGAAGTTCGCCATTTTGAATTGAACATTTTTGGGACATTTTGGACCATTCACAGGCGTTGTAATTTAACAAACTCCTCCTACAGATTTAACCCGATTGACTTCAAAATTGGTCAGTACAATCTAAAGAACCTGGCTATTGCAGTTATGTCCAATGGTGTGGGCGTGGCATGGCATTGAATTTTCTTATTTCGCCATGAAACAATGAACATGGCTGCTCCACTGTAGTAATACACAGTTTATTAGCACTACTGTCCTATTTATGTCTCACTAAATCAGTTGTACACAAAGTCCTGTCCAACTTCTATCTGTGGACATGTTACGCTGTTTGTATGCACAAAATACAGCGTAATGCGCTGTTATCAACTGGTATTGCTAACAATGGCGAACCTGGCTAGAGCACTTGGTAAACGGAACGCAGTCAACTCGGGTGTGACGTCATTCCTAGCTCTGGCTTCCGAGGTGAACGGAACGTACTGTGATAATACCATTTTAGTAAATTACTAACGTCATTTAATTTGTGGGCCCCTAGAGAATGTTTCCTCCTCATACTGACCACATATTTCAGTCATGAAATAGCAGAGCAGTAAAAGAAAAGGACAGAGTTCAAGCAACAACAAAAAAAGCTATTTATTATGTTCTGACAGACAAAGTGCAATAGCCACATAAAATAACAAAACAATCTGTTTCAAACAGAATGGTCACGGATGGAAATGTTCACATCTGCTCTGTACATCACAGAGTGCACATCAAACAAACGCGCAAACTGTCCTGCAGTGACTTTATAAAACATGACCAGCATTAGCAAAAAGTTCTCTCAAGAATAAAGTCTCTTCCCCCCCACCCAAAACCCAACGAGATAGATTTTGTGAGTCCAGCTCTCATGATGATGCAAGGTCAAAAACACATTTACTTAAATAAGCTCAAGTAACATAAAGAAACTGATGTTTAAGCTTGGTTCCTGTCCAACTTCGCCTTCATAAAAGGCTGAATGGGACGAACGTTTCACAGACTCTAAGCAACAGATACATGACACTGCCATAAAACTAAACAGGGACGACCTGAACAAAGTGAGGGTGTCATCATAATAGGCAACCTTACAAAATTTACTTTTTATGGACAAAAAGAACGCATGCAAATCAGTCTACAAATTATAATCTATGGATTTCAGATTGGTAGAGAGCCAGTAGGCCAGAGTGGATAAACAAAGGCTTTGCAAGGCCAGCATGTAGGGCTAAGGCCTACATTTCACACTGACAATGTCCAACTCATAATGGCTGAATAAAATAACAAAGATATTCCATGATCTTGCAGCAGATCTTAAAAAACTGAAAGTTCCAGTGTCACATCCTCAGTGCAGAATCCCAGAAGGCAGAAAGGGAGGAGATCAGAAAAAAAGTTGATGAAAAGGAGACAGAGAGGAGGTCCGTGTGACTCGGAGGAGGAGGGAGGAGGAATGTGGGTCAGAGTTTCAGGAGGAGCTGCAGCGCCACCTCTGCTCTCCTGCCGGTTCCATGAGTTGGCTACCAAGACGGGCTTTAATCAGACTGCAGGGAGGAACCAGAAAAAGAGAGAGAGAGCAGAAATAAGTGCTCACTGACAGAGGAGGAGAGAGTAGTGACCCCAGAGAGGCCCAGAGCTTCAGAAAAGTAGCTCAACAAATGGCAGGGTTTCCCCCAGCCTGGTGGCCCATTGGGCCTAAGTTGTCCCCCACTAGGCCTAAGCCACTGGGGAAACATTTTTAAATGTACTTTTAAGACGTTTTTTAAACCACAGTTAAAGTTGGGCGGCTCGGTTGGAACTTTAGACATAGTTATATTTTCAAATCTCCAGTAAGCTTTTAGGGCCCTATGAAATCTGTCTTATAGCTTTTTTAAATTCTCAATTTGGCGATTCCGTCCATGATTCTGTTGAAACTATTTGGCTCTACGTTAATGCTGCCATCAGTCTGTGACTGGCCACAGGCGGGCCCTCGTCAAAAAAAAAAGACACTTGCCACTGGGCCTAATAACTTTTCTGGGGGAAACCCTGAACGGTATTGAAAAAAACAGTGATAAAGAAAGATACACACACAGAACTACACAAAGTTTATGTGACAGAGAGCTGTAACTTAACACATCAATGTCCTACACTAATGAGTTTGTCCAGAAGATGGCACTCTATGAACACAGATCACAGCATGTCAGTACTGTTATGTGCAGCAATATTTGGCGTTAACACAGTGGAGGAATAAAAAGACCTGGCACAATTGTTGTTGATAGAACCTTTTATTTCAAAGGCTGTGAGGGAGACATTGCAGGAGTTGTAAATGACAGAAATGAGTACCACGCTATGTTGGCCATGACAATTGTCAGAATATACAAAGAAAACTAAGAAAAACATGCATGATAACCACACAAAGAAGGGCAAATATACCAATTTCTTTTTAAATATTCAGGCTTTAAAAAAATCTTGAATTTAGAATCTACACTTCTCAACAAACCCACTAAAACCTGAAATGCAGGATTTAGTTAAATGTTGGTTTGTTAAATGATTGTTAATAGGCTTTACCAACATGACAGCAACCGGTAGGCAGCAACAAACAAAAGTGAAGTAAAAACCGGCAGATGCAAGCATTATCTCACTGTGAGGCTGTTTGCCAGTCTCTTAATGGGAAACTATAACGTAAGCAATAATTATCACCATCGGGCTGTCAAACTATCGTTTACACCCATCTCCTCTTTTCCATAGCTTATAGTGAAATGGGCGTGGACAAGGAAAAGTGTGTGTGAACATGTGTGTCTGAGACAGTTTTAATTATGCTCAGAGTGAACAGATGAGGCTGAGGCACGGATTTTGTTGGGTGCTGTTGTGCAAACCCTGGCAGAGCACCCAAAGGCGTTACCGCCAATCGTTGGAAGCTTCTCCTTAACAAAGCATAGCCAGGTACATTTGTCACGATTCGTCAGCTTTGGCTCACATCCCATGAGAGCGCAGAAGAGAAAACAAAAGCAGCTCTACTTGATGCAAGGCTCACCCTCGAAGTTGCCAGCATTGAGCAAAAAACTCTAGGTCCATTCTTCGCTAAGAAACACTGAACAACACCCATTTTAGAGCAATTATTATCTGCGATGCTTCAGTGGCAGCAATAAGTAGAATCCAGAAATCTCATGCATAACCTTTATCAGTGCAATCCACTTTTCCAGCAACGAGTCAGTCAGATTTAGTCAGTTAAATCACTGCAGTCTATTTAAAACAAAAAACAATTTCATCCAAAACAAATCTTCTGTGCAAGCAAACGAGCAGTTCAGTGACAGTAGATAAAGAGAGCATAGCTAAAAAAAACAGCACAAGTAAAACTTTGAAAATTTTTTTGAGGGTAAACCTTACAAGTAATGTAGGTATGTTTTTCATAATGTGCCTAAGAACAAATGAGCAAGACTTTATAATGGATCTGAACAAGTACTCACTGTTTCTGAAGGAGATTCTGCTGCTGCTGCCTGTACGACTCTATAGTGTGCTGTGGCAGAAACTGCATGAGTTCCAGAGACTCTTTGATTTTTACCAAAATCTCATAAATTTCACGGCCTTTGATCTGTAAGAAAAAAGAAAAGAAAGAAAGGCGGTGGTCAGTAAGCAGCTTGGACACACTCAGAACAACGTTTCAAAGCAATTCCCTGAAACAGTAAAAGTAACACCTACAGGCAAACAAAAAACCTCCTCATCTGTAGATCTTCTCTTCTTGATGGTGGACATCTGTATGCCATGGGAAACCTGGCGGAAGGCTGCAAAGAGGAGGGTAAAGTGTTAAGTATCTTTGGCCAAGTGCTTAAATAGTGAGCCTAAGTCAGAGCAGGAGGGGAAACAAGTGAGAGAAGAAAGAGTTAGAATGTGGAGAGTCACGTGTGGAGTGTTAGCGAGTGCAGAGGTTAGGGGTCCTCGACACTGGCAGCATGTCAGATCAGACCAAAGCATGACAGACCACCACCAGCCCCGGCCCTACTTACGGCGCTTCGTACCGTCATTGCTCTTTGTGCCGTCCGTTACATGCTGCTTGCGGATGCTGTCCTCGTCCGCCTTCCGGTCTCGGCCCGGGCAGGCGCAGATCCTGGCCTCGAAGCACCGGCGGCCTAATACCTGACCACTGGGAGAAGACGGGGGGACACACACACAGCACGTAAGACACAATCCACCGCTTAACTGGAGGCATGACAGGCAATCACAGCAGACGAGGATAATTGTGTCTCTTACTCTCTGGTTTCCAAAGTGACAATGATGAGAATTGGGCGTCTGTTCATTCCGCCCACGCAGCTCGAGTTGCACATGAAGTTGTACAAAATTGTGGTGAATTCTGTCCCCACCTGAGAAAGGAGAACGACACTGATGGTGAGTGACATCACTGGGTGAAATGAAAAATGGGAAAAACAAAAACAAAGAACTGGTTTTTAGACAGGATATTGAAGACTGCATTTACATGCACAGCCATGACCTGCCTCCTGTAAAACCTGCGTTTAAAAGCAGGCGGCCACAAATAAGAATTCTCCCCATCCACTTCAATATTTTTGAAACAAGGCTGCTGTATTTTAGTTTTGTAAGTGATGCAGAAAGCTCTACTAGATTTTATCTCAGGTTACAGCAGAAAGACGCCTAAATATGTACATTTAAGTGTATGTAAATGCAGTGTTAGAGTCATTAAAGTTACAATTTTGGTCTTTTATCACATATATTTAATATATCGAAAGACATGATTTTAACCAAAGACAGCGCAATTCCTTTATTTTCCCCAGCCAGATTTTGCTGATGCAATTCACAAAAAACGTAGAAGTAAAATGGTTTTAGAGTGGTCTTTAAAAGTCAATTACAACGGCACAATATTTAGCCTACCGTAATAACTAAAGTAATGACTTCAACATTATTTAAACCCCAGTTACTGGATAAAAACAGATTAATCACCCTGATCCTTCCTGATAGCTGTCAAAGTGTTTTAATTACATATCATAACTTTCCATGTGACCTGTTACCCCCACATGCAGACAAACAGGACTATTTCCTTCTGAGGCCTGTATAGAGATGAAGTAGTGTTCCTACTGAGGGGCTTCAGGGGGCTGAGAGGCTGGACATGACAAGTCTGTCACTGCTGTCACAGTCTGTCAGAGTCAGGCGGAGGTGGTGAGGCGTCGCTGACGGGGCATTCAGCTAGCCTTGCTCGGCGATGATAGACAGCTCACCTGGGGAGGTTCATAGGGAACTAATACGCTCTGTCTTCCAGTGATGGAGTCCTCCACATACTGGGCATGGTTGTTTCCCTCCACACGGATCAGGTGGCTCGGAGGAGCTATCTGACCTGGAAGCAGAACACACAAGTTGTGTCATTAAATGTCGACACCAAACACTATTTACTAAAGTGAACCGTGCGAAGATTTGTTTAAATAAATCAAACAGAACTGACCATCGTTGAACTCGCGGCTAAGCTCGTGGTTCGGGCAGCGCTTCACCACCTCGGTTACATGTTCGGCTTTCTTGTAAACAGGCATGGCTCTGATAACAGCGCCCTGGGGTGGGTTGGTCAGGACTTTAATCTGAATGGGACATGTCTTGGCAATTTGGCAGTATAACTTCTTCAGGTCTGTCGAGTACTGGAAAAGAGAAATCACAAGACAAAAGAGAAAAAGATTACATAAAGCATTGCAAAAAAATAATATAAATTAAAGATACCAAAGTTGTTCAGAAAAGTTCATGAGCAAATTGTTTAGAAGCTTCCAAAAATGTTTGCCTAAATTTTAAAAAGCACAGATCAACACCTGTTGCCTGGACTGTGCACTTCTGGTTTCCCTGAAGCAAAAAGGGTTAAAGACAAGACTGTGATTATGACCTACTTAAATAAACTCACACAAGAGTTTTGGTGCTACGAGTGTGTATTGGGCAACCTCAAGGATGTCTCACGGAGAGCCTCTGGGACTTCCGTGGAGAGACATAAAATGGACCCCTCCAGCAGCAATTAAACTAGGCCTGGCTTTCATCTTCAAGGGAGGAGTATTCTGCTAAAGCATCTGCTGGCCACTCATCACACAGAACAGGGCTTCTGAAGACACTGGCAAACTAACACTACACAAAGTAGAGTGCAGTTTTCCTTGTGCAGTTGAAAATGACTCGGTTTTACTTTTGAGTACAGGAATGAAGTAGTATTACAGGAGTTACAGAAGATCCATGTATGACTGGTGCCAAAATGTGATGGTCTCTTACACAAACTGGCTCACATTCAAGGTTTGTAAGCCAGGAGTCATGAAGAATGGATGCACGTTGATCCCTGGCACTGTTAGGATTGATAACCAGTAAGCCATCAGAAAGACTGAATTGTTACTAATAGGCAGAACCCAACTGTGTAAACAAACCATTCAAATCAGTGCTGTGTAAGCAGAGCCTTAAATCCTCTGTGTGCAAGAAACATCGGGTGGGGGTGGTGGGGAATTTTTTTCATTTCTGAGTGAACATTGTGAAAGCCGCTTGGGGCTGTGTTTGAAAAACAATGCAACATAAAATTCCACCTCCATTAAGTTTGGTTCCAAAGAAAAGGAGCTCATCCCAGTACCTGTCTATGCTGACTTTAAATATTACACAAGCTTGGCAGGGACATTTTCTACTCTGCTCCCCAGGCACAACCTTTCCTTTCATCAGGACAAACTCAAAACACTGCCTTCTCATCTCTCTTTCCCAGATTCTTGCTCGCAAACCGAACACATTACTGCTGTGCATTTCAACCAGAGACCGGATCCACTAATAAAAGGCAAGTTAATAATAACCCAAATTCTCCGCTACGCTCCTTTCCTCAAGTGACCTCATTATAAACTGTACATGCACAGGACAAATTGACACAACACTACAATACGCTGTGAATATTCACTGCTGGAAAGTTAAGGTAATATTAAATATTAAAGCAGACAGTAAGGTAAAATAAAAATCAGTACCAAGTGTTTGCCATTGTGCATAAATACATCTAGCTAACATGATGTACTGACGATGAGCACAATGAAAGCTCTGGGACATGTACGTCAACACAATGACTGAAGTGATTCTTCCTTAAAATCAAAGCAGCTTTAAAAAGAAAGAGAGAGAAAAGCCTAAGATGAATGGTTGCAGTTGCCCCCTCGCTCCTAACCTGATACTCCCCGTACGCCTCTGTCAATCAGCTAAATGAGGTGGAGAAGCCAAGCAGAGGGTCGGGGGAAAGAGCAAAAGAGAAAGAGCGAGCAGGAGATCATGAAGCAAAGAGAACGAGAGATGTGCTGGGTAAAGGGTCACTACGTAGTGTTTGGAATAATTACAGGGTGCTGGATTTGTGTACCTGAAGGCGAAAACAACAACTCAAAGCAATAAGATCTAATCAGAGATGCAGAAAAGCGAAGTTTGTTTAGAACATATGCTACCGTGACACACACACACACACACACACACACACACGAGCCCTGAAGGTACAAACTTTGAGCACACAGCTATGCGCTGCCGGTGCTGTGTTTGCTCAGCAGTGAGAGTGGGGAGCTGCTGCTGATTGCTGAAAGCAGTGCCCGGCTAAAGCTAACAGTGTTCAGGGGTGGAGGACAGCCAGTTGACTGATGGGATTCAGTGGCTCACACAGGGCGCGGTGCTCAGGTGTTAACATGCAATTATGAGCCTTTCATTGGTCACATTGTGAATTGCACAGCCAAAGGAACACACAGGCGCACAATACAGAGCTGCTTAATCACAATCATTTGAAAGAAAACGGTTTCTACATATTTTGCAAGAACCACACGAGACATTGCTTTCAGCTGGCACGTGATGTGTCAGTGAGGCGAAAAACAACAACGAAAGACCTAAAGTGGCTGCATTCACAAACACAACCTACTCAACTCCGCTGTTGTGCAGCTCTGCAGGACAAAGAAAATGAGCTGGTTTAATAATGGAACTATGTTCTTATAATAATCTAACTGCATGCAACATACAATTTGTTCCGATGCTTGTACAGTGCTGCATGTGTGCAATTACTTTCTAACACATGCAACTCTTGAACACACAAACACACTTCCCGTGGAGCACAGGTTGAGGCAGGCCCACAGCTGTAGCATTCTTTTCTCCCTGACAGGCGCTGCGGGCACATGCAGAAGTCAAGTCCTGACAAACATCAGGCCTTAAACAAGCGCTGTTTGGCGCCTCGGGTCTTGTCTTCTTCATACCTGACATGTCATGTCATGCCCAAAGCTTCTCCCAAACCTGTTTAATTCCTCAATAATGCAAAGGAGTTTTTTTCTACTCTCCGCTTTTCTCTGAAACAGAAGTAAAACACCTGCTTTTTCGAAGAAAACGTTTACGGGGTCAAATGTAAAGTTTATACAGGATAACTACCTTTCTCTATATCTCAGTCTACAAAATAAAGAATGTTATGTTGTAGTCATCAGCACCAATCTTGACCACACAATCTGAGTGATGACACCTGTCCCAAGGCAAACCTGTACACTGACATGTGGTATCACGTTTGTGTGGTCAGTGCTGAAAGAGTCAAATATGCATCTGACACTTGGGATTAGCCAATCAAACCCTTTTCTAACCAGCGGCCTAAATGACTATAACTACAACTGAGTTCATTGTGCTTGAAAATAAAAGCCAGTAGAGAGATATGAAGCCATGAAGAAAAAGATCTTGTTTTTCCTTTCATTCTTTTCAAACATTGCGCTCCTCAATAAAAAAAACTTGTTTTAATGACTCAAATAATTCCCAAAACCTGTTTGATCTACTTATCCTGCAAGGAAGTAATAAAGCTGCCAGCGTGTTTGTGTTATTCTAAAGTTCAGTCATCATACAACAATGGTTTTTGTGTTGAGAGCTCCCACAAACTCAGTTGTGGTTTGATCCAGGAAATACTACCTTTTTTTGTATTTATACAACTACAGCATGATCCTGTTTTCTGTTGAGGTAAACCAATGCTGCCAGTATCTGTACAAGGTTGTTTGCGCAGAGTAAAAAAGAATCTTGTAATCTAAACTGTAAGAGAATGGGCTTTTCCACAACGATTTATGAAGAAATCGCATAGCCCATATCATAAAAAACCTTTTCAACTCTGCTTGTTTAAAAAAAATTCCCCTCTAACTTTTCCCATCTGTAGCTTTTAGGGCTTGTCTCCCTGTGATGGGCGAGTCGTGGCAAGCTTCTTGACAAAAACAAGTCTCAGCCCCATCTCGTGAGGCGTGGGACGGGCCCGCAGATGTTCCAGGGGCAAGCTGTGTCTTGCTGCCTTTCGCTAGAACACTCTTCTCTTTGAGCATTCAAGGGCTCTCTCCTCCGGCGCAATGTGAGATGCAACCATCAAGCTTAACTCTCTCAAAAAGACAGAGCCTACTCCAAAAGCACAGGGTTCAGGCGAGAGGCACACAGTATTTACACAAGTATTACCTACAGGCCCTCAATCCATTACTGTAATCCCTCGAGCTCTACAGCGTCCCAATGATAGCCCAAACCATGACATTCCTCTCCTTTGACTACTATATGTGGTGGCAGTTAATACACATGGCAAACACAACCAATCTTCAGCCTCACAATAGTTGCCTCTGCAGCCAACAATGGCTGCCTCATTAGCGACACTCCATTAATTTAGTAAAGCAAAGAAGACAAAACATCTCTAACCCATGTATTCATTTGACCTGGCCAAGTGTTTTTTTTTTTTTCCTAACTAAATGATTGAAGAGGGAGCACCATGGAGACTGCAGGAGTGCCAACAAGAAAACGGTGTGGGAGCAGTTCTGGGAAATGTTGACGTGCTGCACCTTACTGTGTATGTGTGTGTCACACAGTCATCCTAGACAGGAAGAGGTTAAGGTGTGGGTTAGGGATTAGGTGTGTCTCCATAAGAACAGTCATCAAAAAGCACAGTACACAGTCCACTAAGTCGTGTGGAAGATCCCGCAGGCCTTCAAAAGGGGGCATTAGCAGATCTATGCGGTGAGCAAAGCTGTGGCGGTGACATCTTCAGTGGCTCTCTGCCATCCGTCCATCAGTCCAGCAGTAGAGCTATTGGGTTGAGATTACGGGAGCTTTGGAAAATAGCTCCTCAGATCAGGGGAGGGAGCCTCATTGTGACGGGAACCAACACTATAATCACAATTCTTTAGAATTAGGTCGACGGCTACTGTACACCACAGGGGAAATGACCCTCTCTATGAGCCATTATGGGAAATAAGCAGCAGCACAACAAAATAACGTTCAGTGAGGCAAAAGTGTGACAAATACTTTTTGGTAGGATTAAGTGACGTAATGCATCTAAATGGCACTACATGAGAAAACAACTCTGAGACAGTATTAATATGTTGTTTTATTGTTTTTAGGGGTACAAAGGAAAAATAGAAACCAGTAAACAAACACCAAGAGACTCTTTACGTAGCTCATCCATTAAAACAGCGAACAATTAACTCTATCTCGATGGGTTAGTTAATAGGGTCATACATGTTGGACTCAATTACTATTAAATTAAATTTGTGCATTTTTTATACTGTTCCAATATCAAAATATAATCCTATTTTTTTATATCATCTGCTTTATAACTGTGAATGTACATTGTATGTTATATTCTATCATTCAATAATTCTTTCATATGAATAGAAATAAGCATTGGCACAACAATATACTGTATGTATAATTTTTTTTGGCTCAATAAATAACATTTGAAATAAATGATGGACGCAGGTCAGGAAAAGTGCCACTGTATTCATCACAGATTTCCTTTTATTCATATTTTTATTTTATTTGCTATATTTTTAGCTCTCATTGTTGTTTTTCATCTTCAAAGATATATTCAAAGTTGCCACTCGGACAATAAAACTGAATTTGGTTGGATCATGCTGGTATTACCGGACTTTACAGTATGTAAAACCTAGGCGTCAGGGAACGATACACTTACTCAGTACGGTAATAATAAGTAAACAATCCACTACTTTGCCATGTTAAGTCAGACCAATCAAACCAGTCTTGCATCATGTGTTGTGACTGTGGGACACAGACTGTTGCACTACATGTGTCTATAATGGGGATGTGTCCTAAACCAGTGTGGCTCAAGCTATGGGGCGTGCCTCTCACAAACCACACTCACAACCTCCTCACAGTTGCACATCAGACAAACACTTTTGTTTTTGGACTGTGAAAATGAGAGGGATGAGTGAGGCAGTGTGGGAATTGGGTAAATGTCACAATCCCACACTCGGCGTGGCCCAGGAATAAGGTGAGATCGCCCAGCACTCCCTTCAGTTCAGCCTGTTTACTGGAAGGCACAGTGCAATGAATTCACTGCAGTCAGCTCAGCAGGTTTTTCAACAGTCCCATTGGACAAATCTGACAGGGATGCTTGCGTGGACTTTTAGTTATCAATCTCATTTGCCATTTGCAAATACTTCATTGTATTGGGGGTCCATTATGTAATCGGCAACACGTCACACAATAAGTAAACCAGTGTTTTCCCTAGGTTTGTGGAAATAGGTGCACATATTTAAATGTTGTCCACTGTGGACCAACTTCAATCAGTAGATCTGAGTCATTTAATAAAGTAATTTAGTTAGTTTTGATGCTCACATTGATTTTACATTCATTCAACTTAGGTGATGCCCAAAACGGCTTGGGTGCTGTGCCTAAGCCTTATTAAGGTAGGGAAAACCCTGCACGTGACGTAACTGTGACATCATGTGAATATCATCAATCAGGGTCCCTCCAAAAACACATCATTCATACGTACAATGAAAAAACTTTGTCTGAGGTTGACATCCCTGTCACCTACGATTGTCCGCCAGGGTGCATTAATACACCGAACTTGTGGGTCTGTTACAGTGTCTGCACACAGCAGACACATAAACATCAGAGCAGGTGGGGCTCTGATGCAACAGCTGTCCCTCAGCCCTGTCATGCATAATGACAGAGCAGGAGGAGCTGGTTCTGTAGGTTTACGGAGCATTGCATGGTGACATCTAGCTGCACACGGCATCACCACACCTGGACCAACTGCTCACCTCTGTCATCAACAAAGTACAAGTGAACTAAGCCGAAGGTAAGAGTAAACTGAAGTTTAAACATGACATGAACATTCAGGATTTCACCCAGTGCATTAGAGCTGTAATCGGGCCTTAAAAGTTAGGCTCAACAAGGTCCGAGCCCGACAGAATTCGGCCCGAGCCCGACAAGTACATTTTGATTGACAGCTTTTTAAAAGCCTGAACCCGTTTACAGCCCGACATTATTCAAATGTGCGCACGCACACAACTCTTTTGCCTTTTGTCAAGAATGACTAATTTATAAATTTTTTAACATCATTTGATCAATGATAGAAATTAGGACCCGACGAGACCCGACAGTTGGGTTCGGGCAAAGATCTTCAGCTCTACAGTGCATTGCAAGCTTGGTGGCCCAACAGGCCTAAGCCACTTGGAATTATTTTTTAATGTAATTTAAGACGTTTTTTTTTTTTGTTTTTTTAAACTCCAGTTAGCATTTAGCACTGACTTAATGTACGGCCCTATGAAATAGGTCTTATTGCTTTTTTAAATTCTCCATTTCACGATTCAATCTGTGATTCTGTTGTTACAAAAACTATTGGGATCTACATTAATGCTGCTATCAGCCTGTGACTGGCCCCAAACGGGCCCTCGTCGCCACCTGACTAAATAACTTTTATGGGGGAAAACCTGTAACATGATCACCGGGAGCTAAGTGAAGGTATATTTGAGAAATATAGAGGAGCAGTTTTTAACATCCATCCACATTCTGGGCGATTTGGACAAAATCAAATATCACAATATTTCTGACCAAATACATCGACATATACAGCGATATTGTTGGGTTGACTATTGGTGCTTTCAGAAAATATTTACACATTGAGATTTTTGATAAATAATCATTTGTGGATATAATGACTAAGTGAGAAAAGGCAAATAATAAAACAGCTAGTCACATTACGATATTCAAAATTTAAGACAATATCTAGTCTCATATATGATTAATGCGTGGTTAATGTGAATGGTCTCTTTTAGTGACAGCCAATTCCTTTCTTTTTCATCAAATGCAGTGTAATGTCTGAGCCTTAGCAAGAAATGCCTGGGGTTTAGTCGCGATTTGAAGCTAGACATTCTCAGGTGTCATTCTTCCTTGCCAGATGTAGTTGTGCAACCTACATCTGCCTAGAGCACAGATTGTCAGATAAGGAGTTCAGGGTTAGTATCTCTTCAACCTGACAAATCACTGCCTCATATGATGACCTGTTCTGGTGACAGCTAGAGCATAAAAGTGTCTCCATATGTATTATGACAAGCATATGACTGCTTATATGACACATAAAAACGATATGAAATGATGTTAAAAAAAAATTGACATATGCCAAAGAACCTTTTGGTTTTTCACCTGGTAAAAAACAGCACACAGAACAGCAGCAGAGGTTAGCATATTGTGATTGGAAACTTACCTGAAACTGTGTGAAATTGTCCTATAGGAGTGTGACAGTGTGTCACTAAAGGCTACATCCACACTACTACGTTTGACTCATGGGAGATGTAAAAACGGTTTCCTTTTTTGATGTTGGTTAAAGGAATAATTCAACATTTTACGCTTATTTGCTATCTTGCTGAAAGTTAGATGAGAGGATCAATACTGCTCTTATGTCTGTACATTCAATAACATAATATAATATAACAATATAAGGCAACAAAAACCAAAGTATAAAAACAAGTCTCCGCTCGCTGCCTTGCTCCTGGACAAGTCATTTTTACACTGTTGGTTTTGGATGGAATGAAAAAACAAGATATAGATGTTAATTAATAAGATCTGTTTTTTGTTTTTTTACCTTTGAAAAGCACTAGGCCAGGCTGTTTCCTCCTATTTCCAGTCTGTACGCTTCCCTTAGCTAACTGGCTACTGACTGTAGTTTTATATTAAATGGACGGATATGAGAATGGTCATTGATCTTATCATCTAACTCTTATATAAGTGTATATAAGTGAATAAATGTATTGCCCAAAATTTAAATCTAGTCCTTGAAGACATTACTATCCAGTACAGTAGTTAATACCCATTTATGTAAGAGTATGTGCAGAAAACCACTGGAACATGTTTCAGCTTTTCAGGAAGATCAGTGAAAAATACCCTCTATTAAATCAGAAGCTGAATTAAAGATGTTAGTGTTACAAAGGCTAGCTAGGAGTGGAGATAAATACTGCTTAACAATGAGCTAGAATCACTAACTTTAAGCAGAATAGGGCTGTCCTCGACTAAATAAATACTTAGTCGACTAACACTCAAATGATTTTATCGACTAATCGATTAGTGTATTTAATCGACAGATCTGTAAAACTGACTTTCTACACAAAGAATCAGGCAAAAGCACCACGTTACATCTTGTGTTTACCAGAGATCATCAGTGTTCATAAGTTTCTTGGAAATAAGTCATTCAGCATGAAATCACATAAAAGACTAAAGAAATCTTAGTCGACTAAGACCAAGACGTCCAAATAGTCGACTAATCGACCAAGAGGGGGCAGCCCCAAAGTAAACTGCACAAACTAATCTGATGAGTAAGCGTCTTACCGTCCAGGTGGCAGACTTTGCGGTGCTAGACTGCTGGAAAGACACATCAAAGGTGTGGGTCCCGGCATAATCTGTGTTGGATGGGATGGCAGGTGAGGGAGAAAGGGCATCAAAGGTGGAGCTGGGCTGGGCGTAGGGTGATGGGGCTGTCACGTTGTTCTGTGCATGGTCATTGTTGTACGGGCTGGTGGAGGTTGAGCCACCGTTCTGAATGTTCTGATCCATGCTGTTCAGCAGCCCCAGGTTTGTATACTGTGACTGGAGACAAAATGGAGGGGATGGGGGAGAGGGGAGCAACAACAGAGGAATGTCTTTAGTCATTATGGGAGAATTCTGAGGTGCTTCAATCTGACAGAAAGGAAACAGGTTAATAATGACTCTTGACCATGTAAATAGGCAAATTGTTTTGTGAAACTTGGATATTTAATGTCCAAGGGGAGTCAAGGCAGCTTTATTTGTAGAGCACATTTCAGCAACAGGGCAATTCAAAGTGCTTTACATAAAACATTAAAGAGCAATATTGAAACAGTTGTACATTTTATTTCCAAATTGTATATATTTTAAATATTGCTCGTGTAGTATTCTATTATTATTTCATGTATATTGTTTCCTATTATTTAGGCCTATTATGTTTACTCTGTATGTGTGCTGTGTGTCTGATATTTTGCTGCTGCAACACCGTTATTTCCCTTTTTTTGGGATCAATAAAAATCAATCTGTCTGTCTGTCTATCAGCAATATAATATATATAATAAAAAAACAGATAACACAAGATTTTATGACGCTACTGTGGGACAATGTATAAGCCGATGCTATATACACGTAATCTACCCGCAATCCTTGCCGTTCCTAGAACGGCCGGTCTCACTGGACTTACTTTTTAATTCTCATTATATGCTTACAAGGGTTGGTCTGTCATCTGTTAGACTGATCTACATAAACATTGAGAACGTGACTTGCTTGAATTAGCTTTCGGTATGTGGTGTCGTAGTTTCAAATGACACCAAGAAACATGTGGGTAAATTACTACATAATACCACATAGATTCAGGTAAAATAATGATTGACCTTAAAATGCATGTTCAAGGTTTTTACTTATTTAAAAAAATATGGACCCTGGTGGCCCTAAAATTTGTTTAGAATTAATTTACTATAAGAACACATAAAACTATTGACAAAAAATTGCATGTCAAGTGACAACAGAAGGTGGTGAAGGCTCACACACACACACACACACACACACACAAGAAAGCATGCTACAGGAAGTGGAGATCTTGTTTCCCAAAAAAAAAGGAGGAAAGTTCCATGGTATATCAGAGTAACATAAACCATCTTTCCTTGTGTTGTGTCTATGGTCAAGCTCCTTCCTGAACCAACACGTTAACACTCCTGAGATCACTGGCCTCAGCTACGTCTATATTATAAAACTACTAAATGTGATTTTATAATTTAAACACTCAAATTACCTGCTGAGCTTTGCTTTTAGATCAATGTTGTGCTACAAACTGCACTACCTCGCCTTCTCATTCCATTTTCCACAGCCACAACTATTCAGACGGGAGGAATGGCATTAAAATATCTGCCTTTAAACAGGATGGAGAATACACCTGGGTCGTAGCCAGACCCTTCCTACTTGCTCTGCTTGCCATTCACCCCATTCCTTTCCATTTATAAACGGCACATTCCTGGACGAGGTGCCATGGCTCTCGCTCTTTAGACAGCCATTAATCTCTCCAGGGCCTCTTGTTTATTTCAAGCCCGACTGACCACAGCTGTCCGGCTCACACCCATCACACTGCCAGGTGTTAGTGGTGTGCCAGATGACCAACAAAACACAGACTAGGTAGGTTATTTAACTATTAATCAGGACAGTGAAGTATGAAGCAATGTTGCTGCTTTATTAGATACAGATCCGCTCAAACTCAGGCACAGACAGACACACCTGAGAGAGGTCATTCGAGTCAACCTCAACATACTTGTGCAACAACGCCACAGGCTAGCTAGCTAGATTTTCAAATGAGGGTCACTGTGTGTGGTGCAGGGCTGCTTAACCCCCCGGAAACAATGACACCAGGGCTTAGAAGAGCTTGTCTGGAGAACAATTATGCTGGTCATGCAGGTGTTAGGAGACAAATGTTTTGTGAATGGAAGACAGACAGACAGACAGACAGACACTCCAGCCTTTGGCAGAGGCTTCCCCAAACACACACTCCCTTACAATGGGCTAATTACACACACACACACACACACACACACACACACACACACACACACACATAAAGGTTAAACTCATTGGGCTGAAGAGTGGCAATGTGCAGAAAAAAATGTGAATGGTTCAAACTGGTGTGACTAAAGATAAGTTTTTCAGTTACTCAAGAATTTTTATTTATTTATTTTTGCCTATGTGAATTAACAGCAGGAAAATCCCTGTTTTGGGAACTAACAAGGTGACACAATTTTCCTGTTTGGACAATATGTTCCCGTATGTGAGGAGTCAGTGATCATGATCATGATAACAGAGTGATTCTTTTGAAATGTGACACAATTTACTGCAGTTGCACAGAGGTGCTCAGCCGTTCAGAGATGTCACAGCCTCCCCCGTTACCTGATGCAGGCATCTGCAAAGGGGAATGTGACAGGCACCAATTATCAATCTCAAATTATTATTCTAAAGAAAAGACTGATGCTGGCCAGAGACCAAACATAGATAAAAGCAGGGATATAAAGCAGAATGCCTGTCATAGAATACTTAACATTAAATACAGGGCCCTGGACAATGCTTCTCGTGATTTAAATGAATATAAGGATTAAAGATGAGGAAAAAAGATAAAGCCATAATTGACCGGATAGTGAGGCCCAGCAGTCGAGTCTCACCTAACTCATCATGCTTTAATGTTTAATTGAGTGGAAGTGGGATACCAGCCTTTAAAACGGTTGTGTGAGGCAGTTTCAGGCCTTCTATACATTTCCTTTCATCAGATCTCATTCCACTATAATACAGCAACCATTTAATAACCACTTTAGCTGCTCTTAAAAATTCCTTGTTCATAGCCGACGCTGTGTTTAGGCCTTTGGGATGTCAGGCTGCTAAGCAGGAACACTGTAAATCAGCAGCCTTGACATCCTCAACAGCCTTTAATAAGGTTTTTGAAAGGTTGTGCAGTCTGTTTGGGGCCTTCAAGCTCATTTCTTTGTCTGAGAAAAATGCTGGGGTAAGCATTTCAGGCCAACGGGAAAAGGAGTGATGGCTTGTTGATTATAGAACGTAAGATTCTGAATGATACATTATGAAGGACACATATCAGAGACATTTCAAAAACACATGGCAGCACTCATTTAAAAGTTACTGCTAATGCCAACTTACTTAGTATGGCATACTGAAGCATTCAAGGTATTCCTGGTTGTTGTTATAGTTATTGGTAGACCAATGGCCAAATTAACTACCATGTCTTACTATGGACATATTAAAATAGTAGGCTCAAGAAATATTATTAAAATATAGTTGAATAAAGGTAAACCATGATCTCTGCAACTTGTGGAGGGCTGTTAAAACATGAATGTCTGCAAGTTCTGTGTCAGTTCAGTTATAACTGGTGTCTGATTAATATGTTAGTTTGATTATTATCCCCACCAGTGTCACACAGCATCACATATTCTGTGATCTACCAGTCCCTCTGCCCATAAGTGTCCCGATCGACACCATGAACGGTACACTGTCGTATAAATTGCAAATTTGCTTTACATTTAAGTTGTCCTGCTGCTACTACTGTTGGGTGGTCACACACAAAGTCTTGAGCACTGATAAAGCCAGAGCTTGGGAGACTAATAGATGACAGAAACCAGAGCAGACTTGGCCTGAGGGGGGAATAGCTCCCATTCCAGGCTCTCTGCTGACCCGCTCCCTGTACCTTGGGCCAGCATATAAGAGCATTGAGGGGACTGGGATGAGTGACCACAGAGGAGGGAGGCATTAAAGGCTCAACAGGTTGGGGGTTGAGGTGTGGCTGGGTGGGGGTCTATCTACACCTTATACCTGCTGGGGTGGGCAGAGTAGGTGATTGTATCTACATCAACACACCATTAAAGCAATTACAATGGTGGACTCAACAGCAGCGCCTTGCCAGCCACATTTTAATGGCTGCAGCGGCTCCCTGGAGACTGAGGACAGAGGAACCTGATACCTCACACACTGAAGGGATTGAGCTGGACACCACTTAAAGACCCCCTGCTCAACAACTTAAAAGACAGTGACCTGACACAGCTGCTATCTGCAACCTGCAATCTGAGAATCTATCAGCGCTCTCTTGCTCTGCTGTTTAGGTGCAGGATTTAGATGGTAAAAACACAAGAAGCCCGACACAATAGTTCACTAAAGCAATGACAAAGAAAGATGGGAGCCTTGTCATAGAAGAGATACTGACAATTCTAAAAGTAAAGCATGTATTTCACTGACAACCTGGTTGTTGCGTTCTAAAATACTGTTAAGACTGACGGGGCTAAGCTTTCTCCTTGCTATTGTAACATGATGGTTAAATTAAATTGATGCAAACCTTACTATTTCCAAAATCACAATATTGCAAGGTTGCCTGATAAAATAAAAAGCTGAAAGTAACATCAGTACAAACTTCTTTTCATATTTCATTCAATTTAAAACATCCTTTAAGTGTTTACCGTCGAGCTCTGCAAACACAGATGAATCAATCATGACGCTTGCACTTTCAAAGTGAAAAAATGGGAATCAAACCTCCGTATTTTTTTTTATTCTTCATATTAACAAATGTAATGCAGGTTGATGCATTTGCCATTTGTGGTTTGTTTTGTCTGTGAAAGAACAGAAGAACATTTAATAACGTCAGACATCTTGGAAAAAGACACTCTGTTCCCAAAAAAGCAAGTGTAAACTCCTGGTCCCATAAGTATCCTTCTCAAAATTAGTTATCAAATAAAGCACAAATATCTGGATCATTTTATTAAGATTACCTACACTATGAAAATGGTCTACTCTCTTTTTCATTCTTTATATTTTCCTTAGCTTTTCCATGAAAGGAACAAAAAAGTCTCACCGCAGAAAATCAAAACCCTCCAAAGCCTTTTGGAAGTCAGATTTTCTCATTCGACATTTTAAATCTTTCGACAACAACAATCAGACACAAATAAATCACATCAACGGACTAAGTCAATGCCCAGCAAGATACAGTAGCAGCCATTTCACAAGGACATACAGTATTCAAAGAGATTCTCCAGCTGTTTACATTCCCCTGCTCTCTGTCTACCACACGCACACACATGTGCACGCAAACACACGTCAAATGCAAAGCCATCTTCCCTGCGTTGTCTTTCTATAGTAACTTTTACTTGATTAAAACAGGCTATTTATATTTTCTTTTACTTAATCAGCATAAAGAATGCCTGGGTTACCATCCAAAAAATATCATGTGAGAAATAATACGATAATAAGATTTTGGATAATTTAGAACACTGACATATCATTTTAAGTCCTAAAAAACAAGGCCTTGAACTCCTATGTGATATTTCATTAGTCCGACTGAGCTCTGGGGAACTAACTAAAGGAATGGGTACGATGGATGCTGCCCTATTACCAGTTCCTCTGCTGGTCTTACCTCGCTGTAAGATGTGGTGGACCCCGTCTCCAGGTACAACATGTTGGCGCTGAGATTGAGCAGAGCTGCTGCTGTTTGCTCCACTGGCTCCAGGATTCCACAAATCTCTTTCCCTTACTCTAAAAGAGTGATGTGGACTACAGATGCAAAGTGGACAAGCAGGAGCTTCTATAGGAATCTATGGGAAGGTCATATATACCGGGAATAGAGGGGAGGGCTCTAAGGAGCTACCTGTCCAATACCTGAGTCCACACCCATCTCCAGGAGAAGCACTGTCTCCTTACTCGTCCTTTGAAGCTGTGCAGGGCTCCTCCGAGGTATTAGTTGAGCAGCCAATGACTATTTCGTCATGGTAGCAATGCTTAAAATCAACCTCAAGAAAAAATCTAATTGCTGTTATCATATGCTTGCATTTTTACTTTATTTACATTTTCCTTACTTTCCCTTACAAAGCAAATATGGCAATCCAAATAAAGTAACAGTAAAAACTTACAACTTTAAATCACTTCGGAATATTTTTATCTTCATGCACTGCCCAATGCAATGCATCATTTCTACCTGTAAAACTTAATTTAAAGTAAGCCACGACAATGCATCCTTGAGTATATCTACACAGGTGCATGATATTAAAAAAAAAATCCAAATGGACAAAAATTCTATCAATGTCGATGACAATAAAGATTAACATAATTTGAGTTGATACATTCAGAGAAAAATCCATTAGGCCAGCCAGCCCCAGAGTGGAGTCTGGGGTTGGGAGACCTACAGTAGCTAATTAGCATAAGAATTGCTCCCCTCTGCAGCCCCTAAGCAATCCTAATGTAGAAAAACAATGTGACTCCTGTAGATTGCTTGTATCTATCAGAGATGACTGATGTAGATCTGTTTTGGAAACATGCATTGTGTCTAGATAAAGCAATGGTGCTAGCCCTGAACAGCTCTCTAGAAATTTGACAGTACCAATACAATTACCACATGAATTTAGGAACTATTTGGCCTCACACATTTATTTTCCATATTTTACCTGGGGAGCTAAAAACCGCCAAAAAAACAGCCTATTGTTCCTTTCAGCAGACATGCTTTTGAAACCAAAAATTGAAATTGTTGCTATTGAATCTCCTACACGCCAGAGCTATTTCCTAAACAAGCAAAAATTCCATCTGTAGGTTTGTATATTTATAACTTGTAAGTGAAAGTAAATCGAAATGTGCAATCATCTACTGTAAGAGCAATATGGAGTAGAGTAATACTACAGATATAAATATGAGTGGATAGTGCTAACTGCACTGGTAGATGACAAAGGAGGAGACTGGTCAGTGGGGCAAAATCACTTCTATTACAGAGCCATGGGGCTAAAACTCTTGCCCTCTGGTCAGAATAATTTAAGAGCTGTCTGAAAACTTAAGCACAACTATGACCTGAAGTCAGTGTCTCCAATCACCAGCCACACCCTGGCCGGGCCCTGTGGCCCTGGGGCTCTGAGCCTACAGGTCAGCCTGTCACAGAGGCAAATCAACACTTTAAAGGGGCCCAATTCAATGGCCTCCCAAGGTACCCAGGCTTCAATGAAGACCTTTTGAGTGTGACAATTAGTTTAACTTAACAAACTAATTATGTTAAAACAACATTGCCATCTGAAAAGCAGATAGAGTACTCATCGTAAGGGTGAGGCAGTAGTAAAATATAGAACAGTAGCTGTAACAGGGCAGGACAGACTTAGTATAATGGCTATATAATGCAGCTGAGACTTAGGTGGCAATAAACTGCAGTGGGATTGTAAATCAACACATAGCCTAATCTTTTTAAATGTCATGCATTTCTTCCATATTTAAACAGAGAAGACAACAACAAACCAATAATGAAACAAATCCTAAAATGATGCTTGTTTGTGGAACAAAGTCATTCTTAGGCTTTGGACTGTGGATAATAATTGAAGGACCCTAAAACCGGTATACAGGTATTACATTGCCTGCCTATTCCAAACGCTATACTCAGACAGTGCAGACACATCTCTTTTAGCTGCATCACCTCAGATGCTCCAGCGGTGAGAAACTAAGAAGAGAGTCGGACCAGGCCGCAGCTAAAGATCTGCAGATCCTGGGGATCAGACAAAAGAGGCTTTACTAAAGTTTGTCCCTTTAAAGAGCCTGTTCCTTAAGTCAGCTAGATTAGTTTAGTATCAAGTGTCAGGCTGCAGTAGCTGTGAAGGCACAGACACCTGCCCTGAAAACAGTGTAAGCTCCCATCCACACTGACATACGCAGGAAGTCAGTGGGGGGGGGGGAAGAGAGAGAGAGAGAGAGAGAGAGAGAGAGAGAAAGCATCACTTGGGTGGCAATTCCTAAAACCCAAACAATCAACTGCCAACAACTCCTGAAATGTTGCTGTTTAAAAGAAATAAACTTAAGCTGCTTTAGATAAAACTAATTTACCATCTGGACTATTTGATTTAATAAACTGCCAGAAACATTTTCAAAGGAAAAGAAAAGACCAACTACGCAATTAACCAGCCATTATTTTATTAGTAATTAATTAGTATTTGGTATGTGGCTTGTGTTCAAGCTCTATTTAAACCGCTGCAGAGTCATTATTCAGTATCAGGGTTATTTTAGTGAGCGACTGAAGTAGTTAAATAATATATATAGATAGATAGATAGATAGATAGATATAGATAGATAATAAAAATGTATTAGGACAAGTGTCAACTCAAAGTGCTGTACAAAAATCCATTTCTAATTTTCCTTAAACTTGACACAAAAAGTCAAATAGATGTTTTTAGTTCTTTACTTATGTTGCTGCTGCTGTAATATCACGCTGAGGGAAAATGCAACCTAGTCACTATACCCATTAAGGGATCAGGAAAACACTGTTAACTCAGACATAAATGGATAATTCCAACTTGATGGCAATGCCATAGATCAGTTTTCTTTTTCATACATTCACTGTTGTCATGACCACTGATATTTGAAACTTTTTAGGAACTAAGGGGAAATTACTTTGCACTTCAATCGCAGGAAAATAGTTCTAGTTTTGGTTTCAGACCATGGGTTTCTGCCTTCAAAAAGTCCAACATAAGTTCTTTCCAATAGGCAAAGAACTATCAAGGTGGAGATTAAAGTACTGAACCTATGTGAGTGGGCAAACACTAGCCACAAGATGCATTAAAGACTGCAGCAAAGCACTGGTTGCAGCAAGTATCAGCATTAGGACTAGTGATGGGAAGTGTTGTGTAATGTCGATGTTTAAGTGACAGCTATAAATATGTGTTGAATCTAAAAAAAAAAAAGAGAAAAAAATGAAAAAGAGAACAATTTAATTCAGCTCTATTTGATTTTTGTTTTTCTATACTTACATACTTTGGAAAAAAGATGTTTTGCCTTTCTGGTGTTTTCAATCTGCTTTCCAACATCCCTTCAAACAGCAGTCACACAACAGTAAATTTCGAATATCTCTGTGTTGTTATCTTGTTGCATGCAAAAAGTACATCTTAAACAAATCACTTTTAAATCGGTTATTGGACTGAATTTGCCTAATCGCCACAGTTCTTCAGATACAGTGAAAATGTAAATAGTAAAACAAAAAATTTAACTTTTAGTTCCCAAATTGGTTTACAAGCTCCTTAGTTGTTGGAATTATTTGGTCCAGAAGGCACAGAAACGAATAAACAAAAATGTATATTCTAACCAAAGCTTGTCCCACCATTGAGAATGTCCATTTCTGATAGCAAATAAAACTATACATCTCTAATATTGCTGTTTAAATGATGCCATGTGTCCTGCTCACTTCAAACTAAATGTATTAAAGTCAACAACTGACTTTTTGAACTAAATTTTACAATCTAACGGAGACTTGTTTTTCTCCCCTGAATCCACCTCAGTCTACTTTAACTCTCATGCATGTTGAAAAGTATTGTATTAAAACTCCAGATTTATAAAAAAATATTGATAATTGGTGTTTTACAAAAGACATTTATGGGATTACTGCTGGAGGATTTATTCATGCACTCTCTCTCAAAGGGTGTGACCTACACGTTTTTCAGTTGAACCTGGTATGATATAATGCTGCTGTATAAAAGAAAAAGTTAAATCTGGTCTAAGCTGTAAGAAAGATGTAAGAGAAAATACAAGAGATAAGGGTAATAGGGGCATCCACAGTCAGAGGAGGTCTCATTCTGACTCAGCAGTTAGTAAGTAAACCGAGGTAAGCACTCATTCCTTGGAACTACACCTTAAAAAACACTTCTTAACGTGCTGGAGGCCAACTGGTGGAGCATAACAAAAATACAAAAATAACTTATTATGGTTGGTAGTTAATGCACAGGTTTACTTTGGATTAATATAGCAGTCCCTAATAATTAATCCAAGTTAAGGTTAAGGTTGTGCTTGTTGTTACTGAACTTTTTAAAAAAACATGTAAAACTAGTGTTGTAGTATGAGAGGTACAGCGACCTAAAACAGTTGCACGTTTAGACAAATAAAGAGCAAAATGGACTGCTAACATACATTATTCAGGTAAGGTGGATATAACGACTCATAAAGACTGCTTTGAAAATGACAATGACGAAAACATCTGATGCTGACATGGCAGCAGAAATGATTGCACCACAAGTGGCAGATTCGTTTCAGATGACAGCATTACCATTAGATTGACATTCTGTTAAAATTAGGTAACAGTGGAGAAAGCTGATCAGCTGCTTAGAGATTAAACTAGCCATCACACATAAGACACACAAGGTGTGGTGAAAAAAGCAAGAATCCAAAAACAAACATGTAATTAGATCTCAGAGAAGCTGTGTGTTGATTGAGCTACTCTGCTGCAAAGTTGTTTCAACTCTATTCTGTGTCTGTTCCACTGCTCAACGCTGCATCTTCCACGCACAGCTGATCAGAGCTTTATCTGGGTGTAAAATCAGCTGTTTAGGGTAGGATATAGCGTTTCTCCTGCCACTATTTCTGCTACATTCCTTCATGTTATTCTACCCTGCGTTTACTCCTCTCCTCCTCCTCCCCCCTTGTTGCCGCCCCCACCTTTACATAGAAAAGACACGTACTGATAGATGAGAGCTGGGACCTTTTGCAAGAGAGGCAGGTGCTTCTTTAAACTGTTGCCCTGCAGCTTCAGAAAAAAAAATTTAGAAGAAAAAGGAATTTCAGATTAAACATAAACCCTACACAATACAAATAAGTTCCCCAGGGCACTAAACGGTGAGCTGCATTCTAATGACTCATGAAAGAGGCACACCTCCACATGGGTGGAGAGGAGGGGGGGTTTTGCCTACCTCATCTTTTCATCAGAACAGACACCAAAGATTGGGGCTTGGTGATTAGCAAGCAGCCTTGGCAGCAAGCTCTTCGCCCCACACGGATGCTGCCCACGTTGCTGGCGTGCCAATCACTGCACCACGCCCCTCTTTGGTGTGGAGGAAAGTGGGTTGTGGGGGGTGGGGCCATTAATCACCAGTTCAAAAGAGCAGCAGGCCCCCTTGGGGGATGTGCAGGGTAACATTACTCAGCTCCTTTAACAAAATTTTTTATTTGCTTTTTTTTTTTCCACCCTGGCTGGACAACAGCATTCCTACACTGGGAGGGGAACATGCACATCATCTCTCAGTAGCAGAACTGGCAAAGAGAAGTCCCTCACTACAGGTCATCAACATCTAAACAAAACGTAAGGCAACATAAACTAAACATCTAATACCAAAAAGTTTTTTTTCCCACAATGCTTTATTTGACTGCACTATAAAGTGAATGTGAAGAAAAAAAAACCAAGCGAAGAATCCCTGGTTCAGCTGATTTTGATTTAAAAACGAAAAAAAAACAACTAGGAAATGAAATGTCACTACCTAAAGCCCATCAGCCATGTGAATGTCTAAATGCACATTCTACTATCAACAGACTCTCTGAGCGCTACCTTTCTCAGAGGGGCCACCCAGGTCAAGCACAACTCAGGCTGAATCAGATAATATCATCACCTTACAGACAACATCTCAGACAGAAAAAACAGATAAACCAGCCTGATTCACTGGCTGATAAACAGCTCGGCACCACTTTTTCACAACTGTCTTGGGGAAATTCCAATGGTGATATGAAAATTAAAAGTACATTTTGTACCTATGGAATTTACCAACGGAAGTCCCATTAACTCAAAATGAAAGTAATCACAGATGCTACTATGTTGTATAGAGACTATGCTGTTTTTACTGAATCATTTAAAAGGTAAATAGGAGCATTGTGTAAGGCATCACTTCTGTGTTTTAGAATTAACTGGTTAAGAAAGTATATTGTCTTACAAGGCATAAAACTGACAGGTTTAAAAAAAGAGAACTATTTGTAAACCATCCATATTGTGTCTGTGAAGGGTACTGATTCAACACTTAATCAGATGGAAGTTGGTACTGCCAGGGACAGAAAGGTAATTGCTTGAACCTTATTGAAGGACTGAATAGGGTCATACAATAGAGCTCAACAGTGACCGCCCACTCTGGTTCCAGAAGTGATTTTCCCCATTCAATTGCTCCGTTGATGTTTTTAGAAAATGCTTATATAAAGAGTTTTTAGTCTGGAACCAAGCCAACCAGCTACGAGATGAATCTTGACCATAAAACATTTGATTTGGTTAAAGAAAACATTTTGAAAAGGTATTTAAAAAAAAAAAAAAAAAATCTGTTATTATTGTAAATAATATAATAAAATATATTTAAAATTAGTGTGTAAGTAGTAAAATAATACAAATGTAAACGGGGCAAAAAAAATTGGTTTTGTCCACTGCCTGCATTTCCCCTTTACGTCACCTTCAGCGGCCTTTGCAGTTTAGTTTAGCCGACAAAAGGTGACTGTCCTGCGGCAACGACAGCTTAGACACCAAAACGTCTATTTAAGATTAGAAAAAAGTGGTCGTGGTTTGGGTTAAAACACCGGTCCTATGTCCTATACAAGTACAATTTTGGCTGTACTAATTGTGTCACCCACTGTACGCCCATGGTTGAGCTCTATAATGACGAGCAGGTCATGTTATTTTGAATATTGTTAATTTTACATATTTCTTATCTTTGGTTATGGTGGGTCTGAGGCAGCAGAAATTGCTAGTGAAAGACGATTAAAATGAAAACTGGTGTTTTGCTTGAACAGTAAACCTACGTACTTACAGTGAGCGTCTCATCTGGCTCATGCATGGTTATACAGTCCATACTGATCTGAATGGTATTTCCTGCAGACACATCAGTTGGACTGTCTTTGAAGTTCAGCTCAATGGGCTGGGCTGAATGGATGGCAGATCTGAAACATAAAAAGACAGATTATACTGAGAATAGTTAGTTGATATACAAGTTTTATTTTTCTTAGTCGCTTAAGTCTGTTGTGTATGTTTTTGCCTTTACAGTACAATGTTGTTTTTGTAGTGTTCACTCACTGGTCCAGCATATCAAACAGCTGATTGAACACATCTTGGCTGAAAAAGTCCGTTGTCTGTGCTGACTGATTCTGGGACATGGTGGTCAGGAATGAGCTCTCTCTCCAGGACAAACGAGACGAAGGGTCCCTGAGTCTGCAAGGAGACAGAATCAACCACAGTCACATTCATTTTACTACTCAGATTCCAAAAAAAGCAATACTTACTTTTACTATTGGCATTTTCAAAAACGGCAAAACTATTTTAATAGGTAGTTTTAGAAGCTGCAATGTCAGCAAACATTCAACATGAATGTTGATGTGCAGGGCTGAGATTTGGCCACCCAGTCAGTGGAGGAAAAGAGGAGGAGGAGTCCTGCTGGCAGCCATTCATGAAGAGCACGTCCATTGTGAAGAAGTCAGCCTGCATAATACTGAATATTTGTACTACACATAATGGTGATTATGCACCATTCAGACAGAGGCACTTTGACCTGCTCCTCTGAAACATTACACCTGCTTCAGAGCTCAGCCTGCCATTGTTCCTGCTGAAGTGGCGCACGCTGCAGTCTGAGACAGGCGGAATTCCCCCCACAGTCTATATGATAGCACTGCTGCAACTTCTGGTATGTGTACAGCTGGACGGGCTTGGGGGGGGGGGCGAAAGGAGATGGGGGGCCATAATCTGAAGCTGGCACTATTTTGGGTTTTGGAATTCCCCAACACTGCGTGGTGAATGATATTAATACCTGACTTACAAACACAGGCATATCTAATGAAGCAAATAATTTAACTTATGCAGGAGGTACACATGGAGTGTTGCATTTAGAATAAAGGTTTATTAAGTTTGCAATGCCTAAACATAACCATAAAAAAATGAGATGCAGGAGATTAAGCATACAGATAATTCAGTTTGGGGGCAAATTAAAATATAGTCAATTTAAAAGCTTTTGCAATATAAACACCATTTAGAACTGCTTAAGAGGCGCAATGATGTACTACTACTACTGGATTATACTCTAGCTCATCTTGTGTTGGAACTGAACATGTACACAGTTTTACATGCTGTGTACCTGTCAATTAAACATGTCAAGCACATTACTGAATACACGTGTTTGTGACTATTGAAAGAATAACACAAATAGTATTTTGACAGGCTAAATGCACTCAAAATTTAGTAGTAGGGTAAAGTAACAAAACATTGACAAGGTATGCATTAAAACGCTCTGTACATCAGTTAACTGTTAGCCGAGTCATGATAGGAGGATATGAATCAAACTGATTGGATATGTCGGCTAACTTAAAATATGAGTTAAAATGACGTATGGTTACACGCGCAAGCTAGCGTTAGTTAAGAAAATAAACATATTTTCGCCAATCTAATTTGGTTAAAGTAACAGTTACAGCTAACACTAGCTAAGTCGTTTTGTAACAATAACCATTATATAAAACAAATATATCTGCCATGCAGCTTTAACGTGAATTTAATAACGTTAAATTAAATTGCAGCTTGTTGACTCAAATGTTAGCCTCTTTAGCAAAAGTTAGCCTCATTTCATTTTGAACAGGTAACGTTAACTATTGGTCATTTTACCTCAATTCCCCTTATCTGGCCAAGCTATTATTTAGGATACATGTCTGCCTTGGCTTAGTATCTTTACAGCACAATTTCCTGTGCCAGCTGGAGTTTATTTAACCTAACGTTACAATTATTCTAGGAAATGCTAGCTTAAAACCGTGTTACCTTCAGCGTCGCGAGTTTAACTAACCCGTCTGATCTTGTCCCGGTTGCCTTTACGGCCCTTGTTAATTGTCATGGAAACTAGAGTCTCACGGCAGCACAGGGCAGATGCCGACAGATGTTTTTTATATTTGTAAAATAAATAAAAAAAACAGGTTAATTAAAATGTTGCAGCACTATTCATTAATCAAACACACATATTTTTGATCTATTTTTGTGATATGATGCAAAATAATGTTATTTGTAAATCATTTAAATTTAGACATTAAGCCTACTTTTGCCTCAGCAGCTTGTCTTTGGAATCAAATATAGGCCAAAACATTCCACGTTTGGAAATTATGTAGGTTATATTTCTTAAATACTTAAGATTGTACTATAGCCTATATTAGACTTTGGGCAGTTTTAATTTGACTATTAATACTATTGATCTACAATGTAAATCAAAAAGACTAAGGGTTTCATAGCAGATAAGTCCAACCAAAAAACAACTTGAGTGGATGAATTAAAAAGCAAATAGCCCAGGTAAATTGCAGGTGGAGCAGGTGTGGCATCATCTCTGTTAATGGAGAAGGAGGGTTAAGGTGTGGTCCTCCTACTGACCTCTGCCTCAGTTAAGCTCCCTTTGATTGTGGCTTGAATCTTCATTTCAAATTGGCAGAACTCATCCAACTGTCACCTCATTAACTTGTCTAAAAGACTGTTGAGCTTTGATTCACAGCATTGTCTGTTGACTGGTTAAAATCCAGAATATAATCACAAACGTTGTGCATCAGGTTCAACATGTATAGCCACATTTTCATCATAATAAACCTATAGGCTACACCTGATGTCATGTGCTTTAAACAGTTTTTAGCTGTGTTGCATGTTTTCTCTGCAGTTGCATACCATGTGTGCGTGGTCCTGTTGGAGTTATAACTCAAACGTATTGGATAGAGTTAAAAAATGCATCATGTCATCAAACTAAGAGCAAGGCCTTTAAACAATAAGTAAAACATGTCAGAGTGGGAAATCTTAATTTATAAAATTTGAAAAACAACATATAAACATAAGTTCTTTATTGTACCCATGGACACCCTATGGTACAATTCTGGTTTAGTTTAAAAACTTTTTTTGTAATCTATCATTAAAACTATTTTTATATATATTTAGCAGTTTTATCTGTTCAAATAGATGGGTTTATCCCAATTCTGGGTGTTGTTTGTCTGCTTTTGGGTGTCTGGTTTCTCAGAGAGTCTTTCAGTTAGCCTGAGGCGAAGGCTATTCAGCATCCACTTAAAGACAGTGCAGCGCCTCCAGACGAGACTGGGCCAGAGGTCAGCACTAAACAGGGGTGGCTATTGTCTCTTGGCAGGTTGGGCACACCGACCGATGAAAATGCAATCAAAACAAACAGTCCAGCCGATCGGGGCCCTTCTCCAGTGTCTTTATTAATCACTTGTTCAAAGGCCTAAGACCATCTCCCCCTCATCTGTCAGCCCTGGCTGGAAGAGGGACATGACTTCAAAACAATAGAAAGCCCCAAAGTTTCTCCTCTTCTCATCCCCTTACTTTTATAGAAGTGAAACAGTCTGAAGTCAAATCCTCTGGGGCAAAAGGACAAGCACAAATTCCTCTACGGTTTGGAATGCAAAAAGAACAAGAGAGGAGGTGAAAACTAGTGGACCAAAAAGATACCTTGATGCTTGAAAGCTGATCAAATCTAAAAAGCAACACCATAGAAAAATGAATGCTTCCAAAACATCCCTTTTTCAAAAATGGACTAAAGCACGACTGGTAGCAGGTTTTATTTGAAAGCATCATATAATACGTTTTAAACCTGTAGCAGTGTAGTTCAACTGTGTACTCAACTTTCTGTTCAATCAAAGCAGAAAACTTGAAGCGCAATGATGATTTTAAAAATCATTGTCATTGTGTGATTGTCAAACACTACTACAAGGACACATGGCATTGTATTAAAAGTGTCAAAGAGCACACAGTACATAATGTTTCTGCACACTATTGCATACACAATGACAAGCTGTAAGAAAATTATATAAATTTAAATATATATTTAATATAAATTATTATGAAATGAACACAGTGAGATAAATGAATGAAGTAGTGCAGATGGAAGCTGTACTTCTAAATAGTATTGACAAAATCAAGGTATGTTTGATTTATTTTGTCATTGGAAGACTACATGAATGTGTGTCTGATCACGAGTGAAATCAAGAATTATGATTAGACATGCTTGACGTAGTCATGGTAGTTATGATGAAGTTATTTAATACTTTGCTTTGCTTCATATATAATACTGAAGAACTGTTCAAATAAGAGATGTACTGTATGTTGATATCCAGATCTAGATCTTATTGGTTATTAATTATATTGGTTGATACATTGTTTTTGTTTAATCCCAGTATTTTGTGCGTTTTAACAGTTGCATGCAATGCCTGTTAGCAGCAATTGAAGTTTATATATTATGTTTATTTAATAGTTGGCACATATAATTATTGGGTTTTCTTTTTTTCTACTTTCTTCTGTTTGATGTTCTAATGTGCTTCATAATGACTTTATTGTTTTAGTTGCATTGATATGATTTTTTGATGGTGAGAATTTTTGATGGTGAGAAACATACTTTTGTTTTGTCCTGATGCCTGTGCGTATAAATAATCTTTAAACTCTAAACTAAATGTATAATCTCAGATGTCAAAGAAGCAACATAATGTTCTGGCATCATGTTATCATCCTGACTTTGGTATTGACCTATTGAGACATTTATGGGCCAAGTTATACAGGATTCAGAATTGTGCTGCAATTAGTAATTCAATCATCTATCATTCTGGATTTAAACATCTGCAAAACACCTGATGTATTTTGAATCACAACATGCATTTACATTGAAAAGGCAGTAAGTCAACTTCAGTTAGGATCAGGAGAAGACCAAGCAACCGCGATTGTCATGTAATCCGTTTGCCACTTTGGCCCTGATGGCCTTTTACACATGCATTGTTGCCATAAGTATACCGCACTTAAATATATATTAGGACAGAGCAGCAGCTGAGGATCCAGGCAGACACAACTGTTTTCAGATCGCTTTGGACCTCCAGACAGTATCAGTCTGAGTGGCAGTCCAGGTCAAACAATGAGTAATTTTCTCAGTTTTAATAAGTCAGAACTTAGTCAAAGGGTAATTATACGTGTAAATGTTTGTAGCTAAGTACACATTTCCCATATTTGTATCCCATGTTAAATCAATTCAATGTTAATAAAGATGAGTGTGCTGATGCAGGATTTAATACCTTTTTTATGTTTTTATAATCACATGGCTTCAGCTACATCGTAATATTAAGGAAAACTAATTCTGTATGTTGATATAACATGTATGTACTTACCGATGAAAGGGAAACTCTGGGTAATACTGCACAGCTGTGTAAGGTGAATTCATGTTGTCAAGCCAAACTTCACTTTGCTGAACTCTTCACAAATGATCAGCTTGTCATAAAGGCACCTGTATCAACGGCTGTGCATGAGCTACAAGAATAAATACAATTAATGAAGAACACAAAAACAAAGAAACAAATAAATAAAGGCCTTGATTAAAGTGCCGGAGGGTACAGTGCAAAGTGGAGAACGTTTGAGAGATGAATTTGAATTTAGGTATTTTTTTTTAGGCTAGCCTACAAATAGGAGGGGCCTGTGTCAGCTCTCTGACCAATCCCCAGCTACAGTTGTACAAGATATCACTCACTCTCAGTTGCTAGGATATAGATATCAAGCAACTACATTTGACCCTGCTCCTCCCCACTTGGTGAACACAGCTAGCCACTATCCTGAAAAGCTCACCCCTACCCTGCTATGTGTTTCTCTTGCCAGTTATGATATTTCCACCCAGATTCCCCAGTGGCTTTGTGGGTTGAGGGCATGTCTGTTGCATCAAACTTCTCACCAAGGCCCGGGAGGCTTCGAGCATGCTGAATATTACCATGAACACACTCTGAACAGCATTGTGTGCCGATTCAGCAAAGATTCAGTTAGTGAAACAACAACAATATCACCCAAATATTTGATTATAAGGAAGTGAAATACTCTTTTTCTAAGATCTCAGATGTCTAATGAGACATTAGAGGAGGACAAGATGGCCATTACAGAAAACGAGAAGAAAATGATCCTCCTATATCCTCTTTAAGATTGAGCGGAGATAAACAGACATCATACGAAACACGAGGCGGTTTTAAAAACTCATTACAGTAGCCTACATCCTAGCACATACTTCCAATCCAATATCAGTCTCTCTCTCTCACCCTAACAGTATGACACCGTAAACCTAGAGGTCTTGTGTGGTTTTCAGAGATGAACCGCAGATGAATCAGCAGGCTAAAATAAAAAGGTAGGGTCACAGCGGGGGGAATGATAATAAATAGATGTGGTGTATCCAGGGAACACAAACCTCTAAGCTGCTCTCTTGTACTTTGAATAAAGAGATACAGTCTCTCTCTCCAGCCTCTGACTGCCTGCTGTGCGCCCACTGCCACAGATACAGCAGATATGTACGCTGTGGGCCAACCTGGTGACGTGACACTGGGCTCACACAGCTGTTATTTGAAAGATATAATCTACCGCAGCACAAGCATTTGCTATGAAACAAGATTTCATATAAAAATTTCTGATGTTCAGCAAGTAATTTTTACCATGGCCACTATCTTAGTTTGGCCTGTTAGCATGCTAACTTTTAACTTTATTTAAACTTTATGTAAACTTGAACTTGACTTGACTTTTTTGTTAACACAGAACCATTTGAGAAGCCGGGGTTGGAAACTGTTTAATAAAGGGCAGGCACTTGTAAAAAATACCTGGCAGGTGATTGGATGAACCATCTGTCTATCACATTCTCTATTGTTGTTTTGAACCAACAGTCGTGGCCGTCACACACACCTAAACCACGCCTGTAGCTGTCATGAGCGCCTCACGGGACGCTGGTTGGTTCGGTCCGCAGCTGTTCGGATACAAACGCATTACTTAAAGCCTAGTCTATATCAACGACGTTCTACTTCCGGGGTTGGTCCATTGCCGACGGAAATTCCACTGGATTTCACTCATTTAGGCCGGATAGCCAATGCCTTGGGCTTTCTTTGTGTTGCCGTTCTAAACGTGGATTTGTGAGGACTATGGTTAACTGCTCCTCAGATCTCTGCAGGGTAAATCCAGACAGCTAGCTAGACTATCTGTCCAATCTGAGTTTTCTGTTGCACGACTAAAACTACTTTTGAACGTACACATGTTCCACCAAAACAAGTTCCTTCCTGAGACTATTTAGCAGAGGCACCGTGGCTCCGTCCAGCGCTTAGCGCCGCCCAAGACGATTGTGATTGGTTTAAAGAAATGTCAATAAACCAGAGCACGTTATAGCCAGACCTTCCTCCGCAGATGTGGAGGAAGGTTGCAAAGTGAGACTACTTAAAGCCTGACAAGATATATGTTATTCTCGCGTGATCTAGTGATGTAAGAATCCAGCTGCCGTGCAAGGTAAGCTAACTTTGGCTTATTAGCACTAAACTCAAAGTCCAGCTCAGCCTGATGGGAATGTCATTATTTTTGCAGGTATTTGATCATAAAATAAAGGATTGGACAAATGAAAATTTTGACCTGATGATGGTACTAGATTCTAGAAGTGCTAAGGAATCATTAGCACAAGGAAGTTGTGATCATTCATTGATACTAGTTAATTCAGGGAGATTTGAATCTCTACCAATTTTCATTCCGATCCACCCAATAGTAATAGAGACATTTCACTTAAAAAAACAAAATGCCAACTCATGGTGGCGCTAAACAAAAAAGTCAGAGGATCACCAAAGTCATTAGGATTCATCCTCTGAAGACCATGAATGTCTGTACAAAATCTCATGGCAATCCATTCAATAGTTGTTAAGATTTTTCAGTCCCGAACAAAATGGACTGACCGACTAACACTGCCATTCTTAGAGCCATGCCGTTAGCATGACTAAAAATACGTTTTGCAACATTTTGATCATAAATGTGTGTAATAAGGTTTAATCCTCCACACTGTTGTTGTCATCTTTGGCTAAGATGAGTGCGACAAATTGGCTACTAGTAAATATCAAAATTAAAATTAAATCAAGGAAACCTAGTGTAGAAATGTAGTGTGAATATCTTTAGTTTTCTATACTGTTTGGTTTTGCCTTACATTTGCACTATTTAGAATTTATTATTGTATTGTATATATTACTTTCTATGTATATTGTATATATACATTCTTTTTTTAATCATTTTTTATTTGTATATATTACTTATCTTTTATAGTATACTTGTTGTACCTGTTCTTATTGCACTGTGGGTTGTAGAGAAACATATTTTCTCTGTATGTCTGGCACATATTGCAGAATTGACAATAAAGTTAACTTGACTTGACTAGAATTGTACACAGGATTTGGATTTAAGTATCTAAAATGTGATATGATGTCATAAAAGACACTTGATTTGTTAATTAGCAAAAAGCTATATACGAAAAAGAAACTTTATTCTCAATTTGTCACATACAATTGACAGTACAATGTAGGCAAATTGAATCACTGCATTTAACCCATTCTAAGTATTAGGAGCAGTGGACAGCTGTACATACAGCATCCGGGGAGCAACTTGGGGTTCATTGTCTTGCACAACAATATCTGCAGTCAGTCACTTTGACATGTGGTCGGGTGAGACTGGAATCAAAATCTTGCCAATCTTGTGGTTGAGGGGCAACCACTCTGCCACCATACCGTCACTTTGTGTCAAATTCTTTGACAATAAAAAGTTAATACATGGATAAAATACAGAAAAGTTGGATGTCAAACTTTGAAGAAGATACCATTGCTGTTATCATGTGCACTGAATCACAACACTGCACTGCGACTGTCTGCCTGTCTAAGCAACTATTTCCCATGGCCACTGCTGTAAACATCAGTTGTTGTTAACCAGCTTGCTCTCCATTTTAATCTCTGCTCACAGCTACAGTAAACATGCACTTGTAAAACCTCTGCGCAATTATTGTTATTAATACAACAAATATCCTCTAATAAACCTTTTACACACGCTGTAGCTTTGACCATGTCTACCTCTCAACATAACAAGGACAAACTGACCTCAAGATGTCATTAAATCTGATATTTACAGCGACATCTGAAACCCTTACATCATTAATTACTCTAAGGCCCCGGCGTTGGGAACCAGTCACCAAACGCCTATTACTTCATTTGAGATGTATGTGTGTGTTTATGAGTTGGCAGCTACGTCAGTGACAGCTCAGATACTGTCATCAGTAGGAGTGCACATATGTCTAATGTGCTTATTATTCTCGTAAGGCTCTGATTTGTGAGCGCTAAGCTCGCTCTAATCTACAATGTCGGCAGTCAAAACCATAGATGGCAGCCAGCCTGTACAGTGAGTGTACAGCCCAATATCTGCTTCATTCATTTTGGTGTGTTCATTGTCCTGAAGGCATTATGAGGCCCCGTTCACACAGCCTTTTAATGTCTAGAGTTTACATATGGGATGCCAAAGAGCAGTTGGCGGAGCAGCTGATGAAGTAGCCCCGACGTTTGCTGCACTATGAAGAGATGTATTATCAGTGTCAGTCACATACACCACACTGTGGCCAATCACTCTCACACAGTGAGGGGGTTATGGGGGCATACTTGTGTGCGTCTGTGTGTATATTCCAGTTGGTGACTAATGCAGGGGAAATCCAGATGAGTCAAAACTGCCAGTGTCCGGTGCAATGTCTGAGAGGTGATAATTTACAGCCTATGCACTAAACTGCCCGGCAACATGGCATTGTTCAAAACATCCCCCCATATAACTATACAATATGTTGGGGAAAGTTCAAGCAGGCCGTTAAGTGGAACATTTGAAAAACTTTCAGGAAGTAAGTACAGTAAGTAAAGTTTATGTGTATAGCAATTATCACAAACAAAGTCAGAAAGTGCTTCACAGCCCAAATAAATAAATACATAAAAACCCATCGATACCCAATAAAAATCACAATAAATCACAACGGCAAGGAAAATTTAAATAAGTAATACAGTCAACAATGTGGCTAATAAAAACGCATGAATTAAAAGATGCGTCTGTAGCTGCTTTTAAAAAATATCAACAGCATATAAAGTAGAAGTATATAAATGAATTTCCCAGAGCATGGAATATTTTCAATGTCATACAACCAGTCCTGCACTTCCATAACGGCGCTTAAAGGTAAAGACCTGTAAACTAGCACAAGCTTTTCCATGTGACCAGTTAAACCTGTATCTGTGTTCACTGAATCACTTTTTGCATTAATATTTAGACTCCCAGACAATTATAAAATGCTTTCCCACGGTATGATTCAACTTGTGTCTTTTGTCACAGTGACTTTTACACCTGATATCCTGTCGTCAACTTGGGAAAACCAATCATGCCTGCAGCAACAAAAAGGCAGTGAGCCAGAATTTTATAATGCTTCCAGTATAACCAGCTTCAGTTGGAACCAGATTTGTTAATTAAATGTTTATACACTACACGAGTGATTATGAGAAATAATTTGTTGTGATGGAACTGGTGAATTAAAGAAAAGGTCATTAAAAAATAATTGAAATGAAATTGATTACATGGTATGTTTGTGACCAGAAAATGACATCCAATGGCATAAAACCACTATGAAGAATCATATTACTCACTGACCATTTGCACTGTGCTGATCTCTGTACAGACACAGTACATACATATCTCACTTATTGGCATTTATGTATATATATATATATATAAGGGGAAGAAAAGCATCACAGGTCAGATTCAAACCCTGGACCTTCTGCGTTGAGGAACAAACCTCTGTATATGTGCACCTGCTCTACCAACTGAGCTAAACAGCCACTATTTATATTTTTTTTAACTGCAATGTCCACACTTTTCTATTTTTATCTTAAGTTATCTGTATATATAGGCATATACGTATGTATATATTAGTTCAACTTTACCTATTTTCATTTAAATATTTGATTACAATGTTATACGGCTCTGTTTACAATTTATTCTAGTAGATGTTTTTTATTGTATACATATTTTTGTTTTTAAATTCACACTTGCCTTTGCAATGTAAACGCCTGAGTAGTGAAACCAAAAGTCAACTGTCATTTAGAAATTTTTACGGACCTCATTTCAGTAGTTTTACGTTTAGATTTAAGTATTTTTGATGCCTAAACTTAGTTCTGTTTCACGTCTACATCCATGTTTAAAAGAAGAAGGAAAGACACCTAAACTGGAATTGTTCATTTGTCTAAAAGGCCGTTTTTCCTCGCCACTGTCTCACTAAATGCTTGCTCCTGTGGGAATAACTGGAATAGTTGGGTCTTTGTAATTTATAGAGTGTGGTCTAGACCTACTCTATCTGTAAAGTGTCTCGAGATAACTCTTGTTATGATTTGATACTATAAATAAAATTGAATTGAATTGAATTAATGGATCATAAAGGATGCTGCATTGGTATTAACATTATTAATCTGAATGCAGACTTTTAAAAAAAGAGGACGGTGTAAAGTGGAGCATTGCTATCAGAGAACACAGTGAAAACAGTGATTCCTCAAACAGAAGTGTACAGTGTGTAGTGTACAGTATACAGATTTGGATTAACCAGCAGGATGCTGGAGCAAGGGATTGCTAAACAAAAACAAAAACATGAAACTGTGGATTAAATCCTGCTCCGGTTCAAACGAGTACCAGTGGATCGCTTTGTTTTTCTCCCCGAGGGCACAGAATCCCATCACGAACTAGAGCGGAGCACTTTTGGTAAACACAATCAAAGCTTTTCACCAAACCAGTCCCAGCACTGAGGAGCAGACAACCAGTGAACCACAAACCATCAATCATAACTAATCCAACACTAAACCTGTCTTTGCTGTCTTTTGATGTCGGTCGACATCACTCATGGTGCAGTGTTAGCTTAGCACAATATAATTTCACATTCACAGTGGGGAAATGAACTGAAACATTGGCAGTTTGAACTGAAACAAGGGCTTATTACCACATAATTACATTAATAATTGCCTAATGTGACATTCAAGTGAGCCACATACAGTTAAATAAATGAGGGCTTCAGCTTAGTGCTTAAATCTTGACTTAAGATACATTTTAACTGAGCAGGCTGTTTTCATGAACCATTTGTACATTTCGCAACGAAAAGCAATGCACAGTAATTCCTTTGTATTCCATGTATTTATTGCTGTATGCACCACATTGACTGCTGATGTATAAGAGCGCAAAGTGCCATGCAGGGAGGAGGTCAGGGTGGACGGGAGCGTCATAAACACAGGGTTTTTAAGCCGGGGAGCGGAGTTTGGGTCTCAGAGAAAACATAAAACTTTCACCCAGGAAACGTGTGTCGTGTCCCGGGAGTACCAGTTAAGGGGATTGGTGTTTTAATCCAAACCACGATCTTTTCTCAAATCTTAACTAGTCGTTTTGGTGCCTAAACTTAACTGTCATTGCCGCATGACGCTCACTTTTTGGCGGCTAAACTTAACTGTAATGGCCTCTGAAAGGACCGTCACCACGCGATGCACTTTCCTCGGCTCACAGCCATCTTTTGTCGGCTATTTCGTAGGATATCATGCGAATTGTTGTGCATAACTTTTCGTACAATATTACACAAACCCGTTTATGAGAATCCATTGAACTGAACCATTATCACCTCTGCTTTACTAATCGTTTCCATGCAGACAACCTATTAGGATCAGATGGTGATCATCTTCTCAATTGAGAGCAGGCATTAAATGAGGAAATTGTCCGGACTCAGGAGCAGGGGTGATGATATTTTACACTGAAAGAGCAGGTGTTCCCAGGACTTGCTTCAGCACTTCTGTGAGGTAATACAATCTTTCATATTCTAACTTTCAGAAATATAGTCCATGATGTAAAAGTTGTGGACCGATGTTTAGCAACCACACCGCTGGTATCCTGGCAACAGGTTGACAAGTGTGATTGGTCTGCCCCTCAACCCATTAAAAAGCATGTATGCGTAGGACATAATGATGCCTGGGGCAGCTCAAAGACACATTACCCCCCATCTATGAGCTTACACTCGTCCACATGTAATCTAAGCGAGGGGTTGAAGTGTCCTTTGTCACTGGATATGCTTTAAAAATAAAACACGCTGTCGATGTTCTGGGATGCTTGAATGAAAGTGGATAGTTCAGAGGCATTTCTTCGAGTCTCTGATGAGTAGATAGATATAGTTCATCCATAACATACCGAAGCCATCAAACAATTACATGTTCAACATTGTGATGCCAGAACAAAAAGTCCCTAAATACCACAAAACTGGGACACAGTCATTTTTATCTTCTTCGAAGAAAACAAATCTTGTATTCACACATGACTCAATTCACGAGAGAGCATATGGTGCTGGCATTACAGAAGGAGAAAGGCTTGCTTTTATTGGTGCTGATATCATTGTTAAATTCCTATCATGAGTCACAGTCAATAAAACAGCATGACCTTAAACAATGACTTTGATTTTATTAGTTATACCAACTGCTATAATTATTATGAATCATATTTCTCCATATCTGTATATATCTGTATCTGTGTCTCTCTTTCCCAACCGGCAGCAGCAGATGGCCTCCCACCAAGAGTCAGGGTCTGTCCGAGGTTTCTGCCTGTTTAAAGGACATTTTTCCTCGCCACTGTCGCACCAAATGCTTGCTCTTGGGGGAAATTGTTGGGTCTTTGTAAATTATAGTGTGGTCTAGACCTACTCTATCTGTAAAGTGTCCCAAGATAACTCCTGTTATGATTTGACACTATAAATAAAATTGAATTGAATTAATTGTTCATTCTTTTTTTTGCCGACCTGTTCTCCATGTACATGAGGTGACTTAGCTCAAGTGAAGACCCATGCATTTCTTTTTGCTAATTGATAGGCTTAGAGAATTTACACTGCAATGACCACATATGAAAGTTGATCCAGTGAGCAGGAGGCAATGGGATGGGAATGTTTGCAGTGTCAGGTAGTCCAGGTTCCATTGGGATAACGTCACATGTCAATCTCTGTGAGGGTTTGTGATTGTGCATATGTTTAGGTGTCATGGCATGGCCGTGTAAGCTTAGTGTGAAACAGACATGGCGACACACTGAAGGCCAGTTCCGCTCTTCTCATCTTACTATAAGCCGTACATGATGTCTCTATCTGCTGCCGAATCATGCCAGCGCAGCAGAAGGCCTTCGCAGCAGAGGATGTGGTGTTTTTTTAAGGTTACAGATGCTGATCGAGGTGAACGGTCCGCCACATCTGAAAAGTTCATAAGTGGCATTTGTTAACCGACGGTGTCAGTGTCAACCTTGAGCTTCACATCCCATAACCAAAGTGGAGTCTGACTCACTTGGCAGTGTGTCTGAGTGACACCTGGCTCAGCACTAACGCAGAGTTCAAACCTTCAGACACCTTCAGATACATAGTCATTAACCCTTTTTGTTACAAGCCCTAACTAGAATCAAATCAGTTGTAATGCAGAAGTAAAACAAAAATATCACTACTCTCTTGAGATAAGATATTTTTCAGTGTGAAAACATTTATTATGCAGCCTGCAGTATTTCTGTGAACAGATTAATGCACTAATTTGTTTCTAAACACACAGAATGGTGCTATTATATGTAGTTTTATATCTAATTTAACTTACTGTAACTCAATAGTTATTTACTTAATATTATCATCCATGTAATGACATGTAGCTGAGGATAAATTGAATTCAAAGGAATGATTCCAACATTTTAGGGAATACACTTTGCTTTCTTGCCGAGAGTTAGATGAGAAGATTGATACGACTCTCATGTCTGTACGCTAAATAGAGAGGCAAATTCCTTTTTCATCCGGTGGACCCAATGGGACCATAACGGCAGTGAATGGGTAGAGACAAATATTGTTTTGATCCCGTTTGCATTGAGCCATGAATTAAACACATGATGTTTGTCAATTTAAAAAAAATGTTTGCAAGTGAAGAAAGTTTGTTGTAGATTTGTCCACTTACTTTTGTGCAGGGGCAGAGCCAGACGTTGTAAACCTTCGGGGCTCAGCCCAAACCTAGGGGGGGTCTGGGGGGCATGCTCCATTTACAGCAGCTATGTGCACCATTTTTCATGCCATTTGATAATAGAATGCCTAAAAATCTGTACATCATATGGGAAAAAACATGATAGTTGCCAAGAAAAAGAATCATCCTGTAGAGCCTACATCCTATTTAGTATTTGATTGTTCTCCAACTGTCTTCATCATTCTGAAACTAGAATGAAACAAATGTTGAGGATGACTCATTTTTACTTCTGCCACTTAAAAAGAGGCAAAACTTGTCTGATGTTACTATTTTTAAGTTACATATCATAGGGTAGGAATTTGACGCAAGTTCACAGAATGAATGACGATATTTCCCCGGTAATAGAACTTTTGCTCCATTAATTTGCCGGTCCAGTCTGAGAGACTGAGAGGAAATGACACAAAGTGGAAGTTATTTTAAAAACCTAAAAGATTCGGGGCTTTTGAGAAAACATTCGGGGCTGGAGCCCCAGAAGGCACCCCCTTGCTCCGCCCATGCTTTTGTGCAGGCTTAGCTAGCTGAGCTGTGTTCCACAACACACAAAAAGTTATCTTACATGATGTGTTTTATCCAGCGTCTTTTTTTTAGCCAGGAAGCGAAAGAACAAGCAAGACCCACCACCTGTGTGATTAACGTTACATTCCGGTACGAAACACACAGGCAAATTAGCTTCCAAGACGTCACAAATGCAACTTTGGGGTGAGTAGTCTTTCTAATTACGTATTTTCACAGCCTCAACAGTTTTACGACAAACTGGGGGTAGATAATGTGTCTACCAGCACAGGCAAGCTTTTTAAATAACTCATTACACAAGACCAAGAAAATAGTTCCAGCACTTAATCATTTAGAGGTGCTGTTGGTCGGATATTTTTAACACAGGCTAGCTCTGTCCCCCTGCTAGGCTAAGCTAACTGCTTGCTGGCTTTAGCTTCATATATTGTGTACAGGTCAGGAGAGTAAGATGAGGAAATTCCACATCACTTTGCCAATTTGAATGGTTTCGTTCAGTTCAGCTCAAAGATACGTAGTCACTGACGGGTTTTTTTACGCTAGGCAATCGCATCATCGTTCAACTGCACTTCAGAATGAAGATAAGTAAGTAAATACATCACTGTTCCTCACGGTATACATTGGGCACTGTTTTAACTGTCTTTAGTTCAGTAGTACGTTCAGTATTTTGGCTGTTAAGTTCAATTCAGTACAAAACTAGGCGTACAAGCACTGCTTATACGGTTAATAGCTCAGCAGACACTTATTTATATTTATATAACAGATATCACATCATGATTGTTTCTGTAGTTTTTGAAGTTTTTTAATAATCTTTTACCCAGTAAGTAACATACTGTATATCACGGTGGAGCTGACGAGGATGTGCATTCACCCTAGTCGGGATAAAGCCTGACATGTCCCTCATCTTCCACTCTCTGTGTGTTCTGTTCTCAAACTCTGTTCGCTTCAGGAAACAAACTGCCATTCTCAGCGTATGGCTTTCTAGCTTGGTGACAGACAAAGCCTGACAGATGTACTTCCATTGATCCAGACTACCAGTCTGACTAAACAGTTGCGTAACAAAGACGGCTCCCAAACTTGATGTCATTTGGGATTATGGTCCATTCCACAACGCAACAAGCACCCAGATGGTTTAATGTGTTAATTATTTATTATATTATTATTATTATTATTATTATTATTGGAATGCTGCAGGTGATTACCAACCTGAAACCATGTATACAAATAATAAAACTCCACAATAATAGATTTGATCATGTTAACAAGGAACACCAAGCTTGAAATGTGTTGCTATGCCTGCATGACACATATTGTTGTTGCCTTGTTCCATGTTTGTTAGTCAGTATTAACCAAGCAGGAAAATAACAGGTCTGAAAAACAAATCTGTTTTGAAGTCTTCAGCAGGCTGGCTGAGAAGGTTGCAGGACAGGTTTGTTGAGCCTCAGGGGCCTGTGGATCCATTCAGCTCCTGCACTCAGTCTCTCCTCACTCAGATCCTACAGTACAGCTTGTTACTTCTACATTAGGCACATAAACCATTTAAAATATGCGTAATCCTGACAGACGCTCATATACAGCCGAGTTAAGTGATCCCAAAAGATCTCAGAGCCATGCCACTCTCGCGCAGCCAGAGTCTGAGAAAAAACCCACCTGATGACAAATCTCTGAACTTTCACTGCTAAAGCAAACACATCAAGTTGATGGTGAGTTTAAATGAATGCATGTCCAGTGCTGTTTGGGGGTGATATGTGATATGCACGGTTGGGTTTTTAGTATGCATTATTCACCTGCTTTTGCTTGGAAAAAAAGTGGAAGGGTGGAAAATGTGATGAATATGTCATCAGACAGTTTTTCCGTGTAATCTACAGACGTCGAATTGCTCCTTTTCAGCCCCACCCCATTCTGACACAGCCAAGTAACTTTGCTCAGTTGCAACACACACACGCACACACGCACACGCACACACACACACACACACACACACACACACACACACACACACACACACACACACACACACACACACACACACCCTCAGGTGGACTGCAGCGAGAGCAACGGATGGGAAAGAGATCAACCGTGGGGTGAACTTGGACGAAAAGTTCAAATGCCAAACTTACTGTAAGGTGATTCTGTGAAGGCATTGCCATAGAATGCAACGCGCGCACACACACACACACACACACACACACACACACACACACACACACACACACACACACACACACACACACACACACACACACACGGAGGCTTCATAACACCTCCTTTCCCGCTGTCAGTATTCGTCACAGAGAGTCATGGCACAAAGAAAAGAAGCTTATCTTTCACTATGCGAGGCCTTTCAAAACACTACACTATCCCGCTTATCAAAACAGTTTGCAGGAAAAATGCCAGGAAGCACAGAAAATGTAACTTTAGTCCTTTCAGACTCGGTTCAGATCACGCTGAACTGACCGGGGAGTGTCTGTGACCCATCTGCACTGCCAGAACTGTGTACACTGTGGCACAACAGGAAATGCCACAGCCATGTCGGTGGCACCAAGACTGAAGACTGCTGGAATGTAAACTCTGTCCACACACAGACATCACACCCGTCAGCACTGTCTAACCAATGGCAAGGCGTCACAGTGCCACCAGCAGGTTTTGGAACAAAGGACAAAAGAAATGCATGCTCTTAAACATTTTCAGCAACAACTCCATCCTCCAGGATCATCCAATGAGCACTGAGAGCCCTGGAGATGTTATTTCTCACTGTGTGTGTGTATGTCTGTTACAGCTCCAGCTGTGATTCTCTTTAAGTAATACACAGGCTGCATCTCATAAGTACTTGCCTCCAGATCTTATAAATCAGGCCCCTGAAGGCTGCGGCCATGTGAGCCGTGACAAACAAATTTTGGTTTGCGCCTTCTATGAGCTTCATGTTGAGAAAATATTTACTGTGCATGTAAAGTACGTCCAGGGGCTGGCCAGTTCACGTCTACTGAAGGTTAGCAACGGCGGACATCTGGTGAAATTGTAGCCCACAGCTGTCGCCAGCCTGACATCTCCTTGCTCTCAAATTTATCTCCCGCCACTGGGACATCTGCGTACGACATGCCAGCCATATCGAGGACATATTTGCAAACTGTGAGGAGGTTGCTGGGGACACAGTGGCTGACACAAGAAGCCCGAGGGCTGCTGCTGCTGCTGCTGGGCGGAGGGGGTCAGAGGGAGAGCCGGGGCACTCACTTAGCGTCAAGACATCACATTCTTCCCTCCTGTGCCGCAGGTCAGGCTGGGGGGGGGGCAGTTAAAGGAGGGCTGGTCTTTAACCGGGGCTCACACTGACATCTTAACCTCACTCATAAACTGCTCCACTTGCTGAGGAAAACAGGCCCTTGAGGCAGAAATGGCCACTGCTCGGACCAGTGTGATTAACATTCTTAAAGGATAATAACACTGTTTTGACATGATGACATGACATGATGTGTGGTATGTTTTCACACTGATAGACACACTGTGTGATATGGTTTTGTATTTCTGAAATTTTTGGTTTTCACTGAACAATGCCAACAAATTTGCCTCTGTGTTGCCATGTGTATTGGCTACAAACATGATTAAAGATACCAAAGTAAAAGTACCGATTGATTAATTGAATGATTCTTTATTTACGTGTCATGCACACTTAAATGCCCAAACCCTGATGTGTTTATACACCAACATTTCAGTTGCAGTGTTCAAACATTTCATCAAATTATAGGTTGTTTTACAGCTCGTTCTTAAACAAAGTATTCTGCCTTCTCTTCTAAGCTTGGCAAATAAAATCTGCTACAAAAAAGGTTCCTTTCTTTAAGCATAATTCAAATTCTTCATAATCATCCACCCAGAAGATATCATCACAAATAGAGGTCATTTTAGTAAAAAGTGCATCCCTTATGTCCTCGTAAACAGGACAATAAAACTAAAAATGAACCTTGTTCTCAATTTCAGCCAGCTCACATAATAAACAGAGTCTGTCCTCCTAATGACCCTGTCAGTGTATTATTGGATCAGTATTACTGATGCACTAACAAAGTAGTGCTACTTTACTGTGTAGTTGGTCAAAGTGGAGCACATTCATAACAATTAGTATTTTGTGGTTTAACTTACTTGCCTTTACACTGCCCCTGAAACTTCTAACATTTAGATGAAACACTGTACGACAGTTTCACATACAGTATATGAGTATCTGCTTGTTGTAGCACTTTACTAAAGCTGTATGTCCTCACTGCGAGAACATTTAGAATGGTGACTTTCTAGATGTATTTTGCATACTTTTATAGACATTTGCTCAACACTCTGCCTGGAATACCTGCTGTCTTTGGAAACTTTGGCACAACATGAGCATGTAAACATGGAGTCTAAGAGGCTAAAAGTGTCGAACATAAACTCACCTCATATGTCTTCTTTAATCCCTGATAAAAATGACTGAGGCTCATAGGAATAGAATTAGACTTACAAACACACAACAGTGCCAGTGCTGAGGCAGCCAAAACCATAAGAAAACAACACTGATAAAGCAATTTATCATGTTTAAATACATTTTACTACTGTGTATTCTAAAAATATACTGGAAAAGTGCATATCCTATGATATATATATATGTATATATATATACATACATATATATGTATATATATATATATATACATATATATATATACATATATATATATATACATATATATATATATATATATATACTGTCTCTATGCAGTGGTGGAGTAACCAAGTACATTTACTCAAGTACTGTACTTAAGTACAAATTTGAGGTACTTCCACTACATTTCAGAGAGAAATATTGTACTTTTTACTCCACTACATTCATCTGTTACAGCTTTAGTTACTAGTTACTTCGCAAATTAAGATTTTTGCACACAAAACACATGTAGTTTATAAAATCTGATGTTTTATTCTAAATGAAACTACCTGACAATATAACGGCCTACCAGCTGAGATGATCAGACCATTAATCACTTAGTTGATTGACAGAACTGTTTTGTTTGTTTCCAGATTCTAAAATGTGAGGATTTTTCTGCATTGAGTACTTTTACTTTTAATATTTTAAGTACATTTTCCTACTTACATACTTTTACTTCAAACATTTTCAATGTGGGACTTTTACTTGTAACAGATTTTTTTTTTAAAGTGTAGTATTAGTACTTTTACTTCAGTAAAGGATCTGAATACTTCCATAACTGTTTTATGTATTCACAGTATTTAGAAGAAAGCAGACTATTTCCCCCTGTTGGCAAGAAGGTGGAGGTTAAACTGTAAACTTAACTAAATGGAATTTAGAATTGATTTACCTTCAGGCAAACTAGTGTAAATCATAACTCTGACATAAATCACACTATGTTTTCCACTGTAGCCATAAAATATTATCATGGGCATCAGATTGCAGACAGCTATGTTGCGTATGTGTATGAGGGTTTTAATACGAATGTGGGTTTAGTATGTGTGTGTATAGCCTACATGTCTGAGGCTCCCGCCGGTCCCCTCCGCCGCAGCCTTTCCAACAGCTTGTCATCAGTGCTTAGTGTCACCGCCGCTGACCGTCTGCCCAGCGTCTAGTGGGGGCATCCTGAAACTAGGAGCTGGATAACTAACATGGCAACACAGATACACTCTCACATACAGTACCAGTCAAAAGTTTGGACACACTTTCTCATTCACTTGAATGGGAAAGTGTGTCCAAACCTTTGACTGGTATACTGCCTGACATGTGAAATATGGCAGGGAATGCAATCATTAGTGAATAGTGCTTGTCTAATGTTGAATACATACCACTATGGTGATTTCCATCAGTTACACACGCTGCATGTACAGACTGGAGCTGTCAGCAGCTCAGTCAGCACACTGTCACTTAACACCTAGTCTATATCCTTGATGTTTCACATAATATAATCATAGTAATGATTAGTAGTTATTAAAGTAATAATAATTGTAACGTGAGGGTTCGATATGTGGTGGTTGTATCCCTCCAGGGTTTCCCCCAGAAACCTTGTTCAGCCGGTGGCAAGTGTCTTTTTTTGACGAGGGCCAGCCTGGGGCCAGTCCCAGACTGATGGCAGCATTAATAGTAGTTTCTGTGAAAACAGAATCATGGAAGGAATCGCCAAATTGAGAATTTAAAAAAGCTATAAGAAATATTTCATAGGGCTCTACATTAAGTTAGTGCTGAAAGCTAATTTCAGATTTGAAAATATGACTATGTGTAAGTTTCCAAACGAGCCGCCCCACTGTAACCAGTTTAAAAAACGTCTTTAAAATACATTCAATTTTTTTTCCTCAGTGGCTTAGGCCTGGTGGGGGGCAACTTAGGCCCGGTGGGCCACCAGGCTGGGGGAATACACTGGGGGAAACCCTGCACTCTAACTTAAAAGAAACAGCTGGATGGAGACGGTTGACTTTGTTGAGCAGCACTTTACTGTTCTTCACTCTTCATCAGCTCCACAACACTTCCTCGTTTTGCTTAATCACATGTAACTGAACTAACCAATCAGACGCTAGCAGAACTTAGACTCAGGTAAATGGGAGAAAACCACAGAGGTAGATTCATAACTGCTGATATAAATAATGAATCATATAAATACACGAATACTGTAAATATGTGAATACTGACTGTGTAAACACAAATATCTAAATGGTTAACTGTGTAAACATACAGCTGTGTAAATTAACTGAAATATATGAATTAACTTGTAAACCTTACATAATGATTTCAAATTAATTTTGATTAAATGGACTTTTGTTAACCATATTGTATGTTTATACAGGAATAAAAACTTGAACCAATACTTTTTGTGTCATGGCCTAACTTAGTTCAGCATGAAGCTAGCCTGGCTCTGTCCAAAGGTAAAACATGGAAATATTCCAGGACATAAGGCCCAAAAACGTGCTAAGCTAAGCTAACCGGCTCCAGGCTGTAGCTTTAGTGGTATCGATCTTTTAATCTAAGTCCCAGGATGAAAGTCCATATTCTCCAAAAATGTTAAACTATTTCTTTTGAGTAATGGGGCTTCTGGTTAGCTCACCTGGTTGAGCTTCCCCATGAGTTAAGGCTAGGTCCTTGTCGCAGCGGCCGCTGGTTTGGTTCCGAACTGCGGCCCTTAGCTGCATGTCATCCACCTCTCTCTCCCACTTTCCTTACTAACCCTAACCCTTAATCTGACCTATCAAAAGCAATATATATATATATTTACAGTATATATAAATATATATATTTTTTAAGTAGTTAAAATGAACTCCACCTCAAGAAGCTACAACATTATGTCTCAGTAATATCAATCCAATAATAGAATTGCAATTTATTATTGTAATAACAAAACACTGACAGCGTCCATCCAGAGTTCCTTTCCTTTAATACTTTAATTACATTTAGCTGATAATGTTCTTTTACTTAAGTAGAGCTTTAAAAGCAGGACTTTTGATTGTAATGGAGTATTTTTACACTGGGGTATTGCTACTTTTACTTAAGTAAAGGGTCTGAATTCCACCACTAGAGGAAAGCTGTCTGTAAGAGAAATAAAACGGAATTAATTCTTTGTGGTTTCGCAGTTATTGTTGACTCAGCAGGTTGGCCTGATATTTGTGTCTCAGTAATCCAAAGCATTTGAAAACATTTGAAAATGATTAGCTAAATGTGGGGGCTCTGGGATTCACAGTGCTTGGGGTCAAAGGTTTTAAGGCAGAAAAAAATCTCAAAAAAAATATCAAAAGAATCAAAAATATTGCTGCTCTGATTTTTACTGTGCACAAACATAAAGGTGGAGAGTCAGACAAAAGGTTGCACATGTCTTGAATGTCCCTCTCAGCTTTTGTTTTCCATAATAAGAATCCAGGGTGTGTTCTCGGCTGTAACATTCTGCATAGTTGGGAGTGGATTTGACAGTTCTCCAAGTGTCCCATAGCCCTGAGTTCAGCAAACACGCTCCAGACACAACAGTGACAGCTGGGGGAGAGATACATAAAAACAGCGTCTCTATCTCCATTACAAGACAGCAATCCAGACAACAACCCAGTAGCCTCTGTGCGCGAGTGTGCCAACACATCCACATAGGCCCAGAGTACATGCGCGAACAAACACATGCACGCCTTTCCTCACACATTCACTCCTTCACACTTACTGTATTCACTGCTGCGAGGGCAACAGATGGAAAACCGAGGGAGGCGAGAAGAAGGGGAAAGTGCCACAGAATATAATAAATGCTGTTGGACTTGGCCCGTTAGCAACCAGCATTCCTCTGACAGGCGTAACATGTTTCCCAAACAAACAAGCAACACAGATGTCAGAGGAATAAAAATGGTGACTTGAGGTTGCATGACCTGTGAAAAGAAGCCTGGTATTCAAGCTGGCATATCTTTGAGGGCTTTGAAGGTATTTCAGAGAGATGAGAAGACTGCGTGCCACACCAGTATTGCAAGAGTGTCTCGGAGAATTTGTCTTATGTTACCCGCCCCAAGCATCCCAGGCAGCTCTGGTTGTTAGCCGGGGCCATCCAGGGTCACAGGCACTGATGGGCACTTTTTAAGCCTCTCACTTTCTCGATCACATTCAGCTTCAGGGCAGTGGGGGAAATCATCTTGCATCACAATCAAGCAAAATAACCACTTGGACCTGTCGAGCTAGACATGGAGACTTCCGATGACCCTGACCTGCAACAAAACCACTTGTACAAGGCCATCCCTCAAACAGGCCTCAAGTTAACTAGCTAATTTGTTAATAGCTAATTCAATTCAATTTTATTTATAGTATCAAATCATAACAAGAGTTATCTCAAGACACTTTACAGATAGAGTAGGTCTAGACCACACTCTATAATTTACAGAGACCCAACAATTCCAGTGATTCCCCCAAGAGCATTTAGTGCAACAGTGGCAAGGAAAAACTTCCTTTTAGGCAGAAACCTGGTGCTGGTGCCAGTTGGGACACAGAGACATTGATACAGATATGATTCATAATAATTATGTCAGTTGGTATGATGAACAGTGGCTAGCTCACTTAGTACTGTTTTCATACACAACATGCTTCTTGTCTTTTTCAGAATTAGTCTGGATCAACGGAAGTACATTTCCAGGATAAAGCCTGAAATCGGAGGTCCCTCACCTTCTGCTAAAAAAAAATGCAAATAAGCCAAGTGTTTTTTTCTCCTATCCTATATATGCATGTGTGGTTTAGCCAGACCTTACTCCACAGCGCTGTGGAGATAGGTCTGGCTATGTGAAACTATTCCAGAATAAAAGTGAACACGCCACCAGAGAGTAAGGATAACTCACTGAGGAACTTTTAAGGTTTTGTTTTACAGGCTGGCTGATGTGCCTGACAGAGGTGTGTCCTAGTGTCAGTCCATAGCCGCAAACTGCCAGTTTATCAGTTTGATGTTCTACTGTTGGAATAATAATTGGAGTGAAGCACAGGCCGTATTATCTAGCCCAAGGCGCTAACTTACCTTTCCAAAAAGGAATGCAATCATTAACTTTGAAAGTCATTTGTCTTCTCTGAGTCCATGTGCTTCTCTTTGACAAAGCAGTGATCTACACGTACTGTACTGGGTTGTGAGTGTAGAGGAAAAGGTGATGAGAGTTTAATCCCTCAGATTTGAAATGCAGCACAACCTCATATAAAATGGCTGTTTAATTTGGTTATTATAAGATTTAGGCCAGAATCTGTATAACAAAGAAAATACTAATCAACTTTACTGTAGTTTAAGTACTTTAAAGGTCCCATGACATGGTGCTCTTTGGATGCTTTTATATAGGCCTTAGTGGTCCCCTAATACTGTATCTGAAGTCTCTTTTATAAAGACCTTAGTGGTCCCCTAATACTGTATCTGAAGTCTCTTTTATATAGGCCTTAGTGGTCCCCTAATACTGTATCTGAAGTCTCTTTTATAAAGACCTTAGTGGTCCCCTAATACTGTATCTGAAGTCTCTTTTATAAAGACCTTAGTGGTCCCCTAATACTGTATCTGAAGTCTCTTTTATATAGACCTTAGTGGTCCCCTAATACTGTATCTGAAGTCTCTTTTATATAGGCCTTAGTGGTCCCCTACTACTGTATCTGAAGTCTCTTTTATATAGGCCTTAGTGGTCCCCTAATACTGTATCTGAAGTCTCTTTTATATAGGCCTTAGTGGTCCCCTAATACTGTATCTGAAGTCTCTTTTATATAGGCCTTAGTGGTCCCCTAATACTGTATCTGAAGTCTCTTTTATATAGGCCTTAGTGGTCCCCTAATACTGTATCTGAAGTCTCTTTTATATAGGTCTTAATGGTCCCCCTAATACTGTATCTGAAGTCTCTTTTATATAGGCCTTAGTGGTCCCCTAATACTGTATCTGAAGTCTCTTTTATATAGGCCTTAGTGGTCCCCTAATACTGTATCTGAAGTCTCTTTTATATAGGCCTTAGTGGTCCCCCTAATACTGTATCTGAAGTCTCTTTTATATAGGCCTTAGTGGTCCCCTAATACTGTATCTGAAGTCTCTTTTATATAGGCCTTAGTGGTCCCCTAATACTGTATCTGAAGTCTCTTTTATATAGACCTTTGTGGTCCCCTAATACTGTATCTGAAGTCTCTTTCCCTAAATTCAGCCTTGGTAAAATCGGCCCATCTGAGCTTTCATTTTCTCAAAGGCAGAGCAGGATACCCAGGGCTCGGTTTACACCTATCACCATTTCTAGCCACTGGGGGACCATAGGCAGGCTGGGGGAACTCATATTAATGTTAAAAAACCTCATAAAGTGAAATTTTCATGCCATGGGACCTTTGACAATCAATTATTATATTGTAGCCTACTGTTTATTGTCAACACTGTTACAGTAGTTGACAGTCCACATTGAAGACTTGCCAAAAGTATTCATAATTTCCAAATCTTTATGTCACTCTCATACTCTCACTACACTGTAAAACCTCATGCTGTTATGCAGTTAAATCAAATGATCTTTTATCGTTAAAATGACTAATGTGTACATGTAATCAAATGTGAGGCCATTTGTAGTGATATGAACCCACAAAAAATGATAACCTGACTCTGTAGTTCCCCTTCAGCTCGACAGAGCGTTTTACCATCTGTCAGCTCACTGTTTTGTTTTTCCGGCTCACGACTTTTTTTCACTGTTTTGATTCAGTTTCACTGATCTAACCAGCGCTGTTTGCAGCAGACAGCTGTTTTCAGCCTAACACCTAAACGACTGTACGATATCTGCTCGGCACTAAACAGCAGACACATTTAGAGATAGCTGGTGAACTTAGTCGAGCATTTAGCAGCTAAGATATAAAAGATATTTTTTCAGGAATTTAAATCAAGTACATAATATGTCAATGTTGTGTTTACAGCTTGTTTCTGCTGCCCCCAAGTGGCAAACAAATAAACTAATTCTGCTTTAATGTAGCGTAAAAAGATGTCACTTTTAGGTGAAGTTCATTTTTAACTTTACAAGATGGACATTTTTCTTTTGTGTCTTTTTATAGTTCACTTCATTTCATATTTTATATGCCGTTTTCTTTTGCGTTGTGCAAATATTTCACCAAAACAAGTTCCTTCCTGAGACTATTTTGCAGAACCACTGTCCACACTTTAAGGTGAATCATGATAGTTTCCTCCAATAAAAGTAAAAACTGAAAAACAACACTGATATGACAGTAACTCCTAAATTAACTGCAAAAAGGTCTGATTTTGTGGCAGGTAAAGAACTGATCCTCAAACTCCTTCAAACTGAGCAACGCATTCTCATGAACGGGTTTGTATGCAAATTCTGAATTCTTTAAATCAACTTGCAATGTTTTATGGCAGCATATACACTTAGATGTTTAAAATGAAATAGATTAAAATGTTTAACAGTGTACATTTTGTGATGAAATGCTTTTTTTTATAAGCGAAAAGAAAACTAACATCGGTGTCCTTACATCAAACCTCTTATCACAACTGCAAATCTGTCAATAATGTAATTAGTTATATATACTAAACTTACTGCATCAGTATCTGCCCTCCTGACGTGTCTCAGCAGTGAATCCTGAGTACAGACTCTACAGACAATGTTAGCAGCAAATTAGAGCTTTAATTCTGGTGGAGTACCTCAAGGGCAAAAGGAACATCTGAGGACAGCGTTGGATCATACATAACACACCCACGCTCCCTCCTGTCTCCTACACGCACATGCACACACACACACACACACACACACACACACACACACACACACACACACACACACACACACACACACACACACTGGGCCATCATATTCATTCTATATCCTGACATTTAGAGCAAGTCACATCACATCTAGACGTCAGCCGAGTGAAGCGATGCTCTTAAATGATAAAGGTCGGAAAAAAGGGAACAAAACACGTAAGCTGCATCATCTGACCACGTAATCACAAACGTTCAGCGGTATAAGACGTATTCAGATCCTTAACTTAAGTAAAAGTACTAATACCACACTGTAAAAATACTCTGTTACAAGTAAAAGTCCTGCATTGAAAATGTTTTGTAAGTATCATCGGGAAAATGTACTTAAGTTTTAAAAGTAAAAGTACTCAATGCAGAAAAATCCTCCCATTTTAGAAAATGCAAACGAACAAAATAGATCTGTCAATCAACTAAGTGATTAATGGTCTAATCATTTTAGGTGGTCTTGTAGGCCTGTATATTGTTGGGTAGTTTAATTTATAAAACACATCATATTCTATAAACTACATGTGTTTTGTTTGCAAAGATCTTAATGTGTAAAGTAACTAGTAACTAAAGCTGTCAGATGAATGTAGTGGAGTAACTAAAGTAACTAGTAACTAAAGCTGTAACAAATGAAGTGGAGTAAAAAGTACAATATTTCTCTCTGAAATGTAGCAGAGTAGAAGTAGACAGTGGCATGAAAAGAAAGTAAACTCAAGTGCAAGTACCTCAAATTTATAGTTAAGTACAGTACTTGAGTAAATGTACTTAGTTACATTTCAACAATGCAAACATTACATCTAAAGAAATCCGTCGTTATTTCAAATGATTAGTGACGCGACGATTTCGTTGCAATGCTACTGCTCAATGCTTTTGGTAACTGCTTTACCTGCAACTAAAATGAAGGCATGACAATTACAGAGTAAAATGATTACAGGTACAAATGTAGTCCATGGAAACCAAACAAAAACAAACACACACAGTTGGATATTCTCCCAGTAATGTCACCGCTTTGAATCATTGGGTGACCTGAATGTAAAACTGAAGTTTTCTTGAGGGCCAAAGCTACATAACTTTATAAATGTTCATTTATCTGGCAGTTAATCCTGTTTTTCGGAACATCTTTTTACAACTTGAAGAGCAGAAATATGGATGACGTGCTTCGCTCCAGGCCAGTGCTTGATCCAGGATACAAAACATGTCCTCACTCTGGGAGGAAACATGTTAACCCCTTCAAACCCTAAGGTTATGATACACGATCCTGAAGGTGCTGAACTTAACCGTATACTTTACGTTGTGGGAAACAGCTGCATGTGCTCCTGGGATGAATGCTACTTAACCTTGTTTCCTGAAGAGAAAACCTGCTAAGAGTCTAAATACTGCTGGCTTGATTTGCCTACATGTACTTGTATTTGTCACTCATTTGTGAACAGAACCATATTTTATCAGTGTACAATTTCACTTTCAAAGCTATAATACTTCAGATTTTCATGAAATTAAATCCTGTTTTTGATACTATTTATGGGTGGCATTCTTTCGGCAATATCCATATAATGCATTTAAATTCTGTAATTACCTCTCTATATAGTAGTTTATAGTAGTTTTTTTTGTTCTTTGGCGAAATCGGAATGATTTGTTTATGATTGTGTTTTGCCTATGTGTTTTTTTTTTAATTCTTTTTTTATTTCAAAGTATGTTGATTGTTAAAAAAAACAAACTAAACTAAATAAAATAGTAGGCTAGTTTTCATTGTTACTGGCGGCGTCCGCCATTCCCGTGCTGGATTCTGATTGTCTACCTGGGCAGAGTAAACAATACAGCGTGCAATACAGTGTTACTGTAATGTTTCATTTTGTCTCAGCCTCACTGTTTGCTCTTTACTCCTCTATCAGAATAGTCAGAAAAGTCCCTCCCCCTCCAGGTGGACCACCATGGGACCTTATTTCGGAAAAAATAGGAATGGTTATGAACGGGGAGGGACACATTATTTTTTGTTCCCAATTGAATTGAGCCATGGATTACACATATGATGTTTGTCCATTTAAAAGATACTTTTGCAAGTCAATCAAGTCTTAGTTTGTGGTAAAACTTTAGTATAAGACTGTGAAAATTAGAAAGACTACTCACTTCAAATTCACATGGATGACGTCACGCTGAAGCTACGATGTTTCCGTGTTCCGTAATGGAATGTAAAGTTACTCTTGCTCCTTCTTTCGCTTCTCTGCTGATAAAACTTTACTGGGTAAAACAACGTTACATAGCTAGTTAGTGAGCAAGCCGAGCATCAAGCAAGGGGACATATATTGTAGGAGACGAGAGATGTAGTTCACACAAAACTAAGTTGTAGACAACAAACCTACAACAAACTTTGACTTTCTTCACTTGCAAAATTACCTTCTAAATTGATGAACATCATATGGGTAATTCATGGCCAATTCAAATGGGATCAAAACATGATTTGTCTCTTCTCATTCACTACCGTACATATTTTTCCGAAATAAGGTCCCATCAGGTCCACCGGAAGGGGAGGGACTTCGCCTCTCTATTATACAGTAATGCATTATTTAGAAACAAATTAAAGTAATAGGATTACTTTTTTCCAGTAACAAGTAGCGTAAGGGATTACGATTTAAAATTCAGTAATTACAGGGTTAGGGTTAGAGTAACTACTCCCAGTAGCGCTCTGTTACTTAGACATTTGGAAGTCAGCATGTTTAACCAAAATGTCTCACATATATTCCTACATATGTTAAATACAAGAGATGTGATGTGTATTGCCACTGTTTAAAGGCACATAGGCACAATAAGTAATGCTGCTGAATGTGGCTCAGGTGGTAAAGCGGTCGCCAATCTACCAATCGGAAGGTTGGTGGTTCGAATTCCCTGGCCCTGCAGTTCCATGTCGAAGTGTCCTTGGGCATGACACTGAACTGTGACTTGCTCCCGATGCTGTGCTATCAGTGTGTGAATGTTAATCTGATGAGCAGCTGGCACCTTGTCCAGCAGCCTCGGCCACAGAGTATGAATGTGGGTGAATGGTGAATGGTTTCTGTACTATGTTAAAGCACTTTGAGTAGTCATTAAGACTAGAAAAGTGCTATATAAATACAGTCCATTTAATTTAGTAAAGTAATGTAATGTACTATTTATTGAGTAATGCACAATTGATTGCAGTTTTTAAATAACTTGACCAACACTGCTCTCGTTACACCGTATTAGACCTGCATTACATTACTACTAAAATATTAAATTAACTGTTGACATAACACAGTAATGTGAGCTATTTAAATTAGCTGATACATGGTTAAATGTAATTTGCTCTTACCAGTGTATCGGTGTGTGTACTTCGTCCACAGCAATCCCACCAAGCCGTCCCAAAAAGTCCCAGTTCCGGAAACATATTCTTAGTAAATCTTTACAATCATTCCCCAAAAGAACCAAGCAGGTCTGCTTTGTTGCACCATCCAAATTGTCTTCAAAACTTGACATTTTCAGCGTGTAGCTCGCTAGCTCGAGGGTTTACAGAGAGCGGAAGGTGAGGGACGGAGCAAATGTCAGGCAACTATCCTGCAAATGTACTTCCGTTGATCCAGATTACTGCTAATGCAAACCTGAACATCCTGCTGCTGCTTGACACTAAAAGCATACAACTGGCGAAAACAAGGATGGATTTTGATTGTGAAGCAGTCACAACAAACACCATGTATTTGTCACTGAGGTTAACACTGACCACGATCGTTTTTTCATCTATAAACAAAGACATGGTCATATTGAGAGTGGATCAGTTTGATATATTGCAGGGAGTAACAGAACAGGAAGGAGCAGCCACAGTGAGCTGTTAGATGAAGAGCTGCAGGCTGCACACCTCTAACTCTTCAGCAAGGTAACCAACTTCACTATGTACTGTTGTTGTGCTGTGACATCAGATTGTGGTTTCTATCATTATCAATCAACTGCTTATTAAAGCAACACAACTTTGTTTGGCTTCTCTGTGTTTCCTGTAGTAAACTAAACTTGCTGTTACCAGGGATGGAGCCAGACGTTGTAAACATTCCTAACCCTAAACCTAACCCTAACCCCTTTGTTTTAACCCAAACCTAACCTAGCGGGCTCCAGGGGCATGCTCACCTGGGAAGATTTTGTTCCCCATTTACAGCAGCTATATGCACTATTTTTTCAAGCCATTTGATAATAGAATGCCTAAAATCTGGTAAATCATTTGGGAAAAACCTAATAGTTGCCAAGGAAAGAATCATTCTGTCACTTGGACATCTCAAGTTGTGTCATGGCCACCACTAGGTTTATCTTTCAGCAAACATGAATTCTTATATATTTTGAACAAGGTCAGGGAATTATAACTCACTACTTGTGAGTGTTCTGAAGTAAAACAAAGTGCAAAGGAATGTGCAAATTGTATACCACCTGTTAAGTTCTGGGAAGTTGAGGACCCAAAGGCAGAGAGCAGGCAGGAGAAAACAGAAGTTGAGAATTTATTAAACCAAAACACAAAAAAATAACCAAGGGAGTCCAGAGAATAGCTGACACGGAGAACCACGACCGGAACAAACACACACATAGAATGATCTGACACAGGACAAGGGGAACACAAAGACTAAATACAGAGGGTAACGAAACTAAAAGGGCTGGGAAACAGGTAGAAAACATCAGGCAATCACAAGAGCAGGAAAACACAGGGAGTAAAGAATCAGAATCAGAATCAGAATCAGAATCAGAAAGGGTTTTATTGCCATGTACGTTTTTTAACACATACAAGGAATTTGTTTTGGTGTGGTTGGTGCACGTCACACATTCTTTAGATGGAATATTAAACAATGTAAGTATAAGTATATTTACACAGTATGTATTAAGTTAAAAATAAAGAATAAATAAAGATATAAATAAAAAATAAAGAGCAAAGAGCATTACAGCAGAGAGAGAACAGTGGAATGAAGGTGGACTAGACAAGACAAGACAGAGAACAGACTATCAAAATAAAACAGGAAACAGAACATAAAACAAGACCAATAATCACACAACAGAAGGAAACAAGACATGACAGTTTCAGTTTCAGTTTATTTATAAAAAGGACAATGTGCAATTGCACCAGATTTAGCCTTTGGCTAATTTTCATCTGCAGTCCCTTGAAAACAGAAAACCAGGCTACAAAAATGACAAGAAAACAGACTACAATAAGACAAAACACCAAAACCATAACACCGCCACAAAAGGAAAAGGGAACAAAATTTGGACGCTCATATTTCTTGTCTGTGACATGCTCCAAGACAAACAGGTGATACCATACGAGGCCGAGCGACACACAGTAAACACACAAATCAAGGGGAAATTCCAAAACTGCATGTACTGTAAAAATACACTACGAATGATAAAACTAAACTGACAAATGTGCTCCCCATGCTCCAGTGAATCTCTGAGGGGCAGAAAGGCATGGGAATGGGCTTTTAAAAGAGACACTGGGGGAGGAAGAAAGGAGTCCCATTGCGAAAGAGTTGAATTACCATATCACTGAGGAGCAAAAACAAAGCTCCTTGAGAGCAGCGGGGGATCCGTCATCCAGTGAAGAGCGGTGTTGAAATGCAGATATTTCTGAGTACTCAGACACCACACACTGGTAATAAGCAGTGGGGGGAGATCACACAGTTGTCACAACCTTATACAGAACATCCTGAGAATCAAGGCTTCAACAGTACACTAAAGCAAACCTGAATATGCAAAACCCTTTGGCAGGGCTGGGTATCGCTGATTTCCCGAATCGATTCGATTCTGATTCACAAGGTCCTGAATCGATTACATTTTCGATTTGATTTGTGATATTTCAGTTGCCAAACCAATTGATTGCCATATCAATCAAAACAGCTTTGATATAAAAGAGATTCTACAATTGTACAAGGTTCCCTCTCACCTGCTGCATTATTTAAAGTACCAATGTTTACAATAAGAATGGACCCCAAGGCAGTTACATTAAAGTCCTTTTTATGTAACATGAACACACAATAAAGTGCAGCTCTACAGAGTCTATAGTCAGTGAGGACTGAGTGACATTTCATTTAGATATCTTGAGTTGAGAGGTCAAGGGACCCCTTTTAAAATGGCCGTGTTAGTTTTACCCTCACCAAAATGTAGCCTATCTTTGGAGCGTTTTTTAACCCCCTTCCCGTTTCATATGATACAGACAGAGATCAATTCTGGACTTTATGAATCGATATCGGATCATTCAAATGAAAATCAATTTAAATCGGAAAATAGATTTTTTATACCCAGCCCTACTCTTTGGTGATCCTTGTAAAATTTGAATGTAAACAAACGTATCAACATGAATTCAAGATTTACAAATCTTAGCAATCAATTTGAACGAAAATAAAACTACTACCGTGTATAAATGCAGAAAGGTTAGAAGCCGAGATTTCCTCGAGCCACGCAGTATCCCAGTTTGTTCTGGTTCCCGAGGAAAGACACGAGGCCCACGAACGCCTCAATGTGGATGGGCTGATTCAGGACCAGGACACCGTTGGCCTTCCCAGGAACGGGCCTCATGGCGTGGACTTTCTGCGCTGCATCCTTGAGCTGCTCACAGAACTTCTGGATCTGTGGACGGGAAGAAGGATCAGAAATCACATTTATTTCCTGTTTGCACCTCTTTGACTTCACGCCTTGGCAAACATGAGGTCCCATTATTATTATTATTATTATTATTATTATTTGGAATTCAATCTGTTCTGTCATACTGTACAAGATAAGTAATCGTTAGGCCTTTTGAAATAAGATTTTCCAGTTTTGTAAGTTTTGGTTTGTTTTTATATATTTAAAAAAAAAAAAAAACACAAATATTGAACAGGTGGTTGCAACTGTTACTGTTGAGCCCTGAGCTGTTTGAGTCTGTGAGGTTCAGGTGCCAGTCACCATCTGTCTGAAGTCACTGAAATGTGTATAATTCCCCTCCTCTCTTAGTCGGCCTGACAGCAGAAGCAGCATGTATGACGTGTTTGAAACACTGTTGAAATCTCACTACATAGTAGATGATTGCTCCATTCCTTTCTCTTCCTCATGCTGAGTCGCCTGCTGTAATTGCTCATAAACATCCATGTTGAAATCCCTTGGATAGGTTTTGCAAACACACCATACTTTTGTGTTTTGGTTACAAAAAACACAAATCGTAATTTTGCACGTTAAGTAGTCCACACCTGAAACTTTTTTGAAAGTTTGAGTGCTGGTTTTCTATAGGTATACATTATATGTAATAACTGGGCAGTCTTATGATCCACATGTGTGTGTCAGAGGATTTTATTGGGTGTGGAAACAGATTGACAGATTACACATGAATGGTATCTGATGCCTAATTCCAGCAAGTCATTTCTGTGTGATGACTCATTTAACCACACGATGAATGTCACCACACTGTTGTTGTTTTAATGGTATAATAGTTAAGTGTCTCAATGACTCTCAGAGTACACACCTCCACTTGGATTAGTCATAAAACCTAATATCAAAATATTTCAACAGATACATTCTGAGAAATTAACAGTTCACCCCAATCACAAACTTCCACAGAGTCCTGCAGCTGTTCCAAACTTTCAGTTGTATATGCTGAGATGTGTTTAGAGATATGACTCTAACTTGTGCCAATTTTCACTGGGAATAGTCCCAATGAAAGCTGCTGACATCGAAGTCTGTGGATTATTCTGAAAATGAAGCCACAACTATTTGCATGGCTCGACACCACTAGTTTGAAGCAGGGTGTTTTTTTATCGTCATCGCAATATCAACTGCCGCAATAAACACATCGCAAAAGGCTGCAACATATCGCAAAAGAGTGTTAGTTGAAAGAAAACTGCACTTTAAAATGTAACTGTCATTCTTTTTTTAGTGGTGCCCTTTATATTTAATCCAATGTTAAATTTGTTCAATAAAAGAAAGTTGGAAATGTTTTCATTTCATTGTTTTAAATTCAACAACCAATTTGTTGTATTTTAGCAGAATACTGACAGCAGTAGAAATGCAGAGCTGAGAACACTTTGATATCTGTATATTTATCGCAAGTAATATCGTTATCGCGATATTCAACAACGTTATTGCATATTGTGATTTGGGTGAACGGAGCCTTCAAACAATGCCACACTGTTATCATGATACATATGATTGATCCACTTACGTCGCACAGAGCAGCGAATGTGTCACTGACGTTCCTCACAGGGTGGTGGGTGAAGGTGATGAAGGGGAAGTCTGTGGCGAAGGGGTTCCATTTGGAGGTAAAGGAGGGCTCTCTTAGCCGGTCCCAGAAGACTCGCACCCCCTCCCCCTCTCTCCTGAACATAGAACGACACAGAGGAACACAAGTGATTAAGTGTTTCTCTCTGTCAGGGACACGTTTGACTCAGATGGATAACACCACTAACTGCTTTCTACAGGCACGTTCTTGTTTTGTTTTTCATTGAGAATTATACAGAAAAGACACTGAATATAAGCTATATATATATATATATATATATATATATATATAAATTGATTCAGGTTAATCAGGTTGATTCATTTAGGTACTACAAATTAAAAAGCCTGAAAACTGAAAAACCCTTTTTTCAAAAGCACTTGCTTCTCTCTGCCTTTAAGTATCTAATGTTAAAGTAATCAGGTGAACAACTAAGAATGTAGCTACCTCCTAAATGGCCACACCTTCATGGACCGTTCTTTTTGCCTTACCTTGATTTCAAAAGGGGGACTACCAGACCTGTTGGTTGCATGGTAAAAATGTAAGAATAATACTTTAAAAAAAAAGAAAATGGCACTAATCTGTCCTCAGGGCAAATACTTAGTGTAAAGAAAACCTCATGTTTACCAGTCTTAGAGGTAATCTACAGTGTGTTCATCATATTAAAGTAAATACCGTGGGTTTTAATGAAAATGCCCTGGGGTCATATCTTTCCTCGGCCTAATGAAACCTCAGAAGACTGAGAGCAAACAGACCTCTGAACACTCGCAGATCCCATCTTTGAAATGATGTTGGTATCTACATTCTGTGAAGGTCCTTACAATTCTCTATTTACTGTTTGTCCATCAAATGTGATCTAGGGCTCTCATATCTGATTACAGTGTCTGTTCAAAAGGTACAGGGTCACAAAGAGTTTAAAACAATCTCCTCTCCTTCTTGTTTTAGGCCAGTGTTACTTACCTTCCTGCATCATATTCAAATAAAGCTGAACTAAAAAGCAGCACAGAAAATAGATCTGTAAGTATGAGAAATAATGATAATTTGAACCACGCAAAACCTTGGTGTTTTGTATAAACCAGTTTCCAGGAGCAGTGTCCTCCATTTACCGCACCTGACTGGACATGGAAATGCCTTTTCTTCAACGGCTTTACTGCCATTGTGATGCTCTGGATCTATCCAAATAAAACCATATAAAATCATCTAATAGGAGCCTTGCATAACCTCCATTTCAACTAGCAACTCCAGTCATATTTCTAACATGCCTGAGGTTCATGTAGCAAACATACAAATAGAACTAAACAACATGACATCATGACTTCACGTAAACATACACGCCACTTGGCTTTAGGAAAGTGGCGTTATCTGTACGTATTTTGATCTACGCTGTATACAGCGGACGGCAGTCTGCAACGTCACAGCGTAAACATACACGCCACGTGGCACTTTCTAAAGCCACGTGGCGTGTTATCGCAAGGCTACGAAACATCACACGCGGGACAGGTAGTCACATGTGGGACTCGATCCCTGCTCTCCTGGGTGGAAGTCCTGTGTTTGACCCATCCTCCATTTGGTCAAAAGTATCATGATGTTAGATTTTTCCCATATCGCCCAGCTCTAAGTCGATTCATTGATTGGCTTAATCATGAGTCAGCAGAGATGAGGAGCGGGTTACAGATGTCTGGTAAGCTCAAGTTTTCTAAATCCACACCTCCAGATTGTTTTCATTTTCAGACTTGTAGTCTTCAGGCCCAACCGACGCTGACTCAAGTGACATCACTTGAGACATTTATCAGACTTCAAACAGTTCGTCTGGAGGCCCAAAAGGCTTTATACAACTTCCTTCTTTTGATTCTTTTTTGGGGCTTTTTTGGCATTAATTTGATAGGACAGCTGAAGGTAGGAAGGGGGAGGGTCTGACTTTTATTTGATATTATATAGACCAAAGTAATTGATAGATTAATTGAAAATGTATTAAAAAATTGCAGCACTACATATGTATATATTGTATTATGTATATGCAAAACAAGGATTTAAAAGATTGTACTGGAGATATTGTATGGGCAATATGCACTATTCAGGGGTGGCTTGTGGCTCGGAGGTAGGGTGGTTGGCGGTTCAACATGTCAAAGTGTCCCTGAGCAAGACACTGAACCCCAAATTGCTCTCCAGATAAATAGCTGTCCACTGCTCCTAATACTGGGATGGGTTAAAAATGCAGGAAAAAAATGTCACTACATTGTACTATGTTGTGTCTATTAGGAATAGTTTGTTTTTTTCATTTACTGAAGAACACTTCTTCAAGTATCCTTAGAAGTCTTTGCACTATTGCTACATGACAATGTTTTCTATTAGACTCAAAACTATATTTAGATTGGATATAATTAAAAACTCTGGCCCAACAGGTCTTTGTGAATTCATGATGGGGTAAACAAGTCCCTGATTGATTCAAAAAAGTAGCAAGAAAAACCTGCAGTGACAGGTTTGACTCCTCAGTCTAATGTAATTACACTCAGAGTACAGCGATCTTTACAGTAGATTAATAATCCTACAAAAGACACAAAGTCAGTGGTTCAAATGTAAACATGCTGGCAACACGAAAGTTGGTCGGAACAAAAGCAACTCTGGGTGATCACACTTCTACATGGAGGGATCATACTCCAAATTTGATGTGGTTTTTAATTCATCTTTCTTTGACAACATGATGTTTTCTGCCCCCCCCCCCCCCCATACCAACACTGATTCAATATCAGAGATGCCTATCAAGATTTCAACATTTCCTTAGGCATTGTGCATTGTTGAAACATTTGTGCCGTACGTTATGCGAGTCATTTGCCTGCTGCATACTTTTTTAACACTGAGAATGTAATATTTGTGTAGGTCTGACACTAAACCCACAAATCTGCCTTTGCATCCTCTGTACTTCATGTGTGGATGTACAAACACTTGGGTTTATTTAGTGCTCAATACTGTGAATACACGTTGTGCCAGCTTTCAAGAGGCAACTTGCAACACAATTGAACACATTAAAATTGTGCAAACATGGCTCATAAAGTGTGGCTTGTTATGCAAATCAAACAGTTTTGGTGTTTTGGTGATTCTGTCAGGAGTTTGTGGAATAAAGAAATGTAATTATGCAAAGTCTTATTAATATTGTACCCGCTGCTTTGCATAAAAAAGTAAGAAAGAAGAAAAATAAATCAGCATGCAGGCGATTTCCCAACACTGTTCTGATTCCTTTAACAACCTGTCACACTGATGTGCACATTTTACCACATACTTTGTACAAGAGCGCTTCCTGCCAAACAGAATTAAACACCTAAGGCTAAACAATAGCGCTTTAGCTGGTTCTATGTCACGGTCACAGGGAGGGTCTGCATCACAATGCAATCACCACTGAACATTCTGTGCCTCCTCCGCAGCAAATGCTGTGCAGGGAGAAAAGGGGGAGAAAAAAAAGTGAGGATGGTGAGGGTTACTTTTGTACACACTGCCCTTTGTAAGAGCACACAGCTATTGCTCTAGTATAAATGGGGATATAAAAAAAGCTTTGGCAAATTCCACAGGTAAGCTATCACTGGGAGAGGGACCAGCCCAAACAGGCAGCGCAGGGCTGGGCTTTCCAGCCAGAGGCCTTGGAAGTCTTCACTGTGTTTATGTGGCAGAGCTGGGGTTTGGACTTTCACTGCGCCTCACTTAGATACAGTCACGGAAATACAAAAAAGGTGAACGCAGGCTACACCTTCGTTATGTCAGTCATAAGTTACCAAGGAGACACGGTTTGTGTCAAAAGAAAATTTCCAAAAACTGACTAGCGAACACCTCAATATTGAGGCTTAACAGAGAAAATCCACCCTCTACTGACCTACCCAGTTGAGTTCCACTTAATCCACTGTGTTTATACAAAATGCACACATGCATAAGAGAAACGCTGTATTCTGAGCTTTAGGGCAAGTGACGAAAAAATTCCTCCCTGGGCTTTCAAGCGCTTGGGACTCATAAGTCAACACACAAGATAAATATCAAGCCCAGCTCCAGTTGTCATGGCAAGTGTCCCACATTGTCTCAGAGCAAACAAACAAATCTGGTCCGATTGCTCAATAGAGCCTGCAGGTTTGTCAGCCATCCATACATGTATCCATCCAACATGGGAAAGACAAAGAGAGAAAAAAGGGTGGAGTGATGAGTACAAAAAACCAAGGAAAACAAAGAATTGAGTTTAAGCGTTATACACAATTTCCATAGAATGTTCAAGCCTTGAAAAGACATTTACATTATTCATGATAAAAGCTGCTAATGCAACCTCTGAAGCCTAAAACATACAGCCATGTGTGGATACTGTGGATGTCATGATGCAAAAGCTGTGATATAATAGCTGCAGGCTGTTGGCAAAGACATTTCCAGCTTGACAGCAAGTCCACAAGCTGAAAACTGCTCCCAAGGACCATGAATTTAGAGCAGCATGCGCAAAACATTATATACCTATTGGTGCAAATTCAAGTGTGTATTACATTTTTTTCTAAATGTATGCAGTGAAAGTCCTCTTAATGAAAGTGCAGCTGAGGTCAGAATAACTGGGAAGCACTGGGAGTCATTGAAGGAAGCAGTGATTGAGAAATGTAATCTTCAGTGGTTATGAATAGGCAACGTTAGCGTCAAAAAAGTGTTGCAACTCTTTTTGTAGCTATTAAGGAAACATTCTTTTCCGCATCTATTAGCATATATTGTGCAATGCCATTCCCCAATGTCACAATGCCTTAACCTTATGTCCCAATACTCAGTATTTGAGGGTTTATTGTTTTTAATGGATCCCCATTGGTAGTTATCATTAGGGCTGTTGAAATGAATCATTGCATTGATGCATCATGATGCGGACGTGGACAATTCTGCATGGATGCAGTGACAGACCATAATCAATAATTGCCTACAGATGTGACTTGTTGATATTCCGGTCTGTCTGTCGTGTTCAGACTCCACTACATCCAGGAAAGGGATTTTTTTAAGAGCAGATACAATAAAAAGGGGAGTTCATATATCTCTTGAATTTGTTGATGAAAACCATGTGTAGCAATAAATAATAATATTGAGGAGGATATATCGAATCGGATCGAACCGCTGACAGGATAATCCTAATTGACTTGAAGCGTGAAAATTCACACCCCTAGTTATCATGGCAACAACTATTTGTCCAGAGGTGCACAGTAAAATTCAGTGCAATCAATGTTCACACTACATAATACATATAGCAGTTACAATATCACTACACACCCAACCCAACACATACAAACAAATAGAGCAAATTGAAAGTGAAACCTAACAATAATAATAAATCTCAATTCCTTTGCACATTCACACAGTGAAGAAAGTCGCCTAAAAAATAACTACTTTAGTTGTTCCATTTCTCTATCAGGAACAGAACTACTCAGCCTGTGAAAACAGATGTGTCATGTCTTCTGAGAGACATAATTAAATTGCATTATGGGAAATGTAGGATCCAGTGTTTTTGAGTTTAATCCATACTAGAAAAAAAGTCAGGATATCTAAGATTTTTGTTGTTGTTAATTCTTCAACTTTAGGGAAGTGCAATACTGAATCACTAATGATTTATTACCAAACTACAGTCTCTCTCTTGGACTTCCAGCCCTGCAAGCAGCGGTAGAAGAAGTATTCAGATCCTTTACTAAAGTAAAAGTACTATTACCACACTGTAAAAAATACTCTTTTACAAGTAAAAGTCCTGCATTGGAAATTTTACTTAAGTAAAAGTATGTAAGTTTCATCAGGAAAATGTACTTAAAGTATTTAAAGTAAAAGTACCTCACATTCTAGAAATTGGAAACGATCCAAACAGCTCTATCAATCAACTAAGTGTTTAATGGTCTGATCATCTCAGCTGGACTTGTAGGCCGTTATATTGTCGGGTAGTTTAATTTACAATAAAACATATTTTATAAACTACATGTGTTTTGTGTGCAAATATCTTAATTTGTAAAGTAACTAGTAACTAAAGCTGTAACAGATGAATGTAGTGGACAATATTTCTCTCTGAAATGTAGCGGAGTAGAAGTAGAAAGTGGCATGAAAAGAAAAGACTCAAGTAAAGTACAAGTACCTCAACATTTGTACTTAAGTACAGTACTTGAGTAAATACACTTAGTTACATTCCACAACTGCCTGCAAGCTTAGAGTACATTTATTTTCATTCTTGATCTTAGAAAATATGTGAGTTACACTGCTTTATTCTGTACTGCTACTCTGCAACAGAAGCTTATTTAACACTTGTTTTTGCAGCAGATTATTTGAGATGAGACAGTAGCCATGGTTTGTATAACCTGTAACGTGAAACTTGGAGTAAGAAGTCATTTTTGCAACTTGTTTATTTATGTAGCTACCCCAGCAACGTTGCCCATCAAAGTTTCGCCTCACTGACTCCTCACCTAAATACTGTTTTACTGTTTGCATTTGATTTGGTTAAGGAGTGAAAGCAGCAGTGTCAGTGCTCATTTAAAGAGAATTGGTGGTGTGTGTGTGTGTGTGTGTGTGTGTGTGTGTGTGTGTGTGTGTGTGTGTGTGTGCACACATCCCTCTTCCTTGCTTCAGATTTCAGCATTTAACTCTCCTGCTTCACATCACAACGGTCGTGGCTCTGGTTAAATTACATTATGCTGATGAAATCTTAACTAGCTACTATGTACTGACTGCCCTCTGCTGTCTGGATGTGTAAGCTGCTTTGGTTTGTATGGGTGTGGTCGAAAAGACTGCAGAATGAGAGGAGGAGGATCGTTTGTAGACCAGATCTAAAAGAAACAATGCAAAGACTGACCCAAACTACAGTTTTCACACCTTATCGATCTGTATATAAAATCATAATAAGACCACTTGTGTCAGCATAACAATTGACAATGTGAGGAAGAAATTAAATTAATTTATTGTAATGAATAAAAGTGTTTTAAGTAGTTGAAGATGGGGGCTAAACATTTCCTCTGAAGCCTTATTCAGAGGAAAACTACATCTGATCAGATGAGAAACAAAGGAGTGCAATGCTGGGATTATTTCTAACCTTCATAAATATATATATATATATATATATATATATATATATATATATATATATATATATATATATATATATATATATATATATATATATATGTTTCCTACAACAGTTACTGAAGCAAACTCTAGTGGGGCTTCTTTAAAACCTCCACACCCAACTGTTTCAGACAGGAATAAAAATGATGTGCTGGGTAATTAGTTTGTCTAGACAGTTTGGAAAGAAGGCACTTAAAGCACATCTTTCCCCACCGATGCAGAATATACTGTGCTTTTTACGTCATGGGTGCACCTGGAGAAATGTGGGATGAAAACAAAATCATCTGGAATAAAAATACAGACACTCTTTCTGTTGGCATCATCAATGGGGTGGGGGGGTACTGATGCCAAAATAACACGCTCCATAGAGGGACTTTGATATTCTTTGTTCTGAAGCTGATGGTCTGGGAACACCGGGGTCAAATGTTCATGAAAGCTCTTTCAGTCCCATTCAGTTCAAGTTGAACTCTATTAATTCTATTAGAGATGCAACGATTAATAAATTAGTTGTCAACTTTTTAATTGATCGTCAGCTATTTTGATAATCGATTTGAGTAATTTTTTAAGAAAGAAAAGTAAATATTCTCTGATTCCAGCTTCTTGAATATGAATATGTTCTGGTTTCTTCTCTCCTCTGTGACAGTAAACTGAATATCTTTGAGATGTGGACAAAACAAGACATTTGAGGACGTCATCTTGGGCTTTGGGAAACACTGATCCACATTTTAACCATTTTATAAACCAAACAACTAATCCATTAATCGAGAAATGAATCAACATGAAAATAATCGTTAGTTGCAGCCCTTCATGCTATTATAAATGATTCATTTCCTAAAGTACTAAAGTGTACAAACAAATGATCGTGGTGGCCTGTTATGTCTAAACTTTGATTTTATGACATTTTACAATCAAATGTTGTAAGAAATAGAAAACAAACATATCAAAAAGATCTAGAAGCAATGGATGTCAGGGATTTTTCTGACTTAGAGTGAGCCTTTGGGGGGGGACTACACACGGCAGTAAGCACGATCGGTCTGCGGACAGTAAAGGCAATGAGTCTGTGTTACCTTATTTAACAGAAATCTATGCATTTTCCTGTTATTTCTGACAATTTGATAAACAAAATGTTAATCATGCTTGAGCAAATGAAACCCCAGTTAACAAAACTGGTTAAAAAAATATAATTAATATTTAAATACTACCGCTAAAATCACCGGGAGAGTCCGGATGATTGACTCGGGATGATAAAACTAAGATTAGTGCTCATAATCAAGTTTTTGTTTTGTTGTTCAACAGTTGTTTGGAGTCAGAGTTACTATAGTGAAACAGAGACACAGCGAAGGCAGCCCGAACTGTATGGGGACTTTCTAGCAACACTGATTCCCACTAGCAGTTGCAGAATCATGCATGAAGACATCAAACAGATGAAGGAATGTGATGTGGCGTGCTGCTGCCTTCAGCCGTCTCTACAGAGGGTGCACACTGACATCAAGTGGTCAGATGACAACTGTCAGCTGGCAAATCAGGCTGCAGATATCTTGGATTCTCACACTCTTGGATGGGAACAGTAATACCTCAAGAGTAACAGCCAAGTGTCATTACCATGACAGCTGAATAAGCAGCTGGATCATATACTGGTACACGGATGTGGAGAAATGAAGAAATGAAGACTAAATAGGGGGACTTAAAGTGAAGTGCAATCTGTAAGACCCTAAATGCAGTAATTCATGTTTGCTAATTGGCATACAACAATTTAAGTTCATATGTAGTGAAACTACAGTAATTTATTTAATTGATTGATTTAAAAGCAACTTGGAAGGAATATTTACAATATTTACAGTATTTACAGTTTACGTAGTCTATAGCCACGATGTTCAACTTCCGGGATTGCTCCGGTGCCGCCCAAATTCTGCCGGATGTCCCTCATTTCGGCTGGATGTCCGTCCCCTTCCTCTGTCTCTGTGTTGGCGTTCTAACCTCTGGTGGATTTGTGAGGACTATGGTTAACTGCTCCTCAGATCTCTGCAGGGTAAATCCAGACAGCTAGCTAGACTATCTGTCCCTCTGACTAAAACTACTTCTGAACGTCCACATGTTCCACCAAAACAAGTTCCTTCCTGAGACTATTTAGCAGAGGCACCGTGGCTCTGTCCGGGGCTTAGCGCCGCCCAAGACGATTGTGATTGGTTTACAGAAACCAAAACTTGCGCATGTTAATTTGGAACCACGATCGGATTCGAAACCAAATTTTCCAAACGATTCCAATAAAGAAACAATTTCATTGGAATCATACTTTTTGAAAGGATTCCAAGTTGGAACCGGTTCTCGATGCCCAATCCTAATAGCAGCTGAATAATATTCACAGCCAGACTTTTCCTACTTTTCTCTCGCATTGATTGTGTGGAAACAAAGTTCCATGTACTGTTACAGCAGTAGGGAGGATTCATTTTCATATATACATGAACTTTACTCTGTAGATCAATTTCTGCCAAAAAGCAGACGATGCAGGATGAACTAGACGAACAAAAGAAGAGACAGAGAGGAAGCGTTGAAGATGAAGACTGAAAGAGGAAATGTTTGAGAGTCGGGAGCCGGGACTCCCGGGTGGCTTTCACGAGCGCTTTATGTATAATTTAACGTAATATGCGGAGATAAAGCCTCCAATAAAGGCTGCACTCTCTAAGCTCTTCACAGCGTGTTACGTTTTATTCATCAAATTAGTTTTAGTTGGTTTGGTATCCCCTGAGCCGACTTTAAAAGGTTTGGATGAAAGGACTACATTAATTTTGCCACTAATCAGTTAAGCGACAGCTCCAAGTGACAGCTATGCACTCCTTCTCCCCCCGAAAAACTCTCTGCACACTTGTCTCTCTGCCATGCCTGTTCTCTGGCTGCTCCACTTGTCCCCAGTTGCCCCCTGCACCAATCCTCTACATGCATCCCCTTCACAGCGCTGCCTTAAATTGCTGCATCGGCTCACTGTTTTCACTGAAAACTCCAATCCCTGTCAATAGTAAATCATGCATCATTTCAACCTTTGAAATTTATTAAAAAGGCTGCGTGCTGCATTTTTCATTAAATCTTCTAAATGTTCACCAAACTTGAGAATGTGTTGTTTGATACATTATTGTAGGATAAGTTATGAGACTATTACATACAAAAACATGCCTAGTCTTTTTGCTGTTGTTGCTACAACAACAAAAAGACTAGGCATGTTTTTGTGTGTTTGAGCTTAATGGTTAATCGTATCCCAGAAGGGATTCTCTTTCTCACAGGGAATTTAACTTTTGTAAAACAAATTAGAGCACAGCGCAGATAATTAGGGCTAATATTTGTAATTCTCCAAGTAGGGTTTTTCATTAGCGACAAAACACTCCAAAGACACATTGTTAAGTAGACTCACTGAAAATGACTAAAAATGAGACAGGACACCAGAGATCCAAGGCTTTCTCTCTAGCACAATGCTGTTTTGCACACTGTTAATACGTCAATGAATATATCTCTGGTAAGTTCCTGTTCATCACACCACAAATTACACGACATTAATAACCCTCTGAGGTTAGAGCTGCAGGTTTTTGGGATAAAAGGTATATGTTTACTGTTGAAGGATTAAACAAGGGCCAGTCTGGATCAACGGAAGTACATTTCCAGGATAACTGCCTGACATCCTGCGTGTGTTGTCCCTCACCCTCACCGCTTTCTGTGTGTTGCCGTTCTCCAACTCCTGCTTGGTTCTTTCGGGGAACGATTGTAAAGATTTACAAAGAATATGTTCACGGCATTTACTCTCTAAATGGGACGTTTTGGGACCAATTGGTGGGATTGCTGTGTAAATGTAAATGGACTGTATTTATTTGTATAGAGGTTTTCTAGTCTTAACTACTACTCAAAGCGGTTTAAAGCTATAGTGCGTAGTTTCTGCTGCCCTCATGAGGAATTCTAAGTAATGACAACAAAACTGTCGGCACGTCCACATGATACATGAAGCCTTCCGTGACCACGCACCCAAACGGTGATACACTGGTAAGAGCAAATGAGGTTTAACCATGTATCCAGCTAATTGAAATAGCTCACGTTACTGTATTGTGTCAACAGTTAACTTCATGTAATATTGTATGTGGCGTTTTCTTTTACGGGGTGCAAATGTTCCACCAAAATAAGTTCCTTCCTGAGCCTATTTTACAGAGCCACCATCACTGCGTCCAGAGCGTAGCACCATTCAAGACGATTGTGATTGGTTTAAAGAAATGCAAACAACCTATAGCGTTTTTTTCCTCCTATCCTAGAATGTATGTGTGGTGTAGCCAGACATTCCTCCACAGCACTGTGGAGATAAGTCTGGCTATGCGAGAGTACTCAAGGGTTAATGAGCGGACTTACTCAATGAGAGCGCGCTTTGGGAAGCTGAATTTGCCACAGGAGATGCGGTCCACAAGGTTCAGTGGGATCCTCTGGATTTGCTCACAGTTGAACATGACAAAGTCGTACTTGAAGACCAGGAGTGAGTTGTCTGTGATGAGAACAAGACGCTCTTTTTCATTGTTCCAGTGATCCACCCTGAAACAACCAGAGAGAGAGAGTGTGTTAGACCCATGATGAAAAATCCTTTCTCTTTTTCTATCTGTAGTTCTAGTTCAGTTTTTGGCTCACTGAAATCTTAACCAAATTTTATTCTTAGCAATGTAAAAATTCACAAACTTTTTTTATGTAGAAAGGGAACAGAGGATGACTGGAAAGCCAATGACACCAAGACGGCGGCAACAGAGCAATCCCGGAAGTGGAACGTCATGGATATACTGTAGACTAGCTTGACTGTAGCTTCATATTTAGCATACATATATGACAGTGGTGTCAATCTTCTCACCTGACTCACAGTAAGAAGTGATTTTAGCGTTTTCCCCAAAATTGTAAGTATTCCTTTCAATGAACTAGATTTATTACTGTAGGTCCGACCGATCATTAACGGTTAACCGACAAGCAGGCAACGCCCAGTTCACTCGTCTCGAATATAATATCAGCGTTCCGTTGACAGCTGCGGACTGGTACCGGGCGCACAGCCACAAAGTTCCGTGCATAGAGAGGCGGAGTCCCTCCCCTTCCGGTGGACCACCATGGGACCTTATTTCGGAAAAAATATGAACGATAGTGATTGGGGAAAGACAAAGTATTTTTTGATCCTGTTTATATTGAGCCATGAATTATACATTTGATCAATTTAAAAGACAATTTTCCAAGTCAGGAAAAATCTCACTTTGTCGTAAAACTGTTGAAGTATAAGACTGTGACAATACGTAATTAGAAAGAATACTCACTTCAAAGTCGCATGGATGATGTCTCGCTGAAGCTACGGTTTCTGTGTGTATTGTATCGGGATGTAACGTTACTCACACGATCAACGGATCTAGCTCATTCTTTTGCTTCTCGGCTGATAAAAGATGCAGGATAAAACACATTAGGTAAGATAACGTTACATGTGTTGTGGAACATAGCTAAGCTAGCTAGCTAGCGAGCAAGACGAGCATCAAGCAAGGTGACGTATATTGTGGAGACAAACTATGTAGTTCACTGAGCGGTTTCCCACAAAACTAAGTTAGGTATTTCAACTAGGGTTGGGTACTGAATTCATTACCTTTTAGGCAACGACAAAATTGCCTCTTAAGTATCCCAAAATGCCTCGTCATTCAATACCCAGTTTCAATACTTAAAGTGCTCATATTATGCTTTTTGGCTTTTCCCCTTTCCTTTATTGTGTTATATATCTTTTTTGAGCACGTTATAGGTTTACAAAGTGAAAAAGCCCAAAGTCCCCCCCAAAGGGACTTACCATCTCCAACAGAAAACACTGTTCACAAACTGCTCCAAACAGCTCTATTGTAGTCCAGCCTTTACTTCAGAGACAAACGTGGTCACTTTGGAACACAAGTTATAATGCTCGCCTAGCTGCTAGCATGGCACTCCCTCGTGCTCTGTAACTAACAAGCTAGCAGTACTTAGTGCGCATGTGCGACTCCCAACAAAGATAGAACAGAAGTGAGATGTCTCACTCTGTAGCTAAAACAGAGAGCTCAACACACAGGGTGAAAAGAGGAGCTGCAGCAATGTGCAGTACAACAAAAATATGGTGTTTTCTGAAAATTAAACCACATAAACCTATTCTGGTACAACCTCTAAATACAATTATGAACCTAAAAATTAGCATAATATCAGCTCTTTAAGGAGTAAATCTCATCTGTGTCAGTGAGCCAATCAGCACGCAGCATGCTTCTACCAAGATCTAATCATGTCTGTGATTGGCTGTCTAACGTTACACGCCTTAGAGACAGGCAGGAAAAACTCTACGTTACACAGAGAAGGGGCTCACGTAGTAGGAGCTGGAAAATAAATAAAAAGATGTGTCCCGTAATGTATAATGTTGTCATTTCTTTTTGTTTTATAAAATTGGTATTGAAAAAAGTATCGTTTAGGAACCGGTAACGGTAACGAAGATTTTTGAACGATACCCAGCCCTAACTACAAAAAACCTACAAAAAACTGTGACTTATTTCTTGACTTACAAAATTATCTTTTAAATTGACGAACATCATTTCAGTCAGACAACTCACATTTGAAATGTTTATTATAACAGCAGAACATTGGGTTTGGCGGCCAGACTCCGACCTCATCACTCCCCGCAGTTTGGGTTTACATGAGATATTGAGTGATGATAAAGTAGCTTCCCCCTGGCCAGAGCCTGCAGGTGGATGCTGGGGTGGTGGTGGTGGGAAAAGCAGTATAGTGATACAGCTGCAGGGCAGCAACAGCATTGGCAAGGTGGAGATGGGGAAATTGTGCAGCTTAAATAGACCGCCAAATTGAGGGGGTGTGTTTGGTAAATGATACGGAGAGTGAGTGAATTATCATCTTCCAGTATCTTCAGTTACCTTTTATCTTCTCTTTTAATAATCCACTGTTACTGAAAATTATTTTCACACTTTGACACTAATTGGAAGAAACCCTATTTTTTTTGTTCTTTGTGCATAAATAAAAGTTGTCTATAAAAGTCTTTTATGATTAACACATCTCACACATAAGAAATAAATAATCAAATCAAGAACAAATAATAAAAATAAAAGAGGAACAGTCAAATGAGTAAAAGTAGATGAATTGAGATAATCTTGCTTTTTCTAAAGCGAGTGACAATCCCTGAGCAGAGCAAGATTTGAGGAATTTCTCATGCTTTTCTGACATTAGTCCCCACCGGCCTCCCTCAGGGAAATTCAGCAGCAGTGTCACAGAATTACCATATAATGCACTCTCTGTGTTGCTTTATCCTGCTTCTGTAGCGACAGTAACTGCAGGCACAATGTAGGACAAACTATAACGTGTGTTGGACAGAGCTGCATAAATGGGATGTATTATTCATTCTCACATGGCCAGCCTTTTAAATGTTTCCTGAAAGCTTGTGCAGTAGTGATACAGCCTGACAACTGCAAGTGCACTTGGTGAATGTCTGGCAGTCTCTGTGTTGCAGGCAGTTAGTTGACTTATTCTTGGAGTTGGGTTTGATAAGAACATTGATATTAGGCTCGCGTAATTAATGAGGACGTTTCTATCTAATCATGCTGAGGCAATATGGGCTTGTACTGTGCCAGTGTCGTGCAGACTCCTGTCCCACTTCAAGAGGCAGAAACACTTTCTCTGTGTAGCGCTAGACGTTTTTTGCATCAACTTTAATATCGGACCATTTCTTTTTAATTTGGGCCACGGTCCGACCTCTGAGGCTGTGGCATTAACTGTGTCTGCAACATGTTGTCACTCTACGTACAGCTTTTTTTTGGCGTTAATAATGCCCACACTGTGCCCTCCAAACAGATTTTCCTCTTTTCCACCTCTCTGACAAGAACTACAACTTCACATTGAGTGAAAGTCCTGTGCTTTGTTTTCCTCTCTGCGCATGATGTTGGTATGGATGTATATTAATTTGGGGCATTTCACTGACTATTTAAGGGCGTGACATGAAGCCGCCAAAGCTGCGCCACATTTAGAGTCGATTGTGATTTATAGGACGTGGGACGTGCGTGCGCACGGTTTTATAAATCTGAATATTTCTGTGCGTAGTTTTATAAATGAAGGCGCTGTGAGCGCCTGCTACAGCTTTATATACAGTACAGTCTATGATCGCTACGCAGTAACTTCAACCATAGGGACAACAACGCTAATTAGTTACATTGCAACATTGTGTTTACAGGTGTGTTAACTGCAGCGGCTGTGAGAGAAGGAAACGAGATGAATAAGGACAGAAACGTTAACATAAATATTCCCAACGAAGTCCCTTTCACCTTGTCTCACTTCACCATCAACGGAAATGTTCAGTTTAATGTGAATTAAAGCAGCTGATAGCCCGCTAGCTCACTACACAACGCCTCAGCTAATGTCGTGTCAACCCGCAGTGATTTAATACAGCAGCTGGGTGAATGGATTTGTTCACCTAGCTGGCGGACGGTAAAATATACAGCTACTACCACAGCCTGTAAGAGGGGATAAAATGCGTGCCAGACCGTGGCTTTTGCCAGAAATGTATTCGCTGCAAACAGCTGGCTATCGGGTAGCTGGAACTGACAAGTCACTGGAACAAAGTCGGCACACACACACTAGTCTGGTGGCAAGCGAGGAGGAGGAGATACTGCGGTGTTGAGTGACAGATGGAGGGTTGCATGAAACAGCTACAGAGTTTACGTTGCTGTGGACTCAGGATTCCAGCCGTAGAGACGAAACAGACTATTTTCTTTAGTCGTTTATAAATCAATATTTTGTGACTGCTTTGCTCTACATTATCCCTTACTTAGAACCCATTTAGGCTGAATCAAGTCCTGCATCACCCTGTCAGGGTTCTTATTCGCAATAATGACCGGCTCGCTCTACATTATATGTATCCCTTACATAAAGGTTTAAACTAGAGCTGAAACGATGAGTTGATTGGAATGAAAGTGTGTCAATTTGATAATCAAGTAATTGTTTTAAAAAATGTAAAACAAAAATGCCAAAAACTCACTCTGCCATCAGCCAAAGGCTGTGAAAGCTGCCATCTACTTCTTGATCCACCAGAGCTTCAACGTCTTTGATGGCCTGATTCAGAGTGCCAGGCTGAGGAGACAGAAATGCACGGGTGTCACTTTCTAGTTTTTTTCATTGTGACAATCACAATGTGTGCACAGAAAGCTTAAGGGGGAATCTTCAGGGCAGATGCACAGCTGGGACTGGTACTCCAATAAAATGTCAGTGCGTCAAACAAAACGACAACAAACAAAAACATGAAGCCTCAACATATGAAAATGACTGCAAATGAAGAAAGCTGAGCGTGCAACTTCTGTGTATAAATCTGAGTAACTCAGGTAGGCTATTTAAAGACACAAGAGAAAGCTTCAGTACATAATACAATCCACATTCAAATTGTCAGCTACGAGCATTTCTGTTTTCCAATGCAATCCACACTCAAACTGTAGTCTTTACAACATGCTATTGCTATTCTATCCTTGCATATTTTATTATTTCAATGGCAAGTTAAAAAGATAAGGAGTTCATACAGAGGGCTCCTGACAGTTTAACTCTAATCTGAGCCTGGCAACATGGGATGACTTCCCATCACAACCCAATCCAGACCTGCAATAAACACTGATAATATTTCGAGTTGATTATTATTCTCTATGGATATTTGAGGATTTGTGGTGTTCTTTTATTATTTGCCTGGTGTTTATATAGATAACATATATGTATACACGTAATAACAATTACTGAGCTATGGAAAAGGGGTAGGATTAAATAAGTGTATACTATTCCTAATCCTTTTCAGACATGTCTGTGTTGGTTAATGTTTCTTATTGTTTATTGAATGTTTTGCTTATTTAACTTATTTGTACATTTCTTTGATGTTTTGTTTATTTTTGATGTCTGAAATAAATGTCTTCATTCATTCATTCATACTATATATATATATATGTATATATATATACATATTTATATATACATATGTATATATATATATATATACATATATATATATATATATATATCCAGTTTCCTCAACAACACCTCTGTGCATCAGCCTCATTTTAAATTATAGTCCCCAAAAAATGTATTGTAAACATGAATGACTCAGTATTTTACACAGTGGTGGAGGAAGTACTTAGATCCTTCGCAAATGATGTTGCAATAGCCTACCACAATAAAGAAATATTCAGTTACAAGTAAAATGAATGAATTTATACTTATTCTACTGAAGTGAGTGCAGATGTATGACCATCAAAATATATTTTAAGTATTAAAACTAAAAGCAAATAATCTGCAGCACAGACCTTTAACAGGGTAATCTTGTTGACTGGTATAGGCCTATATTAAAATATCATCCACGCAATGTGTGTGTGTGTGTGTGTGTGTGTGTGTGTGTGTGTGTGTGTGTGTTTTCATTGCAACCTAAGCTAACACTGGTACAATAAGATGCTAGCATTTATGTTTACTGTTATACATGCCCCTACAATATATCATAATAATAATATATAACAGAATAGTGGTAACCAACGTTACAGCTGTCAACTAAACGACAGAAAAGTTGTAGTGCAAAGCGTAGCTAGTGTAAAGCAACAAAAAAGTACTGAAGTTAACTTAAATACAGGTAACACAAAAATGTACCTAGCTTAAGTACTTGATCGATTTTCATGAATTTCAATTAAGCCAGAAGTTGCAACGTGATGTGAAATTTCAAAAACTGTTGTCAAGGGGAAATGTAAAAGTCTTTACCCTCAACACAAAGAACCTCCTGCTCTTAAACTGGAGCAGAGGTGACTCCACAGAGTAGTCACTATCCTGGAGGCGGGCCTCTCCGATCACCCCTGCTGCTGCCCGCTCCTCCGTACTCTCCGCGGGGGCAGGAGGCTGAGTGTGCTCTGCCCGCTCCTCCGTGCACTCTGTGGAGGCAGCAGGCTGAGTGTCCTCCGGGCCGCCGGGAGAAGAGCTGAGCTGATGCTGCTGCCCCTTACTTGGCGCACCTTCCTCCTCAGCTTCTGCCATCATGATGGGGCTTCACAACACCTCTTTAAAAAGATTAACAACACTTAGCCTATGTGTAGCTATTTATCAAGTGAAAGACGGGCAACTTAAGACAGCTTCTTTAGTTAGTAGTAGTATATATTTTGACTCAACTGAAGGGAGGCTTTTATGAACTGACAATCTTCCCTCTAGTTGCAGGTAAATAAACGCTACATAACTTCTCTAGTATCGAAACTTAAGTCCCTTCAAACATATTTACTCCCTAAATCTTTTGATTTGAGTCAACATTTCAAAGTGATAGTACTATAAAGAAAAAGAGGCTTTGCTTACCACTAATTATCGACGTTACAGAAGGTGGTAAAATGTACAGTAGATTAAATGTGCAGTAGCAACAAGTGCATCACTTCCTTGTTCCGAGTTTGTTTAATGGGCGTCCACAGCAGCAGCAGGACTGGCTGCGTCTCAGAGAAGCTTACTCTCTTACTTACTCTGGTCGGATTTACAGTGTGACAAACCTTAAACACTGCGCACTTACTGCACCTATATACTAATCTATAAATAGGTGCCTTGCTGGTTTCTGGACATGTTTTCTACTTTACTGGATTAATATCATCTTAGTTTTTATGTATTATGAATGTTATGAGACTGGGTAAGGGCTTTAACTTTACTGTATGTCTCTTAATGACTCCACTATCTCCAACGTGCATGACCAGATTTACCTGTTATGCCACTGGCCAAGTTTCTTTGTGCTTTGTGTATGTTTTTGTGTGTCAGTCTGTTTGAAGCAATTTGATTAAACTCCACACCGAAGGCCCCACTTAGGAAAACAACTCCTCTAGGACATTCTTTCTTAATGTTATTTAGTTATATGTATGTGTTATTTGTTTCTGTATTTATTGTTTGTTTATTTCATATTAATGTTTAAATATGTTTATATGTATGCACCAAACCAAAGCAAATTCCTAGTAAGTGCTACTTACCTGGCAATAAATCTTTTCTGATTCTGATTCTGAAGTAACAGCAAAAGTGTTTCATGTTGATGCTCTTATTTTCTTCTATTAGTCAGCACTAAATGACATTGGAAACAGTCCATATACTGTCATTTTGATAGGCTCTATCTGTGGTGTGTCCCGTCAGACCACTTATCACCAAACTGGCTCAGGGAAATGTGCATGATCAGGGCAAACTGGTTATTGTTATCATCTCTACTAGGTAGGCCCAAACGCAGATGCTAGGAGAACTACGCACATAAGATATTTCGGCTTCACTTTACAGTAAAGTTTAAACTAATCTAAAATATATTTAATTCATTAATCTAATAATCTATTTCATTACCAAATTTCTGTTAGCATAGGATCAAGACTAAGGAACAATAACTTAGACCAGGGGTCTTTAACGTTTTTTTTAAGCAAAGGAGGCGTTATTATGGATCCCACGTAACGTCCAGGCAAGACCCGCCCTACGAAGCAGCTCGAATGGTTGGCGTTAGGCATTGACCTCGAGTGGTTAAGGTTAGGATAGCCGATTGGTCAGAGGATAGGACCTGAACAAATAGGGTTACGTTACCTAGCATAAGCATGGACGCCTGGCCAATAGTAGTGTGTGAATGCTATTGAACTGCCTCGAAGTTGAGTGTGTTCCATAAGAAAGCTTATAGCTACATTGTGTAAGAATTTCTCCCATCTAGCAGTGAAATTGAATATGACAACCAACTGAATATTACTTTCTAGCCCCTCCCATTCTGATTACGTTTTAACTGCTACGGTGGCCGAACCCGAAATGAGCTCTTCGTATCTCCATCGTTTACATGCAGCTGTTCTAGCCACTCAAATATTTGGTCTTGTTGCTTTGCCTGTGTCGTTTTAATTATCTTTTTAACTTCCTTGGCGACTCCGTGTACATGTCGTCCCCCTCCCTGGCATTCGTCACGATGCCACTGAGTGTAAGAGGGCGAAAGGCAGTGGTATGTCTCTCTTTGGCTAATGCATTTTAGAGATGGAGGTATGTCCCTCTTTGGCTAATGCATTTTAGAGATGGAGGTATGTCTCTCTTTGGCTAATGCATTTTAGAGATGGAGGTATGTCCCTCTTTGGCTAATGCATTTTAAAGATGGAGGTATGTCTCTCTTTGGCTAATGTATTTTAAAGATGGAGGTATGTCTCTCTTTGGCTAATGTATTTTAAAGATGGAGGTATGTCTCTCTTTGGCTAATGTATTTTAAAGATGGAGGTATGTCTCTCTTTGGCTAATGTATTTTAAAGATGGAGGTATGTCTCTCTTTGGCTAATGTATTTTAAAGATGGAGGTATGTCCCTCTTTGGCTAACGTATTTTAAAGATGGAGGTATGTCCCTCTTTGGCTAATGTATTTTAAAGATGGAGGTATGTCCCTCTTTGGCTAATGTATTTTAAAGATGGAGGTATGTCTCTCTTTGGCTAATGTATTTTAAAGATGGAGGTATGTCCCTCTTTGGCTAATGTATTTTAAAGATGGAGGTATGTCCCTCTTTGGCTAATGTATTTTAAAGATGGAGGTATGTCTCTCTTTGGCTAATGTATTTTAAAGATGGAGGTATGTCTCTCTTTGGCTAATGTATTTTAAAGATGGAGGTATGTCCCTCTTTGGCTAATGTATTTTAAAGATGTAGGTATGTCCCTCTTTGGCTAACGTATTTTAAAGATGGAGGTATGTCTCTCTTTGGCTAATGTATTTTAAAGATGGAGGTATGTCCCTCTTTGGCTAATGTATTTTAAAGATGGAGGTATGTCTCTCTTTGGCTAATGTATTTTAAAGATGTAGGTATGTCCCTCTTTGGCTAATGTATTTTAAAGATGGAGGTATGTCCCTCTTTGGCTAATGTATTTTAAAGATGGAGGTATGTCTCTCTTTGGCTAATGTATTTTAAAGATGTAGGTATGTCCCTCTTTGGCTAATGTATTTTAGAGATGGAGGTATGTCTCTCTTTGGCTAATTTATTTTAAAGATGGAGGCGCAACATGGCGGCCATCATTCGAGCGACTCGCTTGTATGTATTCTGAATGATTCTGAATGTCAGATTCTACGCGTACAATAATACTTTGATTAGTTGGTGGAAGTAATTACACATGAATGAGTACATACTTGTGAAAGAGCAAAGGGAATCAACTCAAAAACTTACATAATGGAGCTTTAACTGAAAAACATACATTGTATAAAATTAAGTTGCACAATAAACTGGGTCTACAATACAGTGTAGGGCCGCCTATGCCTTTACATACCTTTTTAGTTCATAGCTAAGCTATTAAAATAATAATTGTTGGCATGATTTTATAAATCATGTTGTAATGTTAAACATATAGTACATGTGGTACACTGAATGTTTAGGATTAACTGTATCTGTGGGTGGCTACCTTAGTAACTATCTGCTAAGCCTATCAATGTGTTTGACTTATATTTGCTAATAATATGTTGGATTCATGTTAAGACATTTTTAAAAAAAATTAAGAAACTTTCAAAAAATGTATAATTTGGTGGCCCCCCCTGCAGTAATTCTGAGGACCCCCTAGAGGTCCTGGACCTCCTGTTGAAGATTCCTGATTTAGGCTGCTGCCTAGATTAAATTTACAGATTTGTGCAACACACTATTTATACTGTTCATGGAGATTTGAACATGTTTTGATTTTCTGTCTCAATCTCTGTCAACGTTGCTGTCTTGACATCTTTTCTTAAAATACATGCCATTCATGATTCAACTGGACAATAACACAATCAAGCAATTGTGGGATAAATCAGATCATTGAAAGCGAACAAGACTTTTTCCTCCCACAAATCCTTGAATAGCATCCCCATTTAAACATCAGTCTAAAGCTAATGTTTTCTGACATAGCATACTGTGAAGCCACTCATTCCAAATCACAACTCTGTCAGCGTGCGCTTCCAAACGCCTTGTTGGAAGTTTAATACCAATCCAGTTGTAATCTGCAGCCATCAAAGACATGTAAACACATTTCTAAAGGAGTTCTTTCTCCACGGTTGCTTAGCTACTCCCACGGAGATTTTCATTTTACTATTGTGTGAATGGCCAGCAGTTTTTAGTCCACATCTCTTTTAGGATTTTTTTGGGTCTGTAGTGAAGTAATTACTTCTAATCAATCCAGAGCTTCTTTGCTTCAGAGCACATTTTCTAAACTTTTCCTCTGCTCTGCTGCTCTTTCTGTCTTTGTTCGTGATAACTGCAAAATAAAGACCATTGCATAATTGAATCACAGACCTGGTGGTAGTTTTATGGAAATATCTCAGCATGACAGCTCCGTTACATTGGATTTCTGCTGCCTGCCACACACTCTTAAGTAAACCAGTGAACCTAGAAACCTTTTGCCCCTTGATGCATCATATCATTCGGAGAAGCGTGGATAAGAATAATCTATATTGTTGTATGTAGGCCAAGTAAATCAACACTGCATAACTGGAAATGCTCACTGTTGCCAGGCTGTAAGCGTTTCAGTTGGTATCTCCTTTAGTTTATGCTTCAGTCTCTCCATGCAGCTTTTTGCTCCAAAGGCATATATGTTTATCACCACTGGAATTTACTATGAATTAATAATAGGTTAAATAATACATTTCATACGTTTTGGATGAAACAGCGCTGCATGTATATGTCAAGGGGCGCTATGATGGCACGTTAGTAGTGCAGCATGTGTTCCCCTTTGTAGCTAAATGCAGTTAATGTTCACCAGTAGCTTAATATTATCTCTCATATTTTGAAGTGTATCCTAGTTTTGTGTGTGTTTGTTGTGGTAGTATGTAAGGTGGTGTGCACTGTACTGTATATATTAAAACATATGAAATGTATGAGGAGTTCATCAAAAATCAGTACAACACCTTTTCACATAAGCCCCTAAATGCCCTATTGACCACTGCTATAATAATGTTTTATAATAACAATAGATTAAATGACTGTATGTGTAAGGTAAAAGGAGATGCTCATAGTGATGATTCCACAGAGAATGATCGCCCGACCCTGCAGGAGGTTGCGGCCTTTTACGCTCCTCTTTTGCAGTCCACAGACAGACCCGTCTCCGACCCTGCAGTTCCCCTCAGCTTTATGGAGCATTTTTGGCATCTTTCTGCTCATTGTTTGGGTTTCACTCTCAACGCTCTCTTCAAGGTTCCATGGCATGAAAATGTCACTTTATGAGGTTTTTTTAACATTAATATGAGTTCCCCCAGCCTGTCTGTGGTCCCCCAGTGGCTAGAAATGGTGATAGGTGTAAACCGAGCCCTGGGTATCCTGCTCTGCCTTTGAGAAAATGAAAGCTCAGATGGGCCGATCTGGAATCTTCCCTTTATGACGTCATAAGGGGAAAGGTTACCTCCCCTTTCTATGTTTTGCCCGCCCAGATAATTTGACCCACCCATGAGAGAGAGACATCATGGCTTTCAAACGAGCAAAGTGGCAGTTGGTCAAGGCCACACCCCCACCATCCACCTTGCCCCCCCCTCTCTCCTCTTCAATAGCTACAGACACAGAAATGGCACATCCTAAGGAAAGCTCATTGTGGGACTGGCTCTGGTGGCTGTAATTCTGCACCAAGGCTGAATTTAGGGAAAGAGACTTCAGATACAGTATTAGGGGACCACTAAGGTCTATATAAAAGAGACTTCAGATACAGTATTAGGGGACCACTAAGGTCTATATAAAAGAGACTTCAGATACAGTATTAGGGGACCACTAAGGTCTATATAAAAGAGACTTCAGATACAGTATTAGGGGACCACTAAGGCCTATATAAAAGAGACTTCAGATACAGTATTAGGGGACCACTAAGGCCTATATAAAAGAGACTTCAGATACAGTATTAGGGGACCACTAAGACCTATATAAAAGAGACTTCAGATACAGTATTAGGGGACCATTAAGACCTATATAAAAGAGACTTCAGATACAGTATTAGGGGATCACTAAGGCCTATATGAAAGCATCCAAAGAGCACCATGTCATGGGACCTTTAAGGTGGAGTACACTGGTTCAGTTGACGGATGTAAAGTCAACAGAGCCTTTTTATTTTCTATGGAAAGCAGGAAATCTGACCGCGTTTTGCATGAAGCATACGGCTCAATGTGTTGACTGACCATTCGCCATATCTGAATTTGCATTATTTGCAAATGAGGTCCATCCATCACAACACTCCAGGCTCCAGAAAAATCATCAAACTGTCCAACTAGGGAGTGCTGATCAAATATGAATCAAGATTATGTTACTGCATTGCTTATTTCTCGACTCAAATGTTTTCAGAAACATATTTTAGTGTACTTTTTTTGCTGTAAAATGAGAATGTTTGTGACCAGGCCGCCATGTTGAAAACAGTTGAGCCAATACCAAGCATCACCCAAATGGCAGTTCGTCTATCCACCTATTGGACCATTTTCGATTCCTGCATATCTCTAGCTACTTTGATCTACATGCTTTAGTCATGTCTTGTTTTGCGTTTAAAGACTGGGATTTACTGTAAACGGGGGGGGCAGTGTCTAGCTCAAGGACACATGGGACAGCAGGGCCAGGGCTCAAACCACCAACCTTCCAATTGGTAGGCGACTGCTCTACCCCCTGAGCCACAGCCGCCCAAAATACAGTAATTATTAAACAAAATCCTTCAACAGGTATTTTCAGTGTAAAGCCCGATAATTCTGCTTGGTCTATTAACACTTTAGCCTGTTGTCTTATCCTAATTAAATGGGATAAAATAATTTGAGTAACTGATAGTGTCCCATGTGCAGGAATTCAATGGAATAGTTCAACATTTGGGGAAAAAAGAGGGGGTTATAAGGGGACTATTTGTTGGAAGTGTCGAGGCAACCTCATGGTTATGGGTTTTGGATTAAACAAACAAGATGTAACATTCATTAGTTAGCTTAAGAGGTGCTGTCAGGACTTTATGCTAAGCTAAGCATAACAGGTACAAGCATATTTCCCCGAAAATGCTCCCATAGGTCATTTGTTCAGGCAGCATTTATGACTCATATGAATGTTTATGGTGGCAGTGCCCTCTAGTGGTCTCCCATAATTATTATGTGAGCAAAGTAAGGAGGCAGGTTGTTTTGTCCTTACGGAACTACGTCATGTTCTGCGTGACATGCGTAACCAGCACTTAAGTAACAGATGATTTTATCCCAAACCACCATCTTTTTCTAAACATAACCAAGTCGTTTTTTTTTGCCTAAACCTAACCAAACTGCTGCTGTTTCACAACGGTAACGACGTGTTTCAAACTGTCATTTAGATATGAGGACGGAAAACGCTCCTGTTATCTCCTTATTAGAGAGTAGGAATAAACGACCCATATCGTTGTATGGTTTGGAGGACTGATTATTTTGATGGGTAAGTAAGTGATTTGTTTCCTTTTTTATATGAAATTTACATTATTTTTTGACATTTTAAATGAATTGTTGGAAGAGGCAGACATTTTCTGTGCACTAAAATGTTTTTTTCCCCTGTTTGCTGGGGTATTCTTTTGTATATAACTTTAAAAAACTTAAAAAATTAAATGAGAATTACTTTTTTTTAAAGAAAAGGAATGAGAAATAATAAATTAACTAAAGTGATATTTCTTTATGTGGGGCATGTTGTACACTTGTGGAAACCAACGTGAGTTGATTGAATCAGGGCCAGAGAATCCTCTGCAGATGACATCAGTTGACTTTACAGCTCAAACATACACACAAACATGTCCAGGGGCATCCATCCTTCATCTTCAATGTTCTTGGTGGATGGAAGTAATTCAATTATGTCCCAGCACGTTTGTGTTTGTTTATCTATGTCGCGGCGAAGCCTGATTGAACCCTCCTGAGATATCACATGGGATGAGCAGATGTTGTGTAGACCTCTGTGACCCCGTACGTTCCACAGTCATGATCTGTGTGTGTGCAGTGGCTTGCTGAGGCATAGCAACACTGGCAGCTTCCTTTTCCCCTGCTTAGCCCGTGAGTAATGCTCAGACCAGAGCGCGGGGGCTGGGCTATGAGGGTTCATTAACTCAGCTGAAGCCTGATGAGCTGGAAAACTCCTAACCTTTAAGGTTTCAGCCCAGCAAAAGATCCTCATCATTTTGCAGCGCATGGCAAACGGCTTGATAAGGCCTTGCTTCATTTTTATTTTTGTACCATTGATTAACTTATAATAGAAAAATGCATTGTTGTCAGAGCATCCGTATGAATTCCATGGTTTGGATATTATTGCAACGCTCCATCAGTGGTGGAATGTAACTAAGTACATTTACTCAAGTACAGTTCTTAAGTATAAATTTGAAGTACTTACTTGAGTGTTTTCTTTTCATGCCACTTTCTAATTCTACATTTCATAAATAAATATTGTACTTTTTACTCCACTACATTAATTTGACAGTTACAAATTCAGATTTGTACACACAAAACACATGTAGTTTATAAAATGTGATGTTTTATAATAAACTAAACTACCCAACAATATAATGGCCTACAAGTCCAGCTGAGATGATCAGACCATTAATCACTTAGTTGATTAACAGAACTGTTTGGATCGTTTCCAGTTTCTAAAATGGGAGGATTTTTCTGCATTGAGTACTTTTACTTTTAATACTTCAAGCACATTTTCCTGATGATACTTACTTTTACTTAAGTAACATTTTCAATGCAGGACTTTTACTTAACACAAACCAATCTTTGTTTTATTTATACAGTGTGGTATTAGTACTTTTACTTACGTAAAGGATCTGAATACTTCTTCCACTACTGGAGTTAGATGACAGGAAGACAATATATCACATATATTTGTACGATGGGAAAACATTTTCTTGTTTAAATATTCAGTAGAATAAAGGATGAATACATCTTTGGACCAGTTACAACCATTCTCAATGTTTATATCTGAAGTTAACTTTTGCATTCCAATTGAACTACACTTAATTCTTTCAGACAGTAACGTGCATCTCGGGACCAGTGTTTGTTGTCTTGAGTTGACAATGATGTGGCGTGGGAGAGCTGCACATACTGACCGTGAGCTGACCACAGTGTTTCCTGCCCAGAGGCTCCACTTCCAGATGACTGCAGACAACTGTTTCACTTGGCCCTGGCCCAAGCCTGACCTGTCAGGTTCGGTTCACTGGGACGTTTAAGGTCAATGATGGAGAGTTTTAGGGAAGTCAGCTTGGTGCCTGCTGAGCCTGAAAGTGATAGTACACACATAAATCAGTGTGACATGTGGCTGTCATTTCTCAAAGGTAAAAGGTTAAAAAGCCCTGACCCTCTATGTCCAGATCTGAGAAAAGTTTCACATGAATGGCTTGTGGTTCATAAGCTTGCATTTGGGGTTAAGAGATAGCATGTCAAACTACAGCTGAGTGTAACTAGTAGTACACATGTTTTAAAAGAAGCAACTAGGAAAATAAAACTATTTTCAAAGTTTATTTGTTTAACGGAATAGTTTGACATTTTTGGAAGAGTTTGTCGAGTTTGATGAGAAGATCGATACTGCTCTCATCTCTGTTAGGTAGTGTTGCATTGCCAGGCCCATCTCCACAGCGCTGTGGAGTAAGGTCTGGCTACACCACACATACATTAGGGAATAGGAGAAAAAAACCTTTGTGTTGTTAGCATTTCTTTAAACCAATCACAATCGTCTTGGACCCAGCGACGGTGGCTCTGCTAAATAGCCTCAGGAAGGAACTTGTTCTGGTGGAACATTTGCACCTGCAAAAGAAAATTAACGCCACATACAATATTAAATGAAGTTAACTGTTGACACAATACAGTAACGTGAGCTATTTAAATTAGCTGATACATGGTTAAACGTAATTTTCTCTTACCAGTGTATCTCCGTGTGTACTTCGTCCACAGTAATCCCACCAATCAGTCCCAAAACGTTACGGTTAGAGAGTAAATGCAGCAAACATACTCTTAGTAAATCTGTACAATCATTCCTCGAAAGAACCAAGCAGACCTGCCTTGTTGCACCATCCAAATTGTCTTCTAAACTTGCCATTTTTAGCGTGTGGCTTGCTAGCTCAAAGTGTGTTGTTGTTTCCCGAATCAAAGGGTTTTTCAACACAGAGAGCGGGCCGAATGTCAGGCAATTATCCTGGAAATGTACTTCAGTTGATCCAAACTACTGTTGGTGGAAGTGTGAAGCTAGAGCATGGACGCTGTTAGCTTAACCTAGCAAAAAAACAGAAGACGAGAACTGCCGCACTTGCAATTATGTATTTAATGCTGTTGGTTGGCTAGTGGCAAGAAAGATAGAACGAACTTAGAACTTTCTTGGGTTGCAACAACTTAACGATAGGCCAAATTTTGAACTTTAGACATAGACGGGCTAGCTGTTTACCCCTGCTTTCCGCCTTTATGGTAAAATATGGTGGAAATAGGGTGGAAATGGTGGAACAAGCTCCCCATTGACATCAGGACACACCTCTTTTGACTGCACCTTAGCCAAGAAGATGATGGCTAAAAAATAATAACTTTGTTATTACATGCGGCTCTTTGTAGTTTATTTGAAGCATATGTACTTGTACTCGATTCTTGCTGTTCGGAGTTTGTACCTTCATTGTTGAATGCACTTATTGGAAGTCGCTTTGGATAAAAGCTAAAAGGAATGTAAAAAATAAGCTAGCCTTCTGGCTCCAGCTTTATACTCTTAGCCAGTAAGGAAAACTGGTTTTGTTGTGTAAAACAATTCCTTTAAAATGCTTAAGAGTGGAGCTTAAACTATCATAATCAGTTCATTGTCCCACAATCTTTTGAGACAGTCAGTGTGTGGTTTGTGGTTATTTGATTAATTGAATTTTTATTTTGAAAAATCACCCCAAAGTCACAATATCATCTGATATGTTTTAAGTCCTTCCTTATACCTGATCTCGTGGCCCTGGTCTTTAAGAAGGTAACTGTCAAAATCTATATTTGATCAAATTACCATACAGCGAATGTAGTACTCCAGCATAGGAACATGATGCACAAAGAGCGGTCAGTTAGGGCCCCCTGGCAGATTAAGCCTTGGCTGGCACTAGTGTGTGGCAGTGTCAACTACAAACAGTGCATGTTTATTGCACATACAAAGACAGTAAAATATCAGTGTAAATTGACATAAAGTATTGTTCAAAAAGAGGTTGAATCAGAGACAGAGATACCTAAGAATATTAAAATGTCTGCATAGTTCCAGAGGCTGAAACCTAGCAACAGTTAAGTATGAACAGTTGGAAAGAAGGCTTAGACATCACTGGTAAAAGATTGTGTAAATACCACTTGGGTAAAAAATAGATAGCATGGCAATAAGTCATAACAACAGTTCAAACATGACTTTCACTGCAAATTGCTTCACCATGCACCACATTGAAGCTTGCAAAGTGTTTTCCCCATGAGGCTAAACCTTAAGTGATCCTCATGAGTTCAGTTATGGTGCAAATATCACAGGAGGCTAAGAGCTGTATGACTGTGTTCAAGCCAGCATTGCAATGTACTGACCAGAGGGAGAGATGATCCAGCCACTAAGTGGCAGTGTTGTTCCAGTGATGATAAAACACTGGCAGATCATGGAGAGCGGGACCAGAGGGAGCAAACTCATGTTCTACATGTGTGATTACACCATGTTTAACATGTCACCAGCCAAACTTTGCTTATTAGCCAGCAACCTGACAAGGAATATGATATGATTAATATAGATCCTATCATTCCAGCTTACTGTGCACTTGTAAATAAATGTGTTCATGTGATGTCAATTTGGCTTTGCTTGTCTTTCTTCCCTCTCTTGCCATCCTGATTCTGTCTCATCTTTCTCACATGACCTCTGACTGTAAAGCAGACAAGCCCTCCTGGCAGATGTCATTACCAATCCAAACTGTGTCACCCTGGACACACTGACTGCTCCCACTTGGCCCGTCCACGCAACAGGAAGCACCGATTAGATATCATATAATTCATCATAAATTGTGATGTTTCTGACTCATCTGAGTAGCACTTTAGCCTTGAGCTCAGCCTGAGACTGGCACTGAAAAGTAGCCAGAAAACGATTGCTTTGATATGTGCTACTAACAGGGGGAGGATGAAAGCCAAATCAGAGCTGATGAATTAAGGCTGGCAAGTAACACATTTATTCTTAACTGCCGCCTTTGAGCAAGGCAGTCTATTTTGGGCTTCATCAGTCTCCATGCTCATTTGATATTACATAACCTCAATAAACTCTGTAGGAAACTTGTGTTTGGACTTTCATTTCTACAAAACAAGCATTAACATGTTTTTTTTTTCTCAAACTACTAATTTTAAAACAGAAATGTGAAACTTCTACACACCAAAATGAGGTTTACTGGATACTAGATCATGGGAGTTTCACTAGAGGTGAGAAATATTTGTGGGGTTTTCCTGGAAACATACGATCTCTGTACCACTATGACTGGAAGGATGAAGGTATTAGACTGCAGAGGGTTTGCTCATAAAGCCACTGCTGCTCTGCTGTTAGAACAAGTCATTTTCCTTTTGGTAACCAGGGTTCAATATTAATGGTGTTTTTTAGAGAAAAAAAAAGTACTTTCCTGAAAATCCATTTTTACTGGCCCCTATACAAATTGTTTTTTATTAGTGGTTATCGAATAATGCCAAAGACTCAAGTAAATTGATATATTTCTTTCTTTCTTATCTTTGTTTACAATGTATAAACATGTCATGGACAGAGTCATAGATGAGTTAATACATGGCGTTTTACTTGCCCCAGGCCATCGAGCAACCTTTATTGTTGAACCCTGGTAACTAATAGCTTTACACGTTTCCCCCTGGTGCTAAGGTGTCACCAGCATGTATGTGAAGTCCTCTGGGAAAACTAAAAGTATACAGTCACATATGCAAAAACTTGCTATGCAAAGTGCCAACTCTTTATTTAAGTATCAGCAACATTTCACCTTCATTTGTAATTAAAACTTAGAGTTTGAAGGCCAAAACGAGCCATCATTTGCTTATGTTTCCTTTGTCTCTGGTTTAACTGAGACAAGCAAGCAACAGCCATTTAGGAATTCATACAAACAATGCTCCACCTCTACTTTCTAAGTTCACAGATTTGTCACGCAATGCCTGTAGGAATACAGTGCATTTTCTGCTCTGCCGCAAAGTCACTTTCTGCTCCACTGACATTCTCTTGCCCGTTGATTGGGGCAGTGCACAGATTCATGTGATTTATTGGGCTTGATTGCAGGACGAGCAGCAATTCACTGCTTCCCCGTCATCATTAACAGTGCATAATCCTGAAACGGCCTGCATACTTTTTTTTTTGTTTGTTCATTCCCTTCATTTCCTGCTGAATAAATGGGTTTTCTGCACAGCTAAATTCTAGTTTCAACATATGCAACTTTATGCTCTGTTTAGTTGACAAACTTTTGTGTGCAATTGTGGAACATTAATCCAGTAAGGTGCATCTGAGGATGTTGTCTCTGGTACACCTCCATCACATCATCGCCCACAGTGTCACTTCTAGAGGAGGAGAAGGCAGCAAACACGTTCTTTTCAAGTGCTTTCTCTGGGAATGAAAGGCAATATGAGATAGAAACCCAGAAAATGAGGAGGAATTACAACAAGGTACAGACCACGCAAGGCATCGGGACTTGACGATGATGAAACAAAAGCCCACTTTAGAACAGAGAGCCCTAAAAATCTTACAAGTCCCCAGTTTATCAAAGCCAATCCAAGAGGCAAAGCCCCCTCCCCATCAGTCATTTCATGCCCTCACACAGTTTCTCATCTCCACAGGGAGGCAAACTTTGAAACCAGATAAATAGTTCACCCCATTTACCAGCAAGTTGAACACCTTCATTTCTCCCGAATATTTGTTCAATGCAGCTGGGTGACGTTTTAAATCCTGAATTTGTGCCTTTGCTTGTTTGTAAAAAAGGGTGTGCAATGGCTACTAAAAATAGCTCCATTGACCCACTTTAGAATAGTACTCACTGGCATTGTTAAAAGGGATAGATCAGATCACACAAGACCTTTAATAGAAACATCCTGTATTCATGTTTTCATTGTAAGCTTAAGGTGACGATGACATCACCCACAACATGCTTTTCTGTTATTTAAAGGCTCAGCAAGGCCATCTCTGGTTTCAGTCAGTTTGCTATGAAGGCCGTACACATCACTGTGGTCTCTCTCCACTGTCAATGATCTGTCTGAACATGGACCTGACTGCCTTGGAAAGTACCCCTTATTAAAAGCAGCTAGCCTCGGGCTGTGGATTGCTGTGATAAGACATTTTTATTGTCAGATTTATCAGCATATTAGTGAGCTGGTCAGGTGAACTCAGGGCAGTAATTCTTAACAATGGGTACTTGTACCTCAGGGGATACTTCTGTAGTTACCAGGGGGCAGTGGCGGCCTTATGCATCAGAGGGACCCATTTCAAAAATGAATATGGGGCCCTACCCAAAAAACATAAACACACAGAAAAAAGCAAGGATTCCTGTTGATTTGCATCAATTGTATATTTTTGTTACTATGTGCACCTTCAGCTTCATTAACAGGCACCTCAACATAGAAATAATCTAACCTACACCTAGGGCTAGGTAGCAAATTCAATACTTTTCAGGCACCGACCCAATTGCCTCTAAAGTATCAAGTATCGAAAAGTGCCTTGTCATTTAATCTCCAATTTCAATACCTAAAGAGCAAATCTCATCAGCGTCAGTGAGCCAATAGGAATGGAGCATGCTTCTACCAAGATCTAATAATGCTGCTGATTGGCTTTCTAATGTTACACGTCATAGAGACAGGCACAAAAAAGACAGGGCTCAGGTAGTGGGAGCTGAAAAATAAATAAAAAGATTTGTGCAATAATGTGTAATGTTGTCATTTCTTTTTATTTAATAAAATTGGTATCGAAATTAGTGTCGTTTAAGAAACCGGTATTGTTAACGATATCAATTTTTTTTTAACGATACCCAGCCCAGGGTCATGGCTGTTTACAACGTGTAGCCCGTTCAGCGAGGTTGTTGTGTTTTTAGCGGTTCCTACTGTAATTCTAAGCCTAAAACGTTTGTCTGTCAGTTGGGTACAGAGCTCTGCGTGAGCTTTTATGACTGTCAATATAGCCAGCATCTAACGTTAGCTACTCCGCTGTGCTGTGGAGTAATGTCTGGCTATGTGAGACAAGTGTCTAGCAACATTGTTGTGGATGCTGTGGTCTCAGCCTGGCAACCTCCGTGAACTTTGAGTCTGGCGAGGAGGGGGCGGGGGAGACGACTCTCAAATTTGTACTGCAGTAACTATTTTAAACACTAGCTGTCAGTATTACATATTGCACCTTTAAATTAAACTGAAATGAACACGTATTGGGAACCACTGACCTGCAGGGACCTATAGGGATAATGTGTGAGCCGTTTGGTTGACAAGCTTTGTGGCTGAGGAAAGGTCCAAAGCAGCGAAGGGCACTGAATGGCATGTATCTAGCAAGAATGCTGACTTTTCTCTTTTCTGGTTGATTTACTGAGGAAGTCTTTGAACTATTCTCAGGTGGACTAATAAATGAAAAGCAACAAAGTACAGCTTACAAAATCTTCCAGAAGAAATCAGGGAACGAGGATGACAAAACAAAGGCTAACAGATCCCACATTTGCACTTTATTATAACCACAAAAGATTTGTATTCTCTTCCTACAGCACATGCTGCACATATGCTGTTTTTAAATACCTGCTAAATCCACATTACCATGTACTCATGAATGGTTCTGCAATAATAAAGACATTCTGAACTAAACATTTTCTCCAAAGTGAGCTGCAAGTCGTCTAATGGAAGCGACGATAAGTGTAAAATCCTGGACAACTCCCCTGACACCTTCTTGTAGATCTGAATCCAGACATTGCTTTCTGAAGTGCTGCACTTTCATGGGAGAAAAAAAGACACCTGCTCCTATGGCAACAGAAAATCAGTTAAATGAAGACAAACAGGAGGCCTCTGAACCTCCACCTACGCGTGCACTAAAAAACACAACCTCCTTTCACAAATCCATCAACGTGGTAACTTTGTAGACTGACTGAATGCTAATGGCTCGTAGCATGCACCGCTTAAATAGGTCACGACTGGGAATAATTGTATTAACTGCTGTAAACAGAAATAAACAGGGGAAAGTGAAGAACAGTAATGGCTTGTCATGATCTATTCCGAGGCTTTCTCGGAAAATGGCGGAGAAGTCTTAGGGGAGGCACTCAGTGTCACAATTTGGCTTTTTGTAAAAACTGCCATCTGCTTAAGAAAGCCAATTATGAACTGAGATACGGGAAAGCAAAAAAAAAAAAAAGTGTCTTTAAGACCAGAAGCTTAAACCTGATAAAATTCTTCAGAAAATCATCCTCAATGATGTTCGCTCATATTTGAATACATCAACCAACGTGTCCCTGAGCCAGACACTTAACCCCTAGTTGCTCGAGAGGCGTGCGACCTCAGACATATATAGCAATTGTAAGTCACTTTGGATAAAAATCGTCAGCTAAATGACATGGAATGTAATGAATAACAGATAATATGACTTTGAAGCTTTTATTCTTCTTTACCTTACATCTCTGAGCTATTATACAGAATGCATTAAACCGTGATTAAGTGCTCTGTAATTCAGAGTGGGAAGTTAGGAGAATATGAACTGAAAGATTTAGTTATTTGGTGTGATCGGTCCAGTCCACTGTCTCTCTGTTTATCTGGATTTTTCCTACAATGTTTAAATGTTCTGTCTGGTCGTAAGACACAATGCCAAGAACAAGCTGTTCCCTGAGCGGCCCACAAATATGTGCAGTGGAGGCTTTTGCAGTGAAAACAGCAGGAAGTTGATCAATTCTTCTTCAAAAGTTAACCCAGCTGGTCAGATGCACACGATTTAAAACACATTTGCAGACACACGCTTGAGCAATATCCTCACGTCCTTCGTGTTCTTCCCTAGTATCAGATGAATTCCTAGTAGCAGTTGACTCTTATTTCCTGGTTTCATCACAAACAAATCTATTTGCCCTTCTATCTTGGGAGCTACATTTACTCGACAGCACATTCATAGTGTTTGCTGGTCAAGCTGCTCTACTCTCTCTGGGTGGCGAGAGTAAGATATTCTTTAAATGTTTAAACAGATGGCTCCCAAGAAGTCTGGAAGTAAAAATAAAAACATGTGCATGAGGCTTGAGAGCTCAGAATGCCATCTATTCTTCATCCTTTATCTCCTCTGGGATCTCGGCCTGGGGGCTGAGGGTTTTGGAAGCGCATGCACACTCGGCCAAAAACAACAGCCAAATGGCGATATATAATTTTGAGGTTGCCTACAGTATGAAAGCATTCCACTGTGAACAGTGTTGTAGATGCAAATCATGACTTAAAAACCTAAATAGCATTCGGAATGGGTAGCAATGTCTCCCATTTCCATAACGGAAACTGTAAATATTGTTCATTCTCTACTGAAAGTGAGATTGCAGTAGCATTCACTGACATCCAGTTGTGCTTAACCTTTTAATGTTTTTTTTTATTTTATTTTTTATTTCGTTGTTCCTTTGGACACTAACAACACAAAAGTGACAGACAGCCATTGACATAGAGCCATGCCACCAGCATGGTATCAAAAAGTCAGTATGCAGTGCAATTTGTGTATTGCATCTGTGTGGTGGTGAAACAGCTTGGTTGGGCAATAGATCCTCGTCTTGTGGTATTCGACAAATTGTTGCTGACATGTATTCAAACACAAGTATTTCCTGTATACTTTTGAATGGGCAGAGGGAAGTTTCACTGTCCACAACTGTTATTGTGCTATTGTGTATTCCAGTGGTTCCTAAACTTTTTCTGTAGGTACAAATATTGTCTAGGGATGGTTATCCCAGTCTGTTTCAACTGCCAGTATACTTTGTCATCAGCACTTTCCATATGTACAACTGAGTGCAAACGTCTGAAAATGTGCATCTTCATCCCCATATTTAAACAATATCACGTCTGTCGTGACGGCTATGACTCTCTTTGATTTCAGATGTGGTCGGACAACACTTCTTATGAACTAGTTCGGTTCAGCACAAGCAGACCCTTAAGCCGAAACTATACTGTCCGAGTCCATGAATGTGTGAGGGTTCGTGTGACGTAAATGTCGTCATCAGAAGGTGTATGCATACTGCGATCAAGGGGGTAAGCTTCTCTCACAACGCATACCTCCTATGGCGCCATTTTGATGCTAACAAGCACTCACCCCCCCGTTAGCATCCCATTGACTGCCATTCATTTTGACGTCACTTTGACAGAGAATAACTTCACATCTGAAGCGTTTAAAGACTGTCCGTTGTTTATTTCTAAAGAAACAAGACAATGTATAAAAGGCTCCATTACCTTGTAGCTCACGTTATGGCTCCGTAGCAGACGTTTTTATAACAATAGGCTAACGATTGGGTCATAACCACGAGACTTCCTGTCTCATAGTAGAGGAGTTACCGTATAGTACAGGAGAAGCTCTCAGGCAGTTTGGACTTCCATCAGCTGTTTAAGTGTAATGACTAATGTTAACTATCATTTTAGTGATCAATAATTAGCCTGTGTCTATGTTATCTCCTTACATATACCTACGCTCTCCGTCTCTGCTACATTGGGAATGATTGAGATTTCTCTTGGCACAGCTACCAGAAGACTTCCAACTTTCAGACAGGTTGTTCACGTCACATCTACGTCTTCAAGCTCAGTTGGAGGCTGCTCAGTAACGCTCAGCCATCACCGGGAAAGAGCTTCTAATATCCTTCACTGGTCTCTATCCAGAGCAACGGGATCTGTTGGTCCAGTTTATATACTGTCTATGACTGCGATAGGCTCTGTGTGGACATCCGCAACTGCTAATTTGTTGTAACAGCGCAGATGTTAGCTTGATTTATGGTTCTGTGTTGAATCTACATCGTAGGTCACGTAGATACGTACCCTATGCTGTACCCTGCTGTGCACCTCCCCAAAAATGTAACTACACGTCGCGGCAATGCAGACTGCAACAACTGTCATTGGTCAGCTTGGCTGGGCCTGGTAGCCTCGCATTTCCCTCTGTGAACATAAAAAATCAAGGAGAGGGTTCCCTTTTCCTGCTACAGCTTTCTGACAGTGGTCAGACAGTACAGGGGAGACACTTTGTTTCTCCATTGCCACAGGAGTCGTAACTCGCTCCAAAGCTAATCCCTGTCACCCTCTCACTCGCTCTACCACACACTCCCCACGCATACACACACACAACGGCGCTGCTATTCTCTTAAAGAGATATACTAGAATGATGCAGACACACCAGCCTCACAACGGCATAGGCCACTTATGTAAGCTACACAACCATAAATCAGCCTTTATCCAGAAATGTCCACGCAGCCACTCCACTCCACACTTGGGAGAATAATCAAGCCTTTAGTATGTTGACATTTAGCTCAAAGAACCACTTTGCCTTAGTACAACCTCACAGAGCCGCTAGCGTGGCTATCGACTCTTAACAAAAATGGTTTCAAATTAACTAAAATTAAACACTAAACCAAATAATTATAATAATTAAAAACTTCACCATAAACAGGCCACATGCCAAGAGCGATTTCTACCGCTAACTTCCTAGAAAGAACATACCTGAAAATCTAATGTTTGATAAAGGGTTAGAAGGTCTAATTCTGCAGGAAGACTACAGCACTGCAGGCTTGTGCACACATTACTAACTGTGCTCCAGGACCTGATGTCTCTCTTCCTCATATCCTAAATCGTCAGGCTGCCCAATCTCTGCCTTGGAGAAAAACATTTACCAGAAACAAAACACAGATCCCTCTCGGTTTTCAACGTATGCCTGGGAAACATGCGGGATGAAGACACAGTGTGAAGGGTGACATGTATAAAACATGAGCAGATTGGGAGAGCGAGGTGAGCACTGAGCACTGCTTCGGAGAACAGATTAAATTTAAAACGTAGCCTATGTCTGATTTATGACCCCCTAACCTTTTCACCTGATGATCTTGAGCTGCTACTGTATATTTCAAACAATTTAAAAGAGATGTCAGTTTCCTTTCTTCTTTCTCCTTAAATAAGTACACTGACTCATACAATTACTATATGCAAGACAAAAGGGAGTACCCTCTATTTACACAGCCCAGCCACTCAATTTACAGCGAGTACTTCTTGTTATCAGATAGACAAGATCTTGTTCTGTGGATACAATGGGAAAGTGTTTAAAAACAAAAAAAAAGGTAGATGCAGTGTGAAATAAAATGGGAATAATGTGGAATCCTTGTTGGGATTGACTTTTCCCATTATCTGTTTCTGTGAGCAGGAACAGAACATTATCGCATTGTTGGAAACCCACGTCAAGTCTTTGCCACTCAAAGCATATGAGATAAGAGAGTTGACAGCTACACAGGAAAACACATTACTATTTCAGTTGGCGTTGCTGCTTCCGTGCTGCTCTGCATCCATTTTGAGTCATCCCTTACCCCTGTTCTTAATTGTTAATGATTTCTTCAAATAGGAGCCGGCATCGCTCACACTTTCCCTCGGAAGGTGTCACATTCCAAGATGTAAATCCGAGGTTAATCCACAAATTAGGTTTCTGCTGGCAGTGTGCACGGATACTGTGAGAATGTTGATTGCACGAGAGTGCACTGTTGCTACTATGCAAAAGTGAACGACAAACTCAAAATGACTTTGATCATGTAGTTCAGAATCATTTACCAGCGGGATGGAGAGCATGTGAAACACGCATGGCCAGTGAGGGATGAGGAGGCTAATGCTAAAAACACGAAAAGCATGGTTATCCTCAAAAGGCCTTATTAAAATTTAAGAAGAGGTGGGGGAGGGGAGGGCATCTACACAGATCTGAAGAAATTATGCTATAGAGCCTGCTGAATGTGGAATATATTCTTCAAAATGCCATTAAAACAATTGTTACATGTGGGCTAGATGTCTAAAAACCTTTGTAGCCAAATGTAGCTACATTTTAACACGCCTAGACCAGTAAATCACCAATATCCAAAATCCTTCAATTTTATTGAATTAAAATTCTCTGTCTGAAGGCATACACTCTTGTTTCCTGGCTCCAACCTTTGCAAATCCAATATTTTAGATTATTATTATAGCATTACAACATTATTATTATATAAATTGTGTATTTAAAGGTATAATATGTAATATTTCTGCATTAAAATGTCAAAAAACAACCATACAGTACCTATATACATTTTTAATTGTGTACTTAAATTATCCCAAATGTTTCCAACAATGTTCAAATCCCGAGAAATCTTGAACTTCCGTCAAAACCATATGGTCAAAACACGGTAAACAGCAGATGATACGTTCGAGAGTAATTGTAAATCATACAATGTCAAAAAATTATACTCTAATAGTAACAGTAATACATAATTTTTACATCAGTTTTCATTAATTACATGCCATTTTGCAACACAGTAATACACTAGAGATGAACATATTGATTTGATATGTCAATATTGATCCAGCTTACTACAATGTGTTACACTGACAAGTGCTCATGCTAATGTTTGGCTAAACTGTATGCTTTCTAAGGTTACCATACATTCTAAGGTGTTCAAAATGCACATTTTTAATATGATTGTTTTGACCACATTGAACAGCACTGGGCTACCCCACGATTACATTTGCCACATTAGCGTATTGGTAGTTGAATAATCTAATGCTAAGTTAGCCAGCTAGCGCACCCCAGTCTACTGGGGGACTGCCCATTTCTCCGACGCTCCATTGTTCTGACCTCTCAATAACCCGAAAAATTCCCTTTGGTCCTACGAATCCCACTATGGCCATGCCAAGACCCGCCCTACGAAGCAGCTCGATTGGTTAGGGTTAGGCATTTGACCTTGAGTGGTTAAGGTTAGTATAGCCGATTGGTCAGGGGATAGGACCTGAACAAACGGGGTTATGTTACCTCGTCGGGAATACCTCGGAATACATATAGGTGATTCCAAAGGCCCACTTTCTTTTTCTTGGCACTGTAGCTTTACTAATATGTGAGAGATGTCTTTTATTCAAACAACAGTTGGAGACCCATCAGCTGGCGACATCATCTTCACTGTAATTACCTTGAATAAGGACAGTCAAGAACGACAGGTTGCTAGGAGACTGTTGCAGAAAGAGCCTAAGGAAGGCATTAATGCTGACCTTTAGCAGAGGACAAGGTAAGAAAATGAAAATAGCATATGATGTTGTTTATACCATGATTCAGCAATTTAAAGTAGCAACATCATAGACATTGGTCATTTATTCTTCAGTGAAGCAAAATTCATGAAGGCTTTTAAGTTAATACTGCTGCTTGGACTAACAACAGATGCTTGAATCACTGTTTCCATGACTCATGGTGTAAACAACACTTCACACTGTGGTTCTAATACACAAAGTGTTGACACTCGTGCATTGTCTTTCAGTTACTGATGCTAAAAGCTTGATTCAAGTTCTCTAAATTCTGGTAGGAATTCTGCAGACCACATACAGAAAACAGCATCCGATTTAAAAACAGCCGCAGAGTTTCCATCAACAACCACCAGTCTTGCGTGTGGGCCCTTTAGCTTTAACTGTGTGCACATGTGCTTCAAACATGAATTACTCATGTGATGAGATACACAGTGTGAAGATCTGGTCACATACCGTACAAGAGTGTATTCAAATCAGGGCATTTATCTGTCTCAGTGTCACATGTGACGTGAGAGCCAGCGCCATAGGCTTGCCCGGTGGAAGCAATGTGTTCGTGCGAGAAGAAGGGAATAAACTTTTCTCCATGGATTGATGATGAACGAGATTTACTTTTTAAGACATAAGCTTTGCAACTGTAAGGGTGTCAGTTTGCTACTTTGCTGACAAGTGGTCTGAATATTTCACATGGCCTTTATTCAGGTGATTGATGTTGGGCAAAGATGTTAAATACACACAGAATCTATAGGCTAGGATAAGGATTTCGAAACCAAAATGGAGTTTGGGTGTCTTTCTCTCAACCAAACAATTTGAGTTTCAGTTACTTTGTTTCCTACATTTTGGTGAATTTTAGATATTAAAAATAACAAAATATTTGGTACACTACAACAGCATTTACATGTTAAATCATTTGGTTTAGTTTTTGGTTCACGCCCCTGGTACTCCAGCAGAGTATCAGGAGGGAGGCCAGGCTGTAGGCTTGGCCCACGCCAGGGACCCACAGTCAGCTGTCCTCTCTGGCCCACACCCCCTGGGTCCTGGATGCCAAAGAGAGGAGGAAAGGGAGGCTCTAATGAGCTTTAACTAAATTATCACAAAAAAACAAACAAAAAAAAAAAGGTTTCTGCAATGCCAACCCAGCTGAGAAAAGTAGCCATGTTTAAGCTGGACCAGAGAACATTTCTGACATAGTTCCAAAGTGTTGTGAAAAGGACAGCAAGAACATTAAGATATGAATTAAGCGTTCAAATTATCTCTAAACATGTTGTGATTGGCCAAAAAACTCAACATAAATACAATATAATAGTAGATAGAACAGGGAATAGGTGGAGACCTTAATTGTAAGTCAACAATTATTACAAATGATCTCACTATTATCACAATTACTTCATGATTACAAATAATTTACTATAAAATAATAATGAACATATTACTTTTTAAGAACCAATAATTAAGGTATTAATTAAGGTGTTCATTATGTTGCACGCAATTTTGCTAAGCACTGAACTAAGTATGAAGTCATGTGTGTCATACATGAATTCCTTTATCAATCCATGCATAGTCACAGTCATGCATTTATTAAATACGGATTGCATACATTTTTGTAATAAACAATTCATGGACTACATAATCAGGCTTTCAAATGCGAGCAAGTTCATTTACAACTGTCAGTGCCACTTGGTTAGAGCAACCACAACATGATGTTTTCAGTTTCTGAGAGAACAATGAATCTGCCTATCAAAGATCCAAGAGTCCAACTGGCCGTTCGCTGAGCTCTGATGCATTCACAGCTATTACACACGGCCTTGGAGACATAATCAATGATGTTGATTACAACATAAAACACAGAGGAACAAGGAAAGAAAGAAAAGTCCCATACCATAAAAATCTCAAAGAAACAAAGACACTATTCATATATATTTTTTTAAATAACAAGATAAAAGCCTCTTTGCTTGATTACTTTTTTGATATTTGTTTGTTCAGAAAGACTCCAATATCACATATCTATACAGCGGTACCAAAGCATTGAACGAACAAGCATGCTGTGTCTGTCATTGATTAAGTCCGTTACTTGGTTGTTACTGCTAATTTATTGCAATTTTTTTCTGCAGCTCTAGCACAGAAAAAAACACTCAACAAAAAAGGAAAAGGTGTAAAATTGGAATTAGGAGCTGTTTTCCGTGGCAGTAGCATTGTGTTGACAGTTTTTCACTTAATCCACTCTGTGAAGTGAATGGACTCGGTCATGATAGTACACACAACCTGCGACATTCAGCTGTTTATACACAAGTGTTGGAGTGGTAATCCACAAAATCCCCCCCAAATCCCCTTAATCACAGCTGGTTGATTCTGAACAAAAACACTGTTAGTCTGAATGGCTCACTCAGGAGCGTTTGATAAAGAGAGGAGGAAGGAGAGACCTCAGCCTGAGAGGCGATGCAGGACGATGCCTAGAGCAGGTTAATGGGACGACTTAACACTGTTTACTGTAACTGTCATGCAGAGCTGAATCATCAATGTACAGTAACACTACAGATGTATGTAGAAGGAGAAGCAAATGATCATGTTGCCAGACCTATCTCCACAGCGCTGTGGAGTAAGGTCTACATCACATTCTAGGATAGGAGAAAAAAACCTATATCCTATTCTAGGGTAGGAGATGGGTTGTTTGCATTTCTTTAAACCAGTAGTCTTGGGCAGTACTAAGCTCCGGATGCAGCGACGGTGGCTCTGCAAAATAGTCTCGGGAAGAAACTTGTTTTGGTGGAACATTTGCACCCTGCAAAAGAAAACGCCACATACAATATTAAATGATGTGAACTGTTCACAAAATAAAGTAACGTGAGCTATTTAAATTAGCTGATAGATGGTTAAACCTCATTAGCTCTTACCAGTGTATCGCTGTGTGTACTTTGTCGACAGCAATCCCACCAATCCGACCCAAAATGTCCCAGTTAGAGAAAAAAATGCCGTAAACATATTCTTTGTAAATCTTTACAGGCGACAAGGCCTTATTGCACGGTCAAAATGTTCTTCAAAACTTGCCATTTTCAGCGTGTATCTTGCCAGCTTGAAGTTTGTTGTTGTTTCCCGAAGCGAACGGAGATTGAGAACGGCAACACACAGAGAGTGGAAGGTGAGAGACGTCAGGCAATTATCCTGAAAATGTACTTCCAGGCTATGTTACCCTTAATTGTGTTTTTGCTATGTAAGCTATGTATATGACTGTGAATGTCGGCTTATCATCTCGCCTCCAATGTGGCTCTTTGGAACAGCCATAAAACGTTTACCTTCAGATGAGGTCAGCCAACTACAAACTAGGTCTTTCTAGTATACCCATCTACTACTGTATTTGTTGAGTTATTTCAGTCTGGACCAAAGTGATGAACCGACTGACCGACATTGCTATCCATGGAGCTACACTAGCATGGCTAAAACCTAATTATAATAACTAAAAATAAGTGGAAACTGGAACTGTGTTGGTTTCAGATGTGCATCCGGCCAAGCAAAAATGTAAAGACATAGAGCTCGTCAGCAGACGATGCAACACATTGCGTCAGGCTGTTAACACAAGTTCAATAAAACTGTAGAAGGAAGGCATAGAGAATAGCATGGGACAGATAAGAGGTGGATAAATTAAGGCATCTGAAGTATCTTCTCCAGTAATTCAATCCAAAGAGGCGGAGTTGAATTAGTTTGGAGTGTCTGGGCAAAACAGTGTTGGGGGAGGGAGGGGCGACAAGTTTGATTTGAATAATTTATCACTGATGTTTCCACTGCCTTTGTTCTAGGTCCAAAGAATCCAGGCTTTAAGTTTTAATAGCATTTGTGGCTGGACTTCTTATGTGTGATCAAATGATTCTCAGTCCTGGGATTTAAAAACAAACAAATATTCTTAACTTCTTTTTTTCTAGCAATGTAAGTTATTGAGGCCGCATGGGTAAAGCTCATTTCTCTCTACCCTTCACCCAACTGATTTTAAACATACAGATGTGTCTCTGGTATTTCAATTACTGACTATGCACTCATCAAAGTTGTTCAATCATTCACTGATTTAAACATTTACTTTTGTAAAAGTTCACATTATAAAGCCAAACTGGAAACAACAGATGGAGCCAGTAAAACAGTGAATTACACTTGTTAATTCTTAATCTGTCTTGCTGACTCCTTTGTTGAATGCTGTGTGGTGAAAGGAGTGTGTCCAAGCAAGATATGCTAATCCACCCTCATGCCATCTTCTTGCGCAGTCTTTGTATATATTATACTTTTAAACCCATTCAAATGAAACAAACACAGTGGCTGCAGAAGTTTATACTACAAAGATTAAAAAAAGAGGTTTTTCTATAGTTTAAAGAAAAGAGACCTTGGCTTGGGAGCTGGCATTTGAGATAATTTTGGAAACTGATGTTATCTTGTTAAGTGTGATTATCACATGGGTGATATGTTAAGAGAGAAATTCAAAAGCAAAAATAAAGCTGAAGTGATAAAGCGATGTCACATTGCATCATCCTCTGGGGTTAACAGTTGAACCCTGTGATGTCTTGTGATGTGGTTAGGGTTAGGGTTAGGGTTGTGTGATGTGAGGTTCCAACTGCTTCTGAGAGCCTCAGACACACAGCCATTAAAAGCTCCGGAGCTGAAAGAAAGATTGCTAGATAGATATATGTGGGCGTCAGTGAAAGGGTTACTTCTTTTGCATTTTACCTGCATCAAAATTAAACCTTTAATTAATTATATGACCTCTTCTGAAGGAAAAAGAAAAGGATATTAAATAATTTTCAAAATTGGTGTAGTGTGAAGAGGCTGATCAAATGACCAAATCTGACAAATAAATTCAGGTCTCATCTACCGCCTATACTAGTGATTCCTTACAAGGGGTACTTCATGGAGTTGACACGGGGGAGGTAACTAATTTTAAAATATAGAAATTATGATTTCATTTAAAATATACATCAATAATCTGTTTAGGAGGAAAATAACCATCCAAATAGCCTGACATTGCAAATGCAAATTAGTCTGGAACCGCTCTACATTTGCAATTTGAAAGGGGCATTATCAATGGCCGTGGACCAAAATGCCTCTGGACATAATTGGATAGACCTACAACCAATAAGAGCAACAGAATATGTTAATAGACTACAGCAGGCAGAGAGTTTTTGCAATCACAATTTGAAAACTTCAACAGAAAGTTCCACATCAGCTGCAGCCATCTGGTTTGTTTGCCTCAGCAGTGCTCCTCTTTAGGTGTATGCTCGTTGTAGTGTCCCCGGCGTGAGGGTGCGCAAGCCAAAGACGTATTTTGCGTAAAGCACGAAGGCTCCACAAGATGTCAGTCAATGTTTGAAACACGCCCCCATATTAGAAAAATGGTTGTGATTGGCCGACCCGGGCCAGGTCGGCTGGAAATCTGTCTGAAAAGGAGGGGGACCAGACGCATCTGCCAGAGCAAATAAAACAGGAGCTCACAGATGTATCTGGTTTCCAAGCTAGTATTATGCTGATCTTTTAGTATGTTTATAGTCATACTAACCAGTAGGCAACCAGCTGATAGCTGACTTCACAGTACACACCTCCCATCAACCTGAGCTACACACCATGTGTAGCCATTGAGAGTACATAAGAAACGAGTTAACTAGATAGAGAAGTAATGTAATAATAATAAGAATAATTTGCTAAAAGTAATGTATAAACAGTTGAAATAGCTAGCAATAAGCAATATAAATGCTTAGCTAAAAGCAATGGAATGTTAAAATGTCCAGCCTCTGCCACCCCAAGTGGTAGTAGTAACAACAAACACTGACAGTTCAATTCTTCGAAAAGATTACTGGGACAGTATCCTTTTTTTAGTGTTACTCAACATCCACATTAAAATCAATTGTAATCAACATGTTTGCAACATGACAGGTGGTGTTGATGAAGAGAGACTGGAGTTGTAGAGGTATGACACACAGTGCCACAATTTTCCACATTAAATTATTCGTTTGCACTATAATACGACACATTTCTGTTTGTAAGCATTTAAAAAAGCATTCTGGTTGACATGGAAACACTTGGCTCTATACCTATTAAAATGGTATCTGTGGAGGTTCAGGTATAATTGGTAGCACTCAACAAACCACCAACTTTCAAGGAAACAAGAAAGTGGTATTCATTTTGTGCCTACTGTTCTAGCATTCAGATATCCTCAGCTGGCTTAATCAGTCGGCCTGTTTTAGTGTGAGAATGAAAGTTCACAGGGAAACACAAGGTTTTGCATTAAATCCACGGGCGACTCTCTTACCCTTAGGTCAAGGGGTGACAGTTCAAAGAATGCCTTAAATCATGAGAACTGCTTTACCTTTCAGTGGAGCTGGAGAAACGCATCTACACTAAGTCAGTAAAGTCTGTGGATTTATCCGGATCTGAACCCCACCCCTGTGCTGCATATAAATCAACCATGGGCGCAGTGTGTGCCTGACAGTCAGACTGTGGCAGGAGGGGTGAGGGTGAGTGATGGCTGTGATGTATAGAGAGGTAAAGGCCAAAAAAGCAGCACAGCATCATTACCCTCTTATAGCCTACTGTAGCATAAAACATATTCATTGTGAATGAAACAAATAGTCCAGGTTCACACCTCTGTTATCATGTTGGAGTTTAAAGTAATGATGACAAATCTACTTATACCCACAGTAACAATTAATGACTCAAACTAGGTATTTGTACATCTGAGATGCCCACAGGTTTCTGAGCTAGAGTCCAAGTCAAGTCTCATAGCTAAAGCGAGAAGCTAGCTAATGTTAAATGGCCAATGCTGAGCTAAACATGTTTGCTAACCTGTCAGGGTGCGTTTTCAGGTGCCTGATAAAATGAGATGTGGCTGAGCCAGATTTCTTTATCTTGATAGCACATCAATTATTTTGTATTCAGTGCTTCTTATGTTTGGGCCTTGTTGTATGAAATTTTTAAAGCCAAAGCTTCTGATGAATCTGCATCTGCCGGTGTGGCCGACATGTTTGTTGCCCTCTCTCACGTGTGGCAGCACGCAGCAGATACGTTACAGACGACGTGTTACGTAGGTCGCTATGTGTGTGCGTCTTGTGTGTGCGACTTGAGTCTGAGTCTCAAACTCGGGTCCCCATCTCTGATGTACATATATTGTGTAAATTTGTGTTTTGTCTATGGTAATATTGTATATGTTTATTAATTTGTGATTCATGAGAGATCTCTTTTTTTTTACTTGCATTGGCTTGTTGTTGCTGTTTCAAGATAGCAAACAGTAGGTGTATTTACATAATAGCACATCTGTATTTAATTAAGTCCTTTTGGCTCTACCAAATTCCCTGAAAATGTACATGGCCTCTCTGGACCCTTTTCTCAGTTAGTAGGGCCGGATGCCTGAGGAGAGGAAAGGGTTAGGGTTAGGCGTCAGTCAGCTGAAAGATCTAACTGTGGGAATACTAACGGACTCTGTCCATTGTATTTTCCGGTGTTTGGGATTGTGTGAATGAAATAACAATATGGGAACAGATCTCTCTGTGAGCATTAGTAACTGATACTGGAGCGTCTCTAATGAATCTCAGTTATGAAAGGCCGCATGGCTTATGGCAAAGCACAGCAATTCAAACAAATGTTATCAGGGCAGCCTCACATGTCCAATGAGGAAAGTTGATTTGTGTCATTTCGCAACTGATTTTTAAAAAAAGACGTTTGCGTTTGCTCTCAAAACAAAGGAACTGCAGTAATTAGCAATACTACAGTACCACGCTGTGTTTTATCCAGCTGAACTGAAGCCTTTACTATCACTGGCAGTTAACAAGTGTTCACACGCCCCCCCCGTATTAAATCAATTACCATTAATTTATTAATCTCTGCCAGACTGCAGATAGTGGAGTCTGCTTCAAGTCTTTCTGTGATAATTTACAGTGTGTCACCATGTCCATTGTGCAGCTGGTTCTTATGTAAATGATACTCACATTTGTACAAGCTGACCTCTAGTCTGTATTTGCATTTATTCACCGCCTTTACTCTCTTTGAGGAATGATCAAGTTACAGACCATAAAGGAGGCATGTTCAGGCTAATAGCCCTGTCCAAAGAAATGCCCCCAGAAAAAAACGTCTTCTGCAATTCTGAAAGAAATCATTACAATCTCTGTTTTTTTCAGGTTTAAAAGATGCATGATGCCTCCGAGTTTATTATTCTACAGATAAAGCCTGGAAATTTGTCCAAAAATGTCATCCCAACTTGCTATTGGGAACATTTCTAATTTATAGTCAGCTCACAAAAACAAAGGGGAAGAACATTTTTGTACTGGAGAGCACATCTTTCACAGATGGACTGTAACGGGCACATAATGGGCACCACATGCACCTTCTGGTCTGACATAACTGTACAAAGACATTTCTGGGACTTTAAGGAACACATTTGTAACAGTTCAGTCTGAACTAAAGGTACAGTTACTAAAGTAATTTAAGGTAGCACACTAACTGTAATGATGTTTTCACTATTAGCTGACAAGGCTACAGTCATGTTAGCAGCTTTGCTGTGTTTCGACAGAGCAGAATGCTAATATACTCACGCTGACATCTTGATGTTTAGCAGGTAATGTTCATCATTTAACATCTTGATTGTACAGCATAAACCCCAAATAGACTTTTAAAATTCAAATAAAAACTTTGAAAACTAAAAGAAAGAAAAAAGATTTAAGATTCAAAAAGATGTATTGTCTATCAGATAAAGATAGAAAATTGTCTTTAGTTAGGGGCTCACATACCACATATAAGACATAAAATGTATAAAAATTATTATAAAAACAAAGAAAAAGAAAAAAAAGATTCGGAACTAAACTGTTTTTACCAATTGGTAAAACATATTAGTTCCAAACTAATTTACCATGCAGAAGCAAAAAATATATATATGGAAATTATCCATTAAGGTATTAACTTTCACTCTAAGCATGGATATATGTTGAGCAACATGATTTCACAACTGTATTAGTTTATCCAATAAATCATCTGAATTTTTGTATTGAATAAAACTAGGTTATTGAACGTTTTAATGCAAAAAATTACGTTTGGCTTCTGAGTAACCCGTGACATCTACAACACTGATATCAAGTCTGTTCAAGGCCTTTGTTTGTTTCTCTTCTCTTTATGAAGTACTGAAATGTTCTCATTGGTTCAAATATTTTGATGGAAATAATCCACAAATGTTAAGTCATGAAGATGGCTGGCACCCTTGAACTCTCTGGGCACCTCGGCCGCTCCTTGGATGCTCACAGCCGGTTGTAGAACAAGAAAAGGCACTCATAATGGTTTCATGCAACGTGCACATTGGGATGGCTTGGATTTGTGTCTCCGAGTGATCTGCCTAAGTTCTACCGAAAGCAACACTGACTCCGTGATTACATCACTGCCTTTAGCCAACTCAAGGACGCACAAAATCAATGCTCTTAATGCAAATGCACAGTGGGAATTCACTTGAAAGCTAATAACATTAAGCTCGGAGCGCTGCCATGTCGGCCCACATTGTAATGTTATGTAAATCTGACCATATGACAGCTTCATTTAAATGGGAGTGTGCGAGATTATACATGATAGTAGCCCATTTTGCTTCCTTGTGCTCATTTTTTGCATCCCGGTAAATAATTCAGAGTATTAGAAGAAGACATTCAAAAATGCGGAAGCAGGCCCCTGGAGACTTGACGCTGGAATATTATGCAGAGGAAGAAATTGGAGGCTACATCATGTTGGCTGGGGGGGCCATCACTCATCTGTTTGTTTGTAAACACCAGATTTATGTGCAGTAACGCAAGTCTTCGGCTGAACTGCTGGAGGGCTTCTCGCTCGCTTTCTGTCGCTCTCTCTCTGTCAGACACACACACACACACACACACACACACACACACACACACACAGATCTCCACGTTGCTGGCACTCCAAAATCTTCAGTTTACCAGCAGAGAAATAAGGGGGTGAATAAGTGCTCTCCAGTCCACAGTTGATGTCAGCGGCAATGAGCTGATGATATAATGACTGTATTTACTGTAAGCATCGGGGTCTGCTGCGGCTAAATATTTTGGTTTGATTTCAAATTCTATGTTACACCACTGGCTGCTGCAGTTTTGTTTCTGACATTTCAAATAATATCTGGTTTTGTCCATAGAGATCGCTTTGGCCTCTCTTACATTTCAGATGTTCTGTTTCAATTTAGCAATCTGCAGGAAGGAAAATGAAATGCTCAGTGACTCACTGCTGATACGCAGCACACAAGTGAAGATGACAAATGAAAAGGATTAAATCAAGCGGGTCTTGGGAAGGCAGTTTGAAAAAAAAGGAGGTCTTTAAATTATTCTAACAACTCCATCAAGCTGAACCCAGTAAGCATACTTCATAGCTGAGTGCATTTGCTGATCGTGGCCACAAGAAAAAAAAGAAAAGAGACTGCACACTGTATCTCTGTGTAATTAAACCGCTGTCCTAGATGTACACTCAAAAGACCATTGTAAGTGTAGAATTTCTACAGTATTAAGCAGGTGATTCCAATTTGTCTAAAGAGCGGTTGGGGACTCACAGGAAGTGAATGGGAGCTGTGTAAGCACGGGGCATTTGCTGCCACTGAAGGGCTTTTAAATGACTCTTGAAGAGAGTGAAGGAGCCCTGGGTCGTATTTATTGGGAATAAATCTCTTTCAGCTGCAGGTACGCTGCTCGGGGAGTCAACGGGACGTTTCAGATGGGCCGAAGGAGAAGACAAGAGAGAAGGAGCTCATTATGTGGGCAATCCAATGGACCAGAATGCAAAGGGATAGTGTTAACCAGCGTCGGGGGGGACCTAACTCAAAGTAATATTTTCAATAAAATTTTATTTATGGTGTTTTTGGTTCCAGAACAGCTGATTTGAGTTGGTTCAATAAACTCAGAGTAGGTTCACTCAGAGTTAAGCGCAAAGGCAGCATGAATGGAGCCATGATACTACGATTCACCATGGTAACAACCACAAACAAACTGGTCGGTGGAAATACTCATGCCACATACAGCGAGTTTGAACATATATTTCGTTAAAAAAGCAACACAGCGGCTGCTGCAAAAGAGAGAGAATCGGTGTGGTAGAAAATTGCTTTTAGAGTAAATGCATAAATTCCAATATAGTGTATTAATATCATATTTAATCATCAGTATAATATTACTGGTGAAATGGTATTGAACCTATAATCTATAAAAGTCCTAGGCCTACTAATCCCATTCTGAGGCTGCAGCACCATCATTAACAGGATTATAATTCATTAGCTTTTATTTCCAAGGGTTTACATCATTCACCTGTGGAACTCCTTTTTAATGGCTCTTATTGGTTTGTGTCCAGGGAACTATCCAAAAACGTTTAAAACACGCTTCAGAGCGAGTCACACTCTTCTGACGGCGCTTTGCTATACAGCTTTACTAATATGCTCCGCATCAACAATGTTGTAGAGAAAACATAATGCGACGCAAATAATCTTTTGGGATGTAGAGCACGTCCACGATGGGTGACGTTAGTGATATGAGGACGGATAAGGTTATGTAGGATACATAACTGATAGACTGGCAAGAAAAACGATACCGCTCAGATAGGTAGTTATCTGGAAATGAAAATGCGTCTATAGTCGGAGCCTCAACTCACACTCTATAATTTACAGAGACCAAACAACTCCCATAAGAGCAAGCATTGGATGCGACAGCAGCAAGGAAAAACTTCTTTTTAACAGGCAGAAACCTCAGAAGAACCTGTCTCTTGGTGGGCGGCCATCTGACGCTGCTGGCTTGGGTGGGAGGGAGAGAGAGAAGAGAGAGAGAGAGAGAGAGAGAGAGAGAGAGAGACAGAGGGGAGAGAGAGGAGAGAAAGAGAGAGAGAGAGAGAGAGAGAGGAGAGAGACAGAGAGAGAGCGAGACAGAGAGAGAGAGAGGGGAGAGAGAGAGGAGAGAGAGAGAGACAGACAGAGGGGGAGAGAGAGAGAGAGAGACAGAGAGAGAGAGGGAGAGAGAGAGAGGAGAGCGAGAGAGAGGAGAAGAGAGAGAGAGAAGAGAGAGAGAGGGAGACAGAGAGAGAGAGAGGGAGAGAGAGAGAGAGAGAGAGAGAGAGAGAGAGAGGGGAGAGAGAGGGAGGAAAATGACTCATAATGAGCAGTGGGTATATTGGAATGACATGGTGGTGGCAATTATAGTTACAAAAAAGATAATAACTCTCTGACTAGTAATAGTAGTAGCAGTGCAGGGCATTGAGCAGGACTACGACAGCAGCTGCAACCACCATCCAGGTGCCACCACAATCCAAGGAAACCTGCGAGGCGAGGAAGCACGAGGACTCCGGGGAAGAAGCAAAGTTAGTGACATGCATTATTATTTTCTAATATAATTCAAATTATACTAATAATAAATAAATTATACTTATAATAAATAGAGATTAAATGAGAGAAGCTGTTGCGGATTTTGTGACTTCCTCTCAATAACGAACACAACGACAGACGCTATTGCAAAGCTTTTATTGAAGAAAGAAAAAAAACCCACACCAGTTGACTACATACCCCTTTCCAAAGATCAAGCACAGATGAGACACTTTGCTTTAACAAGAGAGGGTCAAGCTCTTGAGTTTCACACTCAACACCATTAAAGAGTCCGCTGCTGCAGCCTTAAGCAGGCGGCTGATGGAAACTCCTACTGTATGGATAAAGGCATCCTCTTGATTTTTACTTTGGTAAACATGGCAACATCTTTGAGTGAGGCACGACAAAACATGAAATACACAGCAACAGTATAGAGATTCAATACTGCTCAGCCAAAGGCACTTTTACAGACATGGGTAGAACAAAGACAGTAGGCAACACAAATACACTGAACAAATAAAAGAATCATTAAGGTGTTTTCTTCTACTTGTAGCATGGAGCTTCATGTGAGATATGCTTCCACAAAGATGTGTGATGTGTCCACACAAATACTGTAAACAGGAGAGTTTAGTACAGCTTTTATGGCACATTGACGTTTAACTCTGTGACAGGGGTACGCTTTGTGGAAAACATGCTAATAAGCCAATAATAAAATATTTTTGAAACATCAAATCTAAATCATTTAAAACCAGAAAAAGACATTAGACATACACTATTAGTATCATCTTTTTACTCTTTACTGAGCAGTTTGCAGGCTAAAATATAATATGGCACGTGCAAATATGTTTTCTATATTAAATAATCTTATTAAAAGGGCATTAATGATGTTTTTTAGCCCGTTAGGGGCAGCGTAACAAGACACATGCTCCACTTTGTTCACCAGCTTGATGATAACTTTGCCTGTCTGCCAAATGGCGATCATTCTCTGTGGGTTGGTCACTATGAGTGAGCCCATTTACTTTACACATTATTATAAAAAATATTGATTTGTGCAGCTTTAAATGACCTCACATCCTTTATCAAACTCTAATAGCAGTCTTTTCCTGGTGTATAACACTTAACATGCACAAGGTGTGAACATGTGCTTTAAACAACAATTCTAACTGATGGCTGTATTATACGTTACATAAAATAAATTGACATGAACCGGTACATTTACCAAACACCACAGAGAAGTTCTGATTTGACAGCAGTCTGTAAAAGGCTACTGTGGAAATCTCACTTTCTGCAACTACATTTTTACATTTCAGCAAATACATTTTATTTTATTTTACATGTTGATGATGTCGGTAGCTCACCATTACTGTATGCTTCCTCATGCTGTCACCAATTAAGTTAAACACAACACTAGAATGACTCAACTGTGCAATGGTCATGCCTGAAAGCACACCAAATGCTCCTACTCCATATTGCTACAGTATTGCAATGACATGTTTTCCTGTAGAGTAAGAACCAGAGGCCGATCTGAATAATGACTACCATTTCGCCTTCAGAAAAGAAATGTCAAAATGTCCACTTTCTGACTCAGCTAGTACTGTAAGCTATTGTTTTCAGAGACACGTGGCTATGAAAAGCACCTGAACTAGAATAGTAAGAGCTTCATTGCACTGCTTTTGTTCAGATACTGGTTTTAAATGCATCAGCTGTAGGTTTTTTAATCTCTGCCTGTTTAAGTCGATTTGAAAAGATCTTCATTTGTGTTGAGATGTACCTTTAACAATGCTGTCTAATTATCCCAGCAGGTCAGAAGGCCCTGTAGCCGAATCCCCAGCAACATCTCTGAGAGCTGAAACCTAGCAACACATGTGACATAATGATATATAGAGTGTGTATTTTTAGTCCTTTGTTGCCTAACAACCAGTAATCAGATGGCTTACTGAGTCAACTGTCAAATGACCAATGCTTTGGATCATAATGTAGCTGGTGTGATATACTGTATGTCATTTCTTTTAATTTTTTTTTTAAAAGAAGTAGAGATAGAATTAGGAGAGTATAGATATCTTCTATAACTAGGGAGATGAACAGATTTGAATGTTTTTTCTCAAACAGTTTGATCTATTTATAAGTATCTATTTTTGAATAACTGATAATATGACAAAATATGCTGGAGATGACTGTAAATGTATTTCCAACTTAAGTAGGGGGAATGCCAAGGTGTAAATGTAGCAAAAGATATTCCTTTTTTAAACTAAAACGTAGCAATGTAAATGCAGCCTAAGACACATCACAATTCTTTTCTCAGGGAGTTAGCTTGTTTCACATCACTGTAAGTCTGGTTGTCTTCTGGTTTTTGGATGTTACCGGTGAACTGCGCTGCAGATATTGATGGAAAGATTCCTGAGGACATGGAGTTTAGGTTGCCTAACCTTCTAGAGAACCAGCAGTGCAGAGTGTTTACTGTGTTTAATATTAAATACTCCTTTAGATTTTAAATAATCAACAGTTTTCTTTACTTTTAGTAGAAAATGTGTTCTGGCAAAGGGCTAATGAATTGTTCATTTATTAATGGGCTTATTAGCACAGTTATGTACAATGTGTTACCCTGGTTAAAACATCGCCACAGTCACAGACACTCTGATGTCACTAGACTTACTGATTACAGTTGACACAGTATAGTTGTTGGTATAAGCACTTTCTGGTATCCAAATGGCAATGAAAACACCACTTCTCAATGTGTGAGGAAAAGAGGAAAGAGAAGTAAAGAGAATTCTCTGAAATTATAATTAATCGCCTTGTTCATAATATATCCATCCACATGCACAAGACATCTGTAACCGGGCCTTGGGAAACACTGTAAACCAATCCAACTAACAAATAGGCAGACCAGTACTTATTACCTACAGTCTCTAAAGGTACCCTGTGGAGTTTTCTTGTAAACAAAGTAAACACCAAAATGCAAACATGCTGAATTCATTTTCTCTCTCAGTAAACATTTGCAAAGCCGATTGTTTGTATACTTTAAACTGGAGTTCTTCTTCACTGCTTTTGCAGGCACACTGCTGCGCTTCTATACACATTGTTCCACCAATTGTCGATTAGCAGAATAGCATGAAACCAGCTGTAAAAAAATGTGTGGCACATCACCCACATGCGCTGTGATGCCTACAGCCATGGACAAACTATGTATGACACAATGGGCCCTTGGACACAGACATGTAAAGGCCCCCAAACCTCTGAAAGAGGCACAAAACGTAATTTCCAAAGAGTAGTCTTGGTAGTCATTTTGCGTCCGTGGTCATTTTGTTTTGCCTCTCTATGAAGTGAATGTAAGTAACACTTAAAGGGGAACGCCACCTTAACTCAGAATTCCAATATGTTATTTCAAAGGCCTGGGAAAGTTCAATCAATATTTATGACCGTAAGCTACTCTCTCTCAAAGCCCGAAACCAGAGAAGTCAGTCTCAGAGTTGTGACGTCATCAAGTATAAAGTTTGGAGCCGCTCCATAGAGAATGAAGGGGAGACTGATTTTGGAAACCCCCCAGAATGTTTGTTTTCTCTTTTTTTCATACCAAAATGAGCTTTATTCTGTTGTATGTGTTTTTAGTTCTGAAATAGAAAACATGCCCATATCCTCCCCTCACATTCCCCCCGGTGCTCTCAGTGTCATCTAAAACATGTTCCCCAGTTCATTGTCTATGGAGCTGTTCCAGACTGTAGCGACCCTGACTCTGCATATGGGTCTTTGTGCAAAATTCAAACAAAATGTGGACCCAATCATAAAAGTGGATGAAAACTCCACAGGGTACCTTTAACTCACAGTCTTCGTATTGCTCTAGTGATTCTAACGAAGTAACTATCAAGTCAAACAGTCAAACTACTGGTCAACTGACTATAATAATTAAAATCAGTCATTTTAGGGGCAGCTCTCATGGTCCCTTCTTTGCCCATCAACTTTAAACAAACACTAAATATAAAAGACAAGCGTGAGTGGTACAATCAATACTGACATACAGCACAGTGACACACAAAGTCACACAGTACCAACAGCATCGTTTGGATTCAAGGATTACTATAAGGACACTTATGCTCCAATCTGTACAGGTAAAATATTTCCTTATTCATAAAAGTTCTTATAAAGTGTCGATGCAATTAACATCACAAATTGCATAGCCAGCAGACTTCTTACAGCACAATCACTAATCTATGTCATTGTAAGTTACATATTTATCTGCTCAAAACTAGGGCCATATCTAATGAATGGAGTGCCATGATTGTACTGTTCAGGCCAACAGAAAATAATCTATTGTATACATAAAAGTACATTTGATTGGAAAGTATAAAGAAAATATTATGTTAAAAAGGGAATTGCATTCAACAGCTGCCTATTGAGGATTTTGTCTTTGACACTGAGAACTACCACCTGTCATTCCTGTGGTCCCGATCAATATCATGTAAGTAACCTTTAATATAGTTGCACACAAAGTACTTGCACTGTAAATATGGCAGTTTCAATTAAATTCTTTGGTGTTCAGTTATGCAGAACTGTTTTGCAATAATAGGCTTCAGTGTGTAATATTATCTCTGTGTGTGTGTGTGTGTGTGTATGTACCGTCTATGGATGTGCACTGTACAAACACTAAAGAATAAAAATAATGTGCTCACCAACATACTGTACGCGCTTAGTTTTTCTAAATACCGATGAAGCTACAGTCACACACACATCCATCCATCCATCTTCACCTGCAGGGCAGGTGTGTCAAACATGGGGTGCAGCCACACTCCAAACAACCAGTCAGTGAGAACACGTTGGGCTTGCATGCATACATGCGCACCCTGGCTAGAACACGCCGGTTGCAGATGATTATGATATGAGATAATAACACTGAGTGATGTATATTGTAACCTGTTAACTGATGGGTCTGGGAGTGATTTTAAGCAATAGTTTGACATTTTGGGAAATATGCTTATTTGCTTTGTCGAGAGTTAGATGAGGAGATTGATTCCACTTTTATATCTGTACAGTCAATCTTAAACTTAGCTTAGCATAAAGACTGGAAACATAGGGAAACAGCTAGCCTGGCTCTGTCAGAGGTAACACCTCTAAAACTCACTAACACACACTTTTTATCTGTACAAAAACAGAAGTTTCAAAGTGACAAGTTGCAGCTTTAATTTACTACTTCTTGGCCAGAAGCCGGCCGTAACCTCTGTGAAACCACAAATGAGATTCAACATGTTAATTGGTGAGCTTTTAGGGTACAGTTGAGTGGATTTCTTTGAAAACTTTGGACAGAGCCAGGCCAGCTGTTTCCAGCACCTACGGCTTCATATTCAGCATACTAACATGAAAGTGGCTTCGATCTTCTCATCTAATAAAGTGTACAGTGTAAGCACATTTCCCAAAAATGTTCAACTATTCCTTTAACACAGTTAAGAAACACACAGCCTCTTCTGCTGTGAGTGTACCGAGTCGTTAGAAACATATGTGCAGGTGAACACGTGATGCTTTTTCTTGTTAATGAAAGTGAATATATATAGAGGGATATTTATATGTATATATGCTGAGGAATGCAGGCTTCTGTGATCAGTATGTTTGCGAGAGAGAGAAAGATAGAGGGGGAGGCAGAAAGAGAGCGAGCGAGCGTTGGGTTATCACAGTGGAGGTGACCGGGCTACGGGCGGTTCAGAGGTCGGTGGTGGCCTTGGCGGTGAGGTCCTGGATGCGGCTGGTGTTACAGTTTTTGCAGAGGACGTGTCCGTCCAGAGGGTAGCAGCCCTGGTTATCCCCCTCTGAGAGCAGAGAGCCACAGTCCTGCAAGACACAGACACTCCGTTAGTCCACCGACACAAACCCAGTCATTAGCCACGCTCAGCCATCACTGTGCTCGCACCCTGAATCAGACATTTGCCGCTTTTAAAAACTCAGCCAGTGTTAAGTTACAGGACGCTCTCTGCAGAAAAGAAGTGTTATGGTTTTCTACCAGCCGGTGAGTCTGGAGGGGTACCAACTGGTCATTACTGGGTAACAGTCTCTCTCTTCACACCAAGGGTTTGAACTGTGTTTTTCAAAGTCCCAACAACTCCAACAGAGTAATCTTCTTCTCTCTAGCTGATTATTCACATCAATTTTAGGAGTCACATTCTCCCAATTACATTTTCATTCATATCATATCCATGCCATATCCTATCCATGCCAGATACATATTTAATCAATATTTAGGTAAATTTAAGTATCAGATCGGACTCAGTAGATAGACTACAATAAGGTAAACATTATAACTGCTAAACATCAGCATGTTAGCATTGTCATAATAAGCATGTTAGATTAGTTGTCAACTATTAAATTAATCACCAACTATTTTGATAATCGATTAATCAGTTTGAGTAATTTATTTTGAAAAAAACAACATTATTTCTCTGATGTCAGCTTGTTAAATGTGAATATGTTCTGGTTTCTTCTCTCCTCTGTGACAGGAAACTGAATATCTTTGAGTTGTGGACAAAACAAGATATTTGAGGACGTCATCTTGGGCTTTAGGAACACTGATCGACATTTTCTTTTTACCATTTTCTGACATTTAATCGAGAAAATAATCGACGGATTTATCGTCAATGAAAATAATCCTTAGTTGCAGCCCTCTTCCGGTACTCTGGTGATAGGCTAAGTCAACATTAATGTAAAGGACATTCGTTTATATGTAAATGTTCCGCACTCTAGCTTTAAATATATGTATGTGTGTGTTTATCGACCTTGCTAACTCTACTGTAGCTTGTCTATAATATTTCATATATGCGTTTTCTCTACTAAGGCCCTCTTTATAGAGGCATATTTTGTCCTCAAAAAGTAACAGTAACTAAAAAAAACATGTTCAAGCTCTTCTCTGATTGGGTCAGTCTGGGAGTAGAGTGACTCTTAATGATCAATAAAAAGATCACAAATACTACCTGAGTGATGATTGTTAATGTCTGTTGCTCTGCTCTGTGGTGTTTACATCTCTTAGATCCAAGTGTTGCTCTATTAAAGTGCTGTGTGTGGATCTTCAGTCTGACTCCAGCCTTCAGTTTGTTTTCTGATCTTGTGTCTGTAAAACAGTGTGTGCTCTACACTCTTCTTACAGCGTAATAACCACACACACCATGTGGACAATTGGAAATACAGGCAAATACAGACACACATTGTTTTGGCATTATTTTCTCTGTGCTACTGGGTTACACAATATCTCTCTCTCACTCAGACAGACAGACAGACAGACAGACAGACAGACAGACAGACACACACACACACACACACACACACACACACACACACACACACACTCTCTCTCTCACTCTCTCTCTCTCTCGGAGACTTACAAATCCATCTACTCATGTCTCCCTGGTGACAGAATTCTTCTCTTGTTGAGCCCCTTCAGCTGAACTAATCTGCTTTTCTTTTCTTTGACCTTTCTGTCTGCCAAACACTCTGTGTACACTCACACTGGCACTGCTCTTTGACAATGTGACACGTTACTTCTCCTTTTGCCGGGCACGTAATGTCTCAGCGCTGCTTATCAGCCGGCGAGCGGCGGTGGACAGATTGGTTACTATGTAAGTCCGTGAACTTTGCAGAGGAGAGATGGAAAGTTATTTCGAGGCAGGTAAGAGAGAGGGATGATTCAGTCTCGCTGAAAAGGTGACTCGGGGGACTGGCATGCACGATATGCCTCATACCATAATGACATGTCATCTGGAGCTGTGCAACACGGTACATAACCAGCAGTACTAATTATAGAGCTTCCATAGCAGAGGAGATAGACACATAGAGAGCATACCTCACAGCGGTAACACTGCACGTGGAAGTCACGGTCCAGGGCCACGATACGGACGGTCTCCTCCTGGCCCGGCGCTGGCATTATAGGCTCGGAACACACGCAGCAGCGCGGGGCAAACTTCCTGTCAAACACAACCAGGAATAACAGGAATTAGAACAATCGCAACAATAGAAAATATGACACAATGTGACATCTACTAACACAATTTGTAAAAAAAAAACTTTCGTGATCCATCGTCATTCACTATTTTTTAAGTTTTTTTGATTTTGAGACAGACTTAAACTAACAATGACTTCCATTATTGAATTTATCTGCCTGATACTTTAATCGGTTAATCGTTTGGTTTATAAAATGTTGGAAAATTGTCAAATATTCCCATCAGAGCTCAAGCTGACGTGTTTACGTTGCTTGACTTGTCTAACCAACAGTGTAAAACCCCAAATATGTTTAATTAATAATATAATAACAATAAAAACACAGAAAACAAAAAAATCCTTATAATTAAGAAGCTGGAATAAGAGAAGGTGCGTCATTTTAAAATCTTTATTAATGACTTGAACAATTAATCAACTATCAAAACAGTTTCCAAATAATTTTATGTCAATTGACTAGTTCAGCATGTCCCAAACTTTTTGGCTTATGATCCCTTAAAGTCATCTTTCTATCCATTATCATGTCTACTTGTTGTGACCAGTTCAACCATCCTTTGTTTTATTTAAAACTATTTAAAGAAATGAGCCAGTAATAACAGCATTAGTTAGTTTGTTCTGCTCAGATTTATCTTGTGACCCCTGTGGGAGTCCCAACACTAAGCCTGGGACTAATCGCTCCATTGACACAAGAGTAAAAATAGCATATATTATAGAATAGAATGCCTTTATATATGTATCATTAAAAACGTACAACGAAATTCAGAGTGCTAATTCTGTAAGGTGCAGCTAGTTAAACAAAACAAGAAAATGATTATGAACAATAGTGTGAACACATTACGAAACAATTATTCAGATTTTCCTTAGTTTAATTATTGATTAACTCAACCATTGAAGTGCTGCTTTAAGCTAAATTTGCACTTCTCTGAAACAGTTAATAGAAATAGAATATTTGAGGAAGAAGCTAAACATAGCAGGACTTTGAATATCAGAACTGACTTTCCTAGTAAAATATTTAATATTTCACATCAGTAAGTCTGGAAATGCTTTCAATAGAAAGAGGTATATCTAACAGTAGGGTCAATGAGGATATGAAAAGCACGCTGAGACTTCAGGTCATGTCAGGTGACTGAAGGCCGGTGGATAGTGACTGAATGCCTGGGAATTAAGAAGTGAAAGGGCTTTATGGAAGCACGGCTGAGGCCCAAACATGACTATTCCTCGACACAAAGGGCTGTGCTGTTCAGGTCACACTTGTCAGGTGGAATTAAACAACGGGCCAGTGCAACTACTCCACCGAGCTAAAGCTGTGCACTCACACCAAGAGCCAGCTGTTTACTTCCGTTTCCCTTCTGGTTACTGAGTCAAGGAACATTTCTGGTAAGGTGGCGGTTACGCAATGGGTAGAGTGCGACACAATGACAGGAATTAACTATTAAATTCATAAGGTCATTAGGCTTGTGACATTGCCCGCAATATTTTCTGAAAGGGAAGCACTGAGGTCTCTTGGATAGATTCGGCTTACAGAGACTGCAGCTGAATTTCTCAGGTCAGTCAAGGATTTTAAAGCAGCATTATTTGTTTTTTAGCCACTTGGGGGCAGTGGAACAAGCTGTAAACCCCACACTGACATACAGTATGCTAGTTTCCTGTCTTACCCCTAGATTCCACTATACGTGTGTGCGCTGCGTTCCGGCGGCACAACAACCGGCTCCAGCAATCAGGTGATTCCACCAGCTGCGACGTAGCGTGATGTAGAAGCGTTTCAAAAGAGGCTCTCTGCCTAAAATATGCACCAGGTCTATTTTTGACGGAGCCGCGGGGTGTTCAACAGGCCGGAAGGCAGGAAGTGGAAGGGCTAGAGCAGGGGTGTCAAACATATGGTCTGTGGGCCAGAACCGGCCCGCCAAAGGATGAATTTGCAAAGTGTGAAAACTGAAGAGAAGCAATTAATTCCAATTCCAAATTTACGACTTTAATCTCATAGAATATCTGAGTTATTTTTCCGTGCATTTACAACTTTAATCTTAGAAATTTTGATTCCCCTCTCTTGGGTCTGTGACATTTTTATTCCTATGGCCATAAAGCCGGCTCCGGGAACCATCACCTTATCGTGGTGGAGAGGTTTGTGTGTCCCTATGAACCTGAGGGCTGTGTTGTCTGGAGCTTTGTGCTCCTGGTAGGGTCTCCCAAGGCAAAGTGGTCTCAGGTGAGGGGCCAGACAAAGAATGGTTCAAAAATCCTATGAAACATCGAGGAAGGGATGAAGTGACCCTGCCCGGAGGAAGCCCGGGGCCCCCCGTCTGGAGCCAGGCCCAGATGGAGGGCTCGTCAGCGAGCGTCTGGTGGCCGGGTTTGCCACGGAGCCCGGCCGGGCACAGCCCGAAAAAGCTACGTGGCGGACATCTCTCCATCCCATGGGCCCACCACCTGTGGGAGGAACCGCTGGGGTCGGGTGCGCTGCCACATGGGTGGCAGTGAAGGTCAGGGGCCTCGACGGACCAGACCCGGGCAGCAGAGGCTGGCTCTGGGGGACGTGGAATGTCACCTCTCTGTGGGGGAAGGAGCCGGAACTTGTGCGGGAGGTGGAGCGCTACCGGTTAGATCTGGTGGGGCTTACCTCTACGCACAGTCTTGGTTCTGGAACCATACTCCTGGATAGGGGTTGGACTCTTTTCTTCTCCGGAGTTGCCCAGGGTGTGAGGCGCCGGGCGGGTGTGGGGATACTCACAAGCCCCCGGCTGAGCGCCGCTACATTGGAGTTTAACCCGGTGGACGAGAGGGTCGCTCTCCCTACGCCTGCGGGTTGTGGGGGGGAAAACTCTGACTGTTGTTTGTGCATATGCACCGAACAAGAGTTCGGAGTATTCGGCCTTCTTGGAGACCTTGAGTGGAGTCCTGCATGGGGCTCCAGTCGGGGACTCCATAGTTCTGCTGGGGGGACTTCAACACGCACGTGGGTAATGATGGAGACACATGGAGAGGCGTGATTGGGAGGAACGGCCTCCCTGATCTAAACCAGAGTGGTTGTTTGTTGTTGGACTTCTGTGCTAGTCATGGATTGTCTATAATCGAACACCATGTTCGAACATAGGGATGCTCATAAGTGTACTTGGTACCAGAGCACCCTAGGCCAAAGGTCAATGATCGATTTTATAATCGTTTCATCTGATCTGAGGCCGTATGTTTTGGACACTCGGGTGAAGAGAGGGGCGGAGCTGTCAACCGATCACCATCTGGTGGTGAGTTGGGTCAGGGGGTGGGGGAAGACTCTGGACAGACCTGGTAAGCCCAAACGGGTAGTGCGGGTAAATTGGGAACGTCTGGAGGAGGCCCCTGTCCGACAGACTTTCAACTCACACCTCCGGCGGAGCTTTTCGTGCATCCCTGTGGAGGCTGGGGGCATTGAACCCGAGTGGACAATGTTCAAAGTTTCCATTGCTGAAGCTGCGGTGAGGAGCTGTGGTCTTAGGGTGCCTCAAGGGGCGGTAACCCACGAACACCGTGGTGGACACCGGTGGTCAGGGAAGCCGTCCGACTGAAGAAGGAGTCTTTCCGGGATATGTTATCCCAGACGACTCGGAGGCAGTTGCAAGGTACCGAAGGGCTCGAAGGGCTGCAGCCTCTGCCGTGAAAGAGGCAAAGCAGCGTGTGTGGGAGAAGTTCGGAGAAGACATGGAGAAGGACTTTCGGTCGGCACCAAGGTACTTCTGGAAAACCGTTCGCCACCTACCTTGGGGTCTTGTTCGCGAGTGAGGGGACAATGGAGCGGGAGATTGGTCGGAGAATCGGCACAGCAGGTGCGGTATTACATTCAATTTATCGCACCGTTGTGATAAAGCAGTTACACACCAACCCAATAATCGTCCGTTGGACTGTCTGGCGAGGTCAGTGACTCAGTCTGTTCGGTGTGCTCCGTGCCGTTGTCCGTTGGAGGAGCTGTCGGCCTTCAATTTGGCTGACCTGACATGTTCAGTTGGAGACAGGGCAGTCGGGACTCACCTGGAAATGGCGAGCGGGATGAGCGTGACTAGAGTCTCTCAAAATCTGACGAAAATCTTTTAAACTGACCTTTGTCGATCGGAAATGAAGACAGATTCAGCAACTGCATGGCCTATTTCTCTCTTAAAATGTTTTCAGAAACACGTTACGGTGAACTATTTTAGTACAATATGAGATCGGATTCTGAATGAGTCGCCAGTAATGGCCGTTCGAAAAATCCAAAATCCGGAAGCAGCAGCCAGATCCATGTGACGTGTTCGTCCAATCAGCTGCCTTTAGATCACTGTCAGAGCAGAACTTGCGTTTGCCAACATCAAGCTGACAACAAAACTCTGTGGCAGATAAAGTTTCTGATCTTTCTGGAGTGGTTTACTTGTCTGGCTCACTTGAGATCAAATTAGGGGGATGTGGGCCATGAACTAAAATGAGTTTGACACCCCTGGGCTAGAGCATCCGGTCAATTTTCAAAATGAACAGCCTGTGCAGACTCCTGATCATATCTCACGTCACTACACTATTGACTATTAACTAAAACAGCCACAAATCTTTGATCCATAACTGGAATAAATGAAAGAAACCATTTAACTATGTAGACTACTTACTTTTATGGTAGAACCAAAAATATCCAAGAAAAAAAAAGACCAAAAGAACGGAATCTGCGAGGTGGGCCTGCAAAACTCACGCTCTGCTTCTAAGACGCTCCCAGGGCGGTATGACGCACGGCGTCCCAGGGCGGTACGAAGTATGGCGCACGATGGAACAAAACCACAGCACAGTCGGAACGCGCATCCATGCCTGGTGGAATTTCGGGTGTGTGTGGCGTAAAACTACTAGCCTGGACAAACAATATTAAGGCATTTTTTGGATTGGATAAAACAGCGAGCAGCTTGCTAGCTAACAACATACAATATATACAGTACTGCAAATAATTCATTTTTAAATGTATTTCAAGGTTTTGAAATTGGAAAAGGAAAGTGGACGTATATCACTCCTGGCTAATGTCATCAAATATTAACACTTTATTAACTCCACCAACTCCTGAGGGAAATATCTGGCTCTTAAGTTGCTAAATGCTCCACTGTGTTCACCAGGTAGCCTAGTTGCTAACTTTGTCTGTCTGCAATTTGATCCAGGCAGGGAGTGTACAGTACAGAGTTTTTTCGCTGCCTGAGACAGTAAAGATGCATTTCATAAAACAAATACAAAACGCTGAAAAACGTTATGAAGAGCTGAGGGGGACTGCAGAGTTTGGTGGTAGTTCTCTGTGGGTTTGTGCACACATAACATCCACTGTCAGAACCATTTATTTTAAACCTGATAAGAACAGAAACAACATACTTGTGAAAGTCCTCGATGCAGTGGATGTGGTTGGAAGCGTCCACGGTGAAAGGGATGCCGTCCAGGCTGCGGTGGCACACCACGCAGGTGAAGCAGTGAGGGTGGTAGGCTTTCCCTGTAGCCCGCAGGATGCGCTCCATGATGGGCTTACTGCAGATGGTGCAGGTCTCAAGGGTGTTCTGTCGACACAAACACACAAACCCACAGACACCCACGTGATTACACAACAAACCTGATGATTAATGTAGTGTTTCTGATGATTCATTTCCAAAAGCCCTTTTGAGTGCTTGTTTTTAATTAGCACGTCTGCTAACATATTGTAACGATTTTTTCCTGCATCTTTCCAGGTTTAAGCTTGTGGTTTTTCAGCTTCCTATCGCCAGTGGTACCCTACAGGAGGCTCGGCTCCTGTTTATGCCCATGCAACAAATAAATCCACACTCAGGACCTTTAGCTCGGCTGTCCTCGAATGCCTCTGAAGCTGAAGGAATCTGATTAGCACTCCTCTCGAAACACAAACACAGTCATTTTTCAGCTGCCCTCGCCCACACTTCATCCTCACATAATGCAAGAGTGTGAGCAGTAAATATTTCCACTTTGTGATGACTGCAGGTTTTTTGCAGCCAAGCGACTGGGCAGGCGGCCCGCGGGGGGACAAGGCGGCCGCCTGCCTCTGACTTATCTGTGGCATCTCTCTTCTTAATATCTGCCGGGAGACGCCATTTGTTATTTCAATATTTCATAAATAACGACCGCCTCTCTAAACAGCGATGCAATTACTGGGGATGGATATATCATGTGAGGGTGTTCAATGTGCGGCCTGATGTGGCTGTATGAGAGCTGATGGGCCCCGCTGTCGCTGCTTCTCGCTCAGGCATTTCCTGGATCTTTGTGTCTCTCTCTCTACTCTCCCCCCTTTTTTCTGCGCTTGGCTGGGCTAAAGAGTGCACGCTTCAGCTGTTCCCATTGGCTCCCACTGTAGTGGCAAGCTGCCTCAGTGTTTCCAAACACAGCTCGGGGTGTGTAGCAACACTGTGCTGCGTCATCGGCTCCCTCACAGGAGCACCGCTGGGCCCTGCCGTTTAAAATGACACTTGTGTGACCGCTCGGCCGAGGTGAACTCCCAGCATTCCCCTGTCCGGCTGCAGAGCACATGCAGTGACATTTATAGTCTATATGCTAATGAGCAAAGCAGCTTTACAGGATGAGGGTCATTGAAACTACAATGTAAAAAATGTCCCTGACATGACACCGTGTGGTATCCGACTTCTCACAACGCCAATCATGTATCATCGGAGGGTAAAAGGGCAACACATGAGAGCAGCTGATGTATGACTCAAGGCTGTGAAAAGGTGGTTTGAAAAATGGCTGTTTCTTCAAAGCACTCCTGGTGAGGCATGATTTCATGAAAAGCAGACAAGCTCCGCATTCTTATTTGTCTTTTTTCGCCCTCCAAGACGGTAATAGAAATAAACATTATTCCCAGGGCAACATTTGTGTATAAACAATGTCCATATTGCAATCCTGCTTGATCCTGGAAGTGGAATGAAGCCTTTAATGAGCTCGCTGCACTGAGCCCTTGAGGTTTGCCTCACACACGCACACAGAGAGAGAGAGGTAGAGAGGGAGAGAGAGAGAGAGACAGAGAGAGAATATATTTGCAACCTGAGAATATGAGTAAGTTGCCGGGGCCAAACAGCACTAAACCATCCTCAACTCTTACTCATCTGTCTGCATTCCCACTTACTTATTCTCATCTGCCCTTCATGTGGGAATACCTTGCCCTTGTTGAGCTTAACTAGAGCATATGATTTCACAGCACACAGTTCCTCCGGGCCATTGTAATGAGTACAGTACTCAAAAGGCAAAAAATGTCTCTCTTTCTCTCCAATGGTAAGATTCTATGACCTCAATTCATTCATTCTGCTCAGCCTCTGTTGTTTTTCATTCTCGTAACTCCTTTTATTTGGTATTAGGTAACGTTTAGCAGGCCTGTTACACAAATGTGAATCTGATGTCAAAACAGAAAACGTACATGACTTTTGGTCTGTGTTTGGAACCGCCACAGATGGTTTAGAAAATTCGACATAAGTGACTTCATGCCCTCTCTGTCAGAAATCCAAGTCCTCTGCAGTTTGCCACTAGAGGGCTGTATATGTCTGCAGATGCCAGGGTTTTGCTTTTCCACTAAATGTGATGTATTCAAGCATATGTATTCTTTTTTTTTTTTTTCCTCTCATACATTTCTCTAAGTGTTTGCCCAGAAGGCTAAACAAATGTCTAGGCAGATGAGGTAAAGTGAATTTAGGTCAGACAGCCTCTTGCTGAACTGAAGGGTGAGTGGAGTGCATTACAGTCAATTGTGGCTCCTTTTCCTCATAGTTAGCCGTTAGCTTTTTGCTACAAAGTGCTATCATGGTCTCGCACCAGACACACTGATGCCCCGCGCAGTCCGGCCCAGCTTCCCACTATTTAGCAACGGGCTCCGCAAACAACGTTTGACACAGCTGTCTGTTGGAATGAAGAGTGTGATGGCAAACAAAGCATGTTAACAGGGAGTTAAGAGGTCCCATGTGCTCGGCTCTGAACATGAGACGCAGGCCTGACAGAGTGAGACAGAGAGCCAGAGATACAGAGTCAAACCACTTACATCACTTACTGGAATTTAAAATCTTCCATTTAAAGAAATGTTAATGGAGTGGGATCATTTGACTCATTTCTATAGTTATTTGTTTGCTATTTGTCACTTTATTGGATTAAATGATAATTTCTTCAGATTTAGATTTATTTTAAAGAGTATAGTACAAGTAAATTAGACACTAGTAAAAAATATTCCATAAAAACACAGATTCTATACTTGTGTGTAGTTAAACACATTACTTGAATAAATGACGTGATAAGAATTAGGGTTACAACTTTTTCATTTGCAGATCTTTTTCTTAATGAAATGAAATTATATTCCGTTTCCTACAATATACTGTAAGACAAGAAAAGCAGCAAATCCTCACACGTTAGCAGCTGGAACCATTAAAATGTTTGACATTTTTGCTTAAAAACAGACAATTACAACAAAAAAAAAATAGCCGCCAACTCATTGTATTTAAATTCTGCTGCAGTCTTAACTATTATATCAAAACTGTTCAACTACATGATATAAATCAATACCTGCATCACTGGTTCACATACTCAGGGGTCAATGATTCATTCACTCATTTAAATATTCAAAATGATTCAGTCTGTAGTTTGTACACAGCCACAGGTAAAACACACCTGGAACAAAGACATGTTTTCTTGGTTGCAGATGAGACAGTAAACAGTTGGAAATCTGCTGTGGCATATTGCTAACTTTAAGCTGTTTACCATCTCCGACGACCGTACCAACACAAATTTTACACCTATCTGTTCTTTTTTTCTTCTTCACATGGCCTAGTCGGGCTGACAGGAGGCAGGCAGGAGTTCAGTGAGACTGCACGCAATTTATGACCTGGCACGCTGAACTCTGAGTGGGCCAAATTTACAGATGATCTGATTCAGTGTGTGTGTGTCCAGACCCTCACAGAATGTGCTGGTCAGTGCCAGGCCATGCTGTGTGAATTAACTACACCCTACTGAAGGCAGCCCGGCCATATCTAACAAGAGCTTTTTGGAAAGAAAGGCCTGAGCTGCTGCTGCTGCGTTTGCTTTCCTCTGCAGTGAATACGAGACGCTGACTTGGTGGTGAGCTATGAGTCAAATCACTGACCCTATTCCTTCCTGAGGGAAGGTGTCTGCTGACTAAATGAACCTCGACAAGCAAGCTCGCTCCTTTTATTGCTTAATATGGGTCAATCAAGCAGGACAAGGGAAATAATCCTACAAATATATAATCATGTACTCAAGTATCTTCTTTTTTTAACAGGAAGTGCTATAAAATAAGAGAGGCAAGACATAGTATAGATGAAGGAACTATGACTCATAAAGAAAGTGAAAAAGTTACAAACTGCATGGTTCGACAAAAATAAGGTCACACTATAATGCATTGTTATTCAACACCACCAACTACGGCTCTAAAATATTGTTTTTTTGGTAAACAACAATTGTTAGAGAGAAAAAGTTTTGAAACATTTGAAATTGCAATACAGAGCGTGGGCAATACACATGCAACCGTGACGTAATGCATTGGTTTTTGGATTACCGTCATCTTGTTTTTTTTTTTAAACTGGATGTGACGGTATTTGGACGAGAGGGTGGCTGAATTTGGATGCCCATTTTTAATGATACGATGACAAAAAAAGGCATTTTATTCTATTCTAGCTGGGGAGGATGACACAGCCAAGCCAGTGTTGTTTATGGTTACTATGGTGCTGTGCTAAGTTAAATGCTAAAGGGGGAAAGTTTCTGATTTTCAACCGTTCTAAAGCGAGTCATCCAGTGGAGTTTTACACTACTGATTAAACAAATCAGAATTAACGTGTTAATGAGCGAGCTTTATCTTAATTCATTTTGCTACCTTCGGACAAGCTAGCTGTTTCTCCCTGTTTTCAGTCTTTAAGCTAAGCTAAGATAACCGGCTGTGGGCTGTGAATTATGAGAGCGGTATCAATCTTCTCATCCAACTCTCAGCGAGAAAGTGGAGAGCATATTTCCCCAAGTGTCGAAATATTCCTTTAAATATGGTGCTCTGACAGTCTCAGCAGTAACAAAAGCTCATGCATTTAACACAGGTCATATTTATTTCGTTGCTATTTTATTGGATTGCATTTGATTTGAAGGCTTATTTTGTCCATGCTATAAAAACCCTACACATTCCATCTTCTAAAGTGACACCTGCTGCTCACTGACCATAAAGAAGACTACTCAACCTTCAATTAGATGGCTGAAATACACTAGGGTTGTTTTACTCATTTCCAATGTCCACAAATGTATTAACAAAGCCATCCCATGTAATGTACCACTCACTTACAGTGGGGCAAAAAAGTATTTAGTCAGCCACCAATTGTGCAAGTTCTCCCACTTAAAAAGATGAGAGAGGCCTGTAATTTTCATCATAGGTACACTTCAACTATGAGAGACAAAATGAGAAAAAAAACCCAGAAAATCACATTGTAGGATTTTTTATGAATTTATTTGCAAATTATGGTGGAAAATAAGTATTTGGTCAATAACAAAAGTTCATCTCAATACTTTGTTATATACCCTTTGTTGGCAATGACAGAGGTCAAACGTTTTCACAAGGTTTTCACATACTGTTGCTGGTATTTTGGCTGAAAGACCCAGCCACGTTTCATCTTCAATGCCCTTGCTGATGGAAGGAGGTTTTCACTCAAAATCTCACGATACATGGCCCCATTCATTCTTTCCTTTACACGGATCAGTTGTCCTGGTCCCTTTGCAGAAAAACAGCCCCACAGCATGATGTTTCTACCCCCATGCTTCACAGTAGGTATGGTGTTCTTTGGATGCAACTCAGCATTCTTTCCCCTCCAAACACGACGAGTTGAGTTTTTACCAAAAAGTTCTATTTTGGTTTCATCTGACCATATGACATTCTCTCAATCCTCTTCTGGATCATCCAAATGCTCTCTAGCAAACTCCAGACGGGCCTGGACATGTACTGGCTTAAGCAGGGGGACACGTCTGGCACTGCAGGATTTGAGTCCCTGGCGGCGTAGTGTGTTACTGATGGTGGCCTTTGTTACTTTGGTCCCAGCTCTCTGCAGGTCATTCACTAGGTCCCCACCGTGTGGTTCTGGGATTTTTGCTCACCGTTCTTGTGATCATTTTGACCCCACGGGGTGAGATCTTGCGTAGAGCCCCGGATCGAGGGAGATTATTAATGGTCTTGTATGTCTTCAATTTTCTTATAATTGCTCCCACAGTTGATTTCTTCACACCAAGCTGCTTACCTATTGCAGATTCAGTCTTCCCAGCCTGGTGCAGGTCTACAATTTTGTTTCTGGTGTCCTTTGACAGCTCTTTGGTTTTGGCCATAGTGGAGTTTGGAGTGTGACTGTTTGAGGTTGTGGACAGGTGTCTTTTATACTGATAACAAGTTCAAACAGGTGCCATTAATACAGGTAACAAGTGGAGGACAGAGGAGCCTCTTAAAGAAGAAGTTACAGGTCTGTGAGAGCCAGAAATCTTGCTTGTTTGTAGGTGACCAAATACTTATTTTCCCGAGGAATTTGCAAATAAATTCATTAAAAATCCTACTTTACTCCCACTTTTTTACCCCACTGTACAACTCCACATACTACGGCTGAATTACTCCACACCACGCTGGGAATGCAAAGCGAATGACTAGGTAAATGACTAAAAAGCTCTCAACAGTCTTCGGTTTACAGTAGATCTGTATGGCTCTTCTCCTAGCTGAAGCACTTAGGTACCTCACTCACAGCTGACTTGGCACCAGCTTCTGTTCATGCATATTTAAAAAACAGATTTGGCAAAACAGGCCGCATGTCAGTGTTTACAGACACTGATGCTGCTGTGTAGAATCCTAATTGTGAAGCACTGTTCCCAACTAAGTATTTCTGTCACAGGGATATTTGTAAAAAATGTAAAGTAATTAAGAGGTTTTGGGAGAGATACCTTGAGACAGTAGCAGAGAAGATTATTGAAGTTGGGGTTAAAGAAAAAAAAAAAAGTAGTTTTCCACATTCTTAGGCAAAATAATTGAGGTCTTGGCCCACGGAAAATGCTAGGAATCTGCTTTGGTTGAGGGAGGTTGGAGCTCATTAAATCTCCACACATTTGCAAAGGGATTGTGGGAGGGTTAGGGTCACCCTTCACTGATCTGTGGTCTGCTCAGGCTGCGGAGGTGCAGAGATCTGTGTGGAACTGTGTGTGTGTTTCCTTTTAGCTGGTCGGGCTCAGTGGTCAGGATCATCTCTCACCTCATCCTGCTAAGGTTAACAATGAGCCACCCCCTGCCATTTCCCCTCCCTGCGGCCAAACTCCCCCCCCCCGACATGATCCTATCCCCAGCTTTCCAGTGGCCAGCGCTGCCTGGCATCCTGACTCTGTCCATCTGTCTGTGCAGTGTGTGAGCATCAGGCCCACAGTCTGAGCATATGAAGATATGCTAACACGACTTGACTCATTTACAAAATCCTGTCGTTTTTAAGTGTGTTATGTAAATCACCTACTCGTATCTTTTTCCTGCTGTCTGGATACAGACGACTGAGGTGTGTGTTTACGTGTGGGTGTGAGTGAGCTTGTCACGCAATGGAAAGTGATTCTCCTAATGGTTTGCTAACTCAGAGGATCAGTGGCCTTGAAACTATCAGCTGTATAATTCACAGACGGAGCGTTTGTGACAATCATCTGTGTGCCAGTCAGGGCGAGTGCGCCGAGGTTGTCTCTGACCTGGAACAATGCAGGTCTACCCTGCTCAGCTCAGCCTGTCTGTCTGTCTGTGTGATGAACTCACACTGGGTTATGGATGACCAGCGCGTGCAGGAATGGGATGGCATCCTGTCAGAGCCTCCTATCCTGATTTGTTTTTTACATTTTGTTTATACCTCGGCCTGGACGCTTTATGGATCCTCTCAGCAGCGGCTGCTACGCCTGTGCAGGATCATTTTTTTCTTAAAAGATTACTGAACCCGATTATAAAAATAGTTGGCGATTAATTTAAAAGTTGACAACTAATCGATTAATCTTTGCAGTTCTAAACTGCACGTGTCAAATGAGATTCAAAGATTCATCCATTCTGTTACACTCAGCTGCACATCCTTATTTGTTCACACGCATTTCTTATTGAAGCTAAGTGATAATATCTGGCTGCAACCAACGTGAAGGGACAGATCATGCCTTGCTCAGGCCTTTCTTCAAAGAATAAAAGGTGGCAGTGGGGGCCCTGATCTCTGTCTCCGGCTCAGGCAAAGTGGCCGGCCTGCCTGTCTGTCTCTCTGCCTTAAATTCTGCTCCGCAGCAGAATGTGACCCCTCTGGACTTTGGGCAATGTCTCCTGCTCTGGTTACAGAGAGAAACTGACAAAGACCCGGCAGTACTTCTCTCTCGCCATGAGTTAGAGTGACATTGTGGTGGGTCAGCACTGGGTCACGGATATTTTTCTCCTGCTCGCTCCTGGGGAGGGGTGAGGGGAGGGTCGGTCGGAAATGTGCTTAGACAAAAAACATGAGGAAGGTTTAGAGGGCCCAGTTTTTGGAAGCGCTCTGTCCTTTTTTCTCCAAACAGTGTATTCTAATAACAACACTCCTGCGTTTCATTTACTTGCTTGTAATGGATAGGACAGCTGCTCTTCCTGCAGTGCGGATCAGTAATAAGAAATAATGACCTGCTTGATTTTAGTGGGCTCACACCCACCATACAGCGGAATTATACACACACGTAATTGTCTTGGCAAGTTTGGAGACGTACTAAGATGTGAAATTCTATTCATGCAAGTGCTATCTAATTGGCTCACTCCTTTGAGGAATTAGACCGAGTTATTCACGTCTGAATATGCAGAACTCAATTAGAACTGTGCAAGGTAATGCAGCTATGAATATTTGATGACGAAGTCAGCAGAAAGCCAAGCCGCTGCATGTTCGCGAGCATGCCTCACACGTGAAAAGTGAAACCAAGCTGGGTGGGTGCATACCTGCCGCCGCTCAGTGTGTGCGCGACAGCAGCTCTCCCAGCGTAAGCAGCAGCTGTGCAGACATGCAGAGATGCCAACAGCGAGCTGCAGCATCACAACGGCGAGCATATGGGGGGCTTGAACTCACCACGCTGACTGCAAGCTTCTGGATCTGACTACCTGCATATCCATCACAGTAAAGTGACAGGTGTGTGGGTGGTGTGTGCAGTCATTTCCAGAGATGGGGACTCGAGTCTGAGACTCGGACTCGAGTCGCACTTAAGTTGCACAAACAGCTGACTTCAGATTTGACTCGGACTCGACCCAAAAGACTTCCGACTTGACTTGCGACTCGAACCAAAAGACTTCAGACTTGACTCGGACTCGAGCTTCGAGACTCGTCAACAACCTATTTTCATGCAATTATTGCTTTTTAAATCAAAATGTATTCATGTATTTCTATTTTCTTTTATTGGCGCATATACGGGGAAACGTATGACGAGCTGTGAGTCCCCTGCCCTTTGCCATAATGTGCAACGTAACGCATGCGCCTATGTGCGCGCACTCACATATCAAAAAATGCATTGCCGATGGCGACACCAAATCCTCCAGGAGTTGTGTCTTTTCTCATTAGTTTTGCTTTCAATAACTTGGTAAAGGTGGCAGTAAGAGAACAGCTACATGCAAGGTGTGTGGCACCAAGATAAATGATGCCGGATCAACAACGTCAGACTTCATCAGGCATCTGAAAACGCACCCAGATAGGTCAGTCACTCACGCACTAATGTGAAAGAGACGTTACATTTAGCATATATCGTCACAGGTAACAAGCTAACCATCGCTGAGTGTTGTGCTAATGCTGGGAACAGGCACATTGTATCTTATAGTTAGTAGTTGCTGAGGCTAAGAAATCCATGGCGCACAGGAGGCGGGACGCACGGATCCATCTCCCCAGGAACAAACGCTGTGTCGGGGGGGGCAAGCTCATGTGATGCGTAATTGATCCCATGGATGATTTGTAGGCACAAGGTGTACCCGGTCCACCAAACACTGGGCCGTCTTGACTGTCTTAATTCTGCACATATTTCTGTTACTGTAGTCCTATTTACTATTTCATTATTTCATCCATGCGTGGCGCAGCGGATCCGTGTCACCTGGCGTGGAGACGCTGGCCTCTCTAACCTCTCCTCCTCTGAGTCGGGTCTCCCTCGCGCTGGACTCAGTTTCACTGAGCCTACTAACACTTAGAAAATAAATGGCATTACATCAGTGAGTTCATACTGCTTATTGTGCTTAATTTGGACTGACACTAAGATGCATGTTGTTCTGTAACTGATGTGGTGCTGCCACTTTTCTCTTGATTTCCACTTCGACATTAGACATTTTTTTGAGTGAAAGAGACGTTACATTTAGCATATATCGTCACAGGTAACAAGCTAACCATCGCAAAGTGTTGTGCTAATGCTGGGAACATGCAAATTGTATCTTTATAGTTGTATCCATATGATGTGACAGACTTAGGTTCATATTTCACCAGGTCCGAGGTCTAGAGGGATGTGTTAACCATAAAGTTCTCCTACAGCTGATGTTGATAGTGTACTGTCTGGATGGAGCTACAGGACATGTTTTGAATTCATAAGATTTAACAATACAGTGTTAGGGACAGATCAGATGGCCAGAGACTTGACTTGGACTTGCCCCTCAAAGACTTGAGACTTGACTTGGACTCGAGCTCAAAGACTTGAGACTTGACTTGGACTTGAGCTCAAAGACTTGAGACTTGACTTGGACTTGCAAAAAATGACTTGTGAACATCTCTGGTCATTTCTAATTAGAGCAACATTACTGTCAGAGAAGCAACAATACAAATGTTCTTTCTCTGTGTTGAACTGTTTACATCTCTGTGACTGGATGTGAGAGGAGAGATCCGCCTGTGATTGGATGTATTGTATGGTGAATCCCCTCTCTCAATGACAGCAGGGGCTTTAGGGGAGTTCCGGGGGGTATCCCATTTGTTAGGTGGGAGAGTAGTTTGGTTGTGCTGTGGAGGACATCCACTACCAGGAGCCCCAATACAGCTGGCACCATGCCTGTCATCTCTGGGTGCTGTGCCACCCCCAGGAAACTTTGTTATCTTGATTTTATGAGGACGGTGCGTTTGTACTCACTTGTAAAATTCAGTAAACAACTAGAGCAGTGGCTCCCAACCGTTATGTCTATCTATATCAGACAGACTAGGTAAATACAAGCTGGACAATTGCCCTATTAACTTACTCCAGGTTGAAAAAAACGGTAGTTACCCTTTAAGGTGTTAACTGACTCCGCGTGGTGGAGGTGTGTACTGTGCTGCAGCTTATTGTAGCTGGAGGCTCATTGGTTATTGTTACAATTAATTTACTAAACATCAGAATCACACCAATTTAGTCAATTCTATCTAAATGGTTACTTTCCACCTAAACATAAATATGTTGATATATTTTTTAATAAAATCAGAATTTCTAATTTTTCAAACTAGTTAAATTACTTACTGGTCACAATCTTCCCATATAGAGTACCTCCACCCAACTGCAGAAGCACCCCCTGCATGGAATACATTTTACATTTCTAAAGCAAAGTGCCCTTTGTTAAGAGTGATAAAAACAGGTTATCTGTTCAATGCTATTGAGTACAAGCAAGTATTTATATGCCAAACGTCAACCCATTTCCATCTTGTCTCAACATAGTATAGGAGCAGAGGTGCCCAGGATTCTTCCTGCACGTTCAAGTTTAACCAAATGCATGCCCAAAATCAATTATTGTAACCTTCTTTGGAAACAAGGTGGAATTGTTGTCTAGACTTTGAGAATCCGTTTTTTTTTTTTTTTTTTTTGGCTAGGACTGTTCCCATCATCAAAGCGGATTGTAAATGAGAGGGAAGTGCCAAGTCTCTGTCTTTTTTTAATCTCCAAATAAAAGTCATATAGTTCCTTCTTTGATTTTGCATTTACTGTATCACAAAATTGAGACACGGAGGAATACACTTAGTGTAACATTACTTTTTATTAAACCTATGTTACTAATAATAAACTGTATTATGTGAACCAATAGTGTGTTATGGGCTAATTACCATAAATAACCATGCATTACTTTGTTTGTGTTCAGGATAAGAAAGCCACTCAAAAAAGTATGCTTTTTACAAAATCCTGTAAATATGGAATATTGTGTCTAATTTACATGTTTGAAAAAACGTTGTAAATAATAATTGAAACATATAACCCTGATTTATAGTTACTTACAGTAAATTTTGGACAATTGAGCCCCACAGAGAAGATGATTTCTTCAAGAGAGAGTCCTTGCTGATAATAGAAATGTGTGGTAGAGCTTGTGGTGAATAAGTGGTTCTGTGTGTGAAAATTAATTACACAAAAAAAGAAGCAGCCCGATAGTTAAGTCATAAAAAAAAGACCACATGAATGGGCGAGCAGCGAGGCTCACATCACCACTTTCCAAGACAGACAAACAGACACAGAGGGTGAAAGCTCATCAGTCAATCACAAACGTTTCCTGGTGACTGGCAGGTCAGGGCTGCTGTGTGCCGCTCTTCCTTTACAATGGCAGAATGGAAAGTCTTTCGCAGAGTGTACCCAATGAGACCAAAGCCCATTCATTTGAAATAACACAGCCATAGTACAACACCAGATAATGAACGTAATTACATTCAAGCAACTTGGCGTCCGTGACCTTGGTGCTCTCTGAAATTCTGTCAAAAGAGGCAGAAATAGATTAAGGTTTTTGTGTGGGCAAATCCCTATCTTTTTTATTACTTCTCTTTCAATATGAAGCTGGGCTCCTGGCGTGACCTTGTGTTACTTACATCTGTCTCATTGCAGTACACTTAAACCGGCTGCACTTTGGATGATCTATATTCATGGGAAGTGGTAGTATAAACAGGACAGTGGGGATGTGATTCTGCCTCAAAACAGGGAACTGAGCATTGTCTGCCACCCTTTTAACATTCACTGGTGTAAGTTAAGCAGATTGAATGAATCTGTTTACCAGCAAGGAACCTAAAGCAAAGGGCAGCTAAGGAACCGTTTAAAAGTTAATTAACTGGGCAAAAACCTTAATGTATGAATGCTGCAGAAACTGGAAGAACTGGACTGGTAACAACGCCGATATGGACGACATAGAATGGACTTAAGAACAGTAGGCACGGTACCCTGTGTAAGCAATTAACCTCAGTGACACTGAATCCCACTGCTGAACGTCTTCAAAGACCAGAGGAGCTACCAGACCCAAGAAGAGCTCTCAGCTCTGGTAACTAATAGACTCTCCTGGTTAAGAGCAGACTTCCTAAAGTGAAAGGAGACAGCACTATAATTTCAAATTGATGTGGTGTCATTTTGGCTTGACCTCTCTAAAAGGTATAATGACTGATAGAACATAATGACTTCATTTGCTTTTTTCATGTGAAGAAAATTGAGTATATAAATGCTGCCATATTTGCCTTTGGGTTAGTGCATATAGTAGGAAATAAGCTTCCATGAGTCGACATGTTAAATTTAACAAAAAAAATAGCATCAAGGTGCAAAGCAGACTAGGGTGGAATTACTCCGAACCATCACTTTAACAGCAGAGTTGTTCGCAGGTGTGTTCTTAGAACGATGAATCCCAATGTCTTCATAAATGTAAAGCTCGTGCCCGTGGCTCCTGTTTAGCATAGGTAAACGCCCCGTTAATTCCCATAAAAGGGCATGAGATGGCAGGGCCGTGTGCACACTTAGAGAAATGTCCAAAAGACGTGGTAAAGACGGTGGAGGCCTCGACTCGAAAAGAAAGAAAAACTTTAGTAATTCTGAAGTGGAGGTACTGCTGCAAGAAGTTAGCAAAAAACGATACATCATATTTAATATTTAGTAGTGTCAGCGGTGGATACAAAGCAGCAAATAAAACTGATGCATGGAATGCAGTTACTCATGCAGAGAACGCTGTATCTGGAGAAGGGCGCAGAACTGATGAAGTATATAGGCTTAGCACAATTCATACACAATGGCAATTCAAAGTGCTTTACAAATGAGTGAGTAAGTGTAGTGTGTATTTATTAAAACAAACAAACATATAATTATATGTTAATAAATGAAAACAATTAGTTACAAAATTATAAAGGACAGAAATATTACACTACTTATTTTACGCAAACATGTCAGCTCTCAATAGTGTGTAAGAGTGCTCTTGAGTGTGTGTAGATTCTGGTCTTACCTAAGAACAAATCCCAAATAAGAAAACATTGGTGAATGCCAGAATCTTCATGAAAACTGCGTAAGTGGGGTATAAGAACAAATTTGTTCTTAAGAACGTCAGGGGTGTAGTGTTGCTGGAGCGTGAAGTGAAGAAATAGAATATTCTTAGTTTGCATAATCCGGTTGAATTTATATTTATATTTTCTTTCCTTTACTGTGTTATATATCTTTTTTGTGCATGTTATAGGTTTACAAAGAGAAAAAGCCCAAAGTCCCCCCCAAAGGGACTTACCATGTCCAACAGAAATCACTGTTCACAAACTGCTCCAAACAGCTCTATTGTAGTCCAGCCTTTACTTCAGAGACAAACGTGGTCACTTTGGAACACACGTTATAATGCTCGCCTAGCTGCTAGCATGGCACGCCCTCAAACCAAACTAGTTAGAGCGGAGGCCCGAAGAGTGAAGATAGTTGTATCACCATGTCCAGGAGACATACATAAAACGTTACGTATGAAAGATGAATTTGTTAACATTTAAATAACTGACCACTCTGAAACGTCTTGCTCTGGTCTAGGTTGAGAAGCTTGTTGGGTTGTTCTGCCTGTGTTTCAGGATCAGACTCAGGTTCAAAACGTGAAAAACGTGATTATGCGATCGCATAATTCAATGCATAATCAGCCAAAGTCCGCATATTTATGCGGGGGCTGCATTTTTTTCAAACACGCCGCACTTTTGCCGCATAAATTGCCGATTTCCACACAAAATATGCGGGGCTTGCATGATTTCATAATCCCCGCATTTTCGTTGCAAAAAAGTCCCAAATATCTTAGCAGAAAGTTGAAAAATGTTGCGTTTACTTCACACTGGAGCAGCCGTTTCCCCCTGTTGCCATGGGAACGTTATGAAGTGACGTAATTACGCGACGTGAACATCATCTAAAAGCTGCAAACCCCGCGATGAAGACATGATGACACCACAGTTTTAAAAAGTTCCCGCAATTTCATCACATAAAATTGCATAAATATCCTGCATATTCCATCACATTCTTTAAGAAAACGTGCCACATAATCAAGGATTTTAGCCCAAAACAATCACAAAAAAACTCAGCATTTTTCTGGAAGGACTGACTAATGTATGTTAACTTTCCAGTGTATGAACAGTGGTTAAATAATGTTCAAAACGAACTACACTACACCCCTGAGTGTAATACTACAGGAAAAACTCGTTGAGCAGCTACCATGTCAGAAATACAACAAAAGAGCAACTGATGTATCGGTTTACAGAGCAGCCAAACCAAGAAGTCAGACAATAAAAATTAAAATCACTATCTAATTTCATGCTGCACACTGCGAGTAGCTGAAGGTGTGCAGCCGGTCGCCTGCAGCAATTTCTAAAACTCATCCAGTGCCAAACAAATGCAGTAAAATGATTGTTCTGCAGATGCATTTTAGATGAATAATAGCTGTCAGCACTAACCTCTGATATAAACACATTTACTTGTGACTGCTTCACAATAAAAGCATCCCCGTGTTTCGCCACTTCAATGCTCTTAATTTAACTAGCAGTGGTGTGAAACGCTGGCTTAGCATTATCAGTAACAGCGAGCCTGACATCCATGAGAAAGAAATTGGATTACATGAAGCATTGTTTTCTGTGAATCCCTGTACGAATCCAGCGCAAGAATGGCAGCCTCCGCCACTAACAATGAACAGGACTATATAGAGAAGTACAAATGTTGACTCAATAGTGCTAAAACAAATACAGACCATGAATACCATATTGACCTGAATATGAGAAAATGAATATACCTGAAAAAGTGAGGTTGTCCTATATTCGGGGTGTAGACTTTTAAACCACAATGACCGGAGCGGTCGATCAAATTCCCAACAGTCCCAAACAAAGCGGTTCAAAAGTAGGGCAAGTAAGCAAACAAATGAGAAGTTCTGATGCTAACTTGAAGATGATGGTGATTTAAAAGCAGAGTCGCCGAACAACTGCCAAGCAGCAAATAAATATAGTGTCACAGAATGTAATGTACGGAGATGGCGAGCCCAAAAAAGGCAGACTTCAAAATGCCAACAGTCAAGGAAAAGCAAACCGGTGTCCCCAAACCGGCTGCTTCTTTAAGACTGAGCGGAGGGTGTGTGAATATGTGAACAAAACACGGGTCTTATATTCAGGTCTGCACGGTAGTATGAAAAATGGGGTTTCATTTCATGTAGTCTACATCGACGACGTTTCATTTACGGGCTAGTTCTGGTGCCGCTGGAAATTCCGCTGGATGTCCCTCATTTTGGCTGGATGTCCGTCACCTTTCTTTGGCATTCTAACCTCTGGTGGATTTGTGAGGACTATGGTTAACTGCTCCTCAGATCTCTGCAGGGTAAATCCAGACAGCTAGCTAGACTATCTGTCCAATCTGAGTTTTCTGTTGCGCGACTAAAACTACTTTTGAACGTACACATGTTCCACCAAAACAAGTTCCTTCCTGAGACTATTTAGCAGAGGCACCGTGGCTCCGTCTGGCGCATAGCATCGCCCAAGACGATTGTGGTTGGTTTAAAGAAATGCCAATAAACCAGAGCACGTTATTCTCCCATCCAGAAAGGCTGTGTGGACTAGCCAGACACTCCTCCGCAGCGCTGTGGGGAAGGTCTGGCAATGCGAGACTACACTTCATGTAAATCCCAAGAAAATGATTCATAACTAACATTTCTATCATTACAACCACAGATAATGACTGCCCAGAAAAACTGGTCCAAGTGAAAACACAGCAAATACAAACTACAGAGCAGGACACTTAGCACATACCTGGACGTAATCGGAACACATCACGCTCTCTGTAGCTGGTGTATTCACACAAAAGCTGGCGCACTGAATGTGCTCCTGGCCTGTCAAATTACAGCACTTTTCCTCTAAAGTGGAGCACTCTTTCTTAAATGCATTACATACACCTCATATCTCTGCTCTCAGCAAGCTTTAAATGAGACTGTGTTCTACACGCACTTAAGAAAAGCCTCAAACCTTCAACTTTCTGCACCTCAATGTGCATTTAGCTGCAAGATAAACATTAAGTTAGAAATTGGTGGTTATCTACAAAGGTTTTGGGTCAGCACATGAAAACATACTGTTGATGTCATCCTAGATCTGGTTTCATTATTGGATCTCCAATTATGAGAGACCCAGCTACTAACATGCCTAGCTGTTATGGAAAATACTGTTGTTATATCATCCGACCCTACTGGGTTCCTCTCCAGTTTGTGAATTTCCAGTTGCCCTTTGATTAATTTGTTACAGTGTGCAGAAAACATCCAGTCAGCAATATGAATGAATGAATCTGCTGGAAAATATTTCACGAGAGCTTTCTTGGAAAACACTTAGTAGCACCAAAACTCCAAACTGCTGTCTCTCAGCAACAATGACGGACGGCTTGCTCGGCGGCGTTTGCACACGCACTCATACTTTAGGTCTCATCATGTGTGCAAACATTGAATGGGGGAAGCTGTGGGACACCTCAGGCTGGGGCCCGATGTTGTCACATTAACACGATTAGACGAAGCACTCCATGCAAAACGGGACGTAATTGAACGTCTGTAGAGTTTATCAACATGGTTGTGTATTCAAATAAGCAGCGACATTTGCTCTGTGGAGGCAAGCCACGGAAGTGCAGAAGGACAAAGGCTGATACTGCAGTGCAATCTGTGGGCCAGTGGTGTGACTGAGGTTGGTGAGACAGAGAGATAGCAGGTTGTAAAATCAGGAAGTAGACAGGTGATGATAACAGATGTGGGTGACTTCCTGCACATTACTAAAAGGAATTAACGGTGTCGAGACAAACCGTTTGAATGAGGCAAATCACCCAGCGGAAGAGACGGATCTCGCTAATACAAATGCCGGTATTGTTCCACAGAATATGTAAAGTCTGAGCCTAGATAAAAGGGGGCTGCTGATTGCTTACTTTGATACATGGCAGAAAACTTTAATGAATGGCAATCAGCGTGGTGTGCAAAATGTATTCCTGCAATTCCTGGTAAAGGGATTAATAGATTTTTGTATAATATAACAGATTCTACACAGAGTGAGTTTCCTCAGGCACCTGTTGTACCTGTAAGATATATCACATCAAATGTGATACTCTGCCAGAGGGCCTTAGTGAAATCTATTTCACACTTACAGTTTATAACATACGGAATGGAAATATACAATGTAAATATAATTTCGATTCCGACAGGTGCACTAAAAATCTATTTTCCGACAGGTTAGGAAACTAACATTAATCTATTATGCATTTCAAATAAATTAGTTGATAACACTTAACAATAATGTTACATTAATGATCATGAATTCATGCATGAAAAAGCATGAATTCATTAATGTAGTACTTGATGAACTATCGGTAATGTACATGGATTAATAGTATCTCATTCATGACTTAATGCAGGAACAATACGTTAATTAACACATCAATTAAGGTATTTGAATTATCATAATTTCTGATTTATTAATGATGTTCATGTCTTCTTCATATGTAAATCTGTAGTTAAAGTGACAGGCTAAACAAACTGAATTGTAGTGTTGTAATCATGATTAACTAAACATGACTTCTTCATTACTTCATCATGTTTGTGGCCCCTCAAATGAAGTGGTGATCTGCTCCATCTTTAACAATGATGAATAATATATGATGAATAGTGGTATATGCAGCAATCATCTTTGTGACCCCTCAAATAAAAATAAAAATCTTTTCTGGTGTTCAGATACTTAGAAGTTAGTATAAAGTAAAATTAATAAATATCCTACTTGGGTGAGCATTGTTTTTACTGTTTAAGTGCCTCATGTTGTATAAAGCAACTATAAAAACTGCATCTGCAGTATACTGTATTTTGTGTCAATGTAGTGACCTCAGTATTATTTTGCCAACCCACTCCTTTAATTCTTAAAGGGATACTTCACCGATTTAGCATTAACTACTTCCGCATAGCCCATAGGGGGTTGGACTCCGGCATTCTCCGAAATTTCACGAACCAAAACGACTGTCAGCCATCTTGAATCCTCGCATAGCTTAGTGGCTTCTCAGCATCAAAACTTTAGATAGATAGATTTATTCATCCCGAAGGAAATTTTAGAACAACAATTATGTGCATTCAAACTACCGCACACGTGTCCCACTGGGATACATTGGTACAGATCGGAGAATATGCAGGACACTTTATTACAGACGGAATACTCAACACAGCTTCGCCCGCCTGCTATGGAGACCAGCGGTGTTGCTCGCAGCCTCTGGCCGGTGAAGGGACATCATCAGCGGGGAACGTTGAACGAGTTTGCCTGTGGAAAGCTAATGCTAGCCGGTCACCTGTTCCATCAATCCTGCTTGCAAGTGTCCGCTCATCAGACAACAAACTGGACTACATCCAACTTCAACGAAACTCCCAACACGAGTTCAGAGACTGCTGTGTTTTTGTTTTTGTGGAAACAATTGCTGTATCGGACTATCCAGCTACCAGGCCGGCTGCTCTAAGCCGGGTAAGACTAGCTAGTGGAGGTGGGCTGTGTTAACACGGACTGCCTGGTGCAGAAATAGGGGTGCTTGTATCCAACTAACTGCTGGTGGAGTTTGTGACTGTTAAATGCCGACCATTCTACATCCCACGCAACTTTTTATACTCTGTGTTTACAGCCCACCAAGCGCTAATGCTAGTTATATGTGTTAGCTGAACTTTACGGAGCATATCATGTGTGTGCACTAAATGTAGCCTGTTTCGTATGTCGGTTTTATATAATGTCGTTTTTTTCTCACTTGAGCAACGGTGAAAATGTTGTTTCGTGTATATGGTTGAAATGACAATAAAACACACTAAAGTTGAGTTGACTGTCTCACTGTCTGTCTGTAAACGGTAGGCGTGGCTTGGGGGTAGACGCTAAAGCAGCGAAGCAAGTGCATTGTGGGATTTGGTGTCTTTCATCCACATGAGCCAAAAACACATTTTCTGGCTTTTCTCGGCCTAGAAGGCACCAATTTCTAAAAAGAAATTCACATTTCTACTACATAAGTGACCCAATTTAAAGATATATTCATCTTTCCAACGGTGAAATATCCCTTTAATACATTGAGTGTTATGCCACCATTAATCATATCTTATTTATCAATGTTAAGATGGAGCAGATCACCACTTCATTTGAGGGGCCACAAACATGATGCAATAATGAAGAAGTAATGTTTAGTTAATCATGATTACAACACTAAAATTCTTTAGAATATATGTACACTGCTGTGACTGGACAGTTTTTTAAAGAAGACATGAACATCATTAATAAATCACATATCGTGATGATTCAAACACCTTAATTGATGCATTAATTAATGTATTGTTCCTGCATTAAGTCATGAATGAGACACTATTAATACTTGTACATTACTGATAGTTCATCAAGTACTACATTAATGAATTCATGCTTTTTCATACATGAAGTCATGCATTAATTCATAATTCATGTTACATTATTATAAAGTTATCAATTAGTCTTTACTTTTTCTTTATCAGCAAATACATTTTTTTTTTTTAAATCTGTGTTTACACATTTAACACCGAATTAGTCAAAAAGAATCAATCAAGAATACACATTTTAATTTTACTAGATTAATTTTCTGTAATTTAATACATGCAATCTGAATAAAAGGCAACTCCACTAATTTTAAAAATCAAGTTCAGTTGGAAGATGGAAAACAGGGGGTTGATAATACGGGTGCTGCTAATGCTCCTTTGCTCTGAGAGATTCCTAGACTGACTGACTTGAAGTTTTCCCCTCTCTCTGGGATACGACATTTCTCTTCAGAGACTCAATTCTCACATTCATTCTCTAATCATACAGAGGCATATGACCCTGAGGATGGGAATAAAAGAAGAAGAAATTACTTTCATTAAGAAATTCAGATTCCCCCCATCCTTTTGATCTTGTGCCAGAAGAACATTTATGCTGATGAAATGCATAAATAAAGTTCTTAAATTATCCCGTTCCTCTTTAGCGCATGTATCAGAGTTGGAGAACTTCCAGACAAGACAACTATAATCACAGTGAGTGCCTCTGAACAGGACGGATTTAAGAGATGGCCTGCCACTGGTTTAAACGTCATGTAGCTCAAATTCCAGACTTTACCGGTAAAGTGCATATCAATCCATTTCCTGCAAGTAATGTGAAGGAACATTGTATGTATGTGTTCATGTCATATGTTGGAAGAATCAACAATATCAGTGTGTGTTTGAATTTATTTCTTTAGGACCAATAATCATCATTTCAAGATGTTTTCTGAAAAGCAAATACTTTATATATCAGGAGTTATTTTTAAGCTGCCCTGGTCATCAAGATGCTTCATTCCTCATCTGCCAAAAACAAAGCCCTGACCTTCTCATTAACTAGCAAACTGCAAGCTGGTACAACCCAATCATCTCTCTTTAAAGTTTCTTATCTACAATCCGCAAAGTGGAACGCTTGTATTATAGAGGCAAATAACTACCTGACAACATTTGTTTTAGTGTGGCTCCTATCTGTCGCAGGGGGGCTGTAGAAAACCCCCAGACTTTTTCCAAACATAAGCTGTAAATGATCAATTATGTAAAGCACTTTGAATTGCCCTGTTGCTGAAATGTGCTCTACAAATAAAGCTGCCTTGCCTGACTTGCCTTGCCTTCTACTTTGCAAAAGTCTGTAAAAGGGTTGCCAGGACAACACGAAATGCAAACAAGGTCGATTTGGACTCTTTCTATTCTATTTTTAGAATGTTTCATGTTTAATCCATGGGCTTTTAATATTTGAAAAACGTCCCTCAAGCCGAGAAAAGTGATTTAAAAAACCTGTGACGTCAGCACAATATAAAGTCTCTGGGCTGTGCGGGAACTCGTGGGCGGGGCCAGCGGGAGAAACACTACTGAGCATATTCAGTTGGCCACAGGAGTCTGGTAAGCTCACTTCTCTCTTCCTCCACAGCTCCAGATTTGTTTTGTAAATTTTTAAACTAGTAGTTTGTTTTAGCCCCAGCCGACGCTGACTCACGTGACATCACTTGAGGACATTTATCAGACTGGATACAGCTCCCCCTGGAGCCACTAAAGGCTTTACACAACTTTTCTCACATTTGCACCGTAGTCCTCATAAATCCACCGGAGTTTAAAATTCCAACACAAAGAAAGTGAAAAGTAACGGACATACATGCATCTGGCGGAATTGCACCGTTGCAACTTCGGTGGATTTGTGAGTACTATAGTTAACTGCTCCTCAGATCTCTGCAGGGTAAATCCAGACAGCTAGCTAGACTATCTGTCCAATCTGAGTTTTCTGTTGCACGACTAAAACTACTTTTGAACGTACACATGTTCCACCAAAACAAGTTCCTTCCTGAGACTATTTAGCAGAGGCACCGTGGCTCCGGCCGGAGCTTAGCAACACCTAAGACAATTGTGATTGGTTTAAAGAAATGTCAATATATTTTCTGTACTAGCTTCATTTGTACCTGGAGACGCTGACCCACTTACTAATTTGAAGACTGTTTTTACAACACAATACAAATTAAATCCAAAAATCTTGAGTGAAAGTTAGAAACTGTTTCCTCAAACTTCCCTTGAAACGGCTCACTGCATCACACAGCTACTTCCCATCTCAGCTTCCAGGAATGTCCGGAGCCCAGGATATTGCTGACAGTAAGAAACCTTGACTGGACCGATGACAAAACTGAACCATATTCGAATAAAACTGAATGACAGAAACACTTCTGCAAAACTATTTTCTTGTGGTTTTGCAAGATGATGCGTCTTTCCTGACAATATTGTGCCAGGAAATACTTTCATGTGTGTTGCTCAACGTAGCGACAGGAAAATAGGTCACAGTTTTGGAAGAAGGAGTAAAAAAAACACCCACAATTAAAAATAACTACAGAAACCTTCTGGGATATCTCACCGCCAGTCATTTCTTCAGTCTGGTCAACATTTGATCAGAAGAGTGATTTAGAGTAAAAATGAGGAAACAGAAGAGACAGAATCTTCTGTGTTATGTAATCCACAAAGAGAATGAACACCATGTTACATTCTAACATGATTTTAACACTCATTTAATAACTCTAGTGCAAATAAAACCATATCTGACTGCTTATCAGCTGCAACTCCAGATAGTTATGCATTAGCTCACTGAATGATGTGCGAGAAAAAACAATATAATCATCTAATTCACCAAGGAAGAGATTTCAAAAACAAAAATCCTCTATTATAAAAAGACAATGAATACCTTTCTGATCACATTATTCCGTGGGAGCAAATGAATGATCTATCAGGTTGGCCTGGGCCAAAAAGAGTGACGTAGTGGGTAGCCAGGACAAGTTTTGCGCTAGCCTTGTGTATTTGCTGCTCATGACTATCACTAAAGTTGAATCTGAAGCCAAGCTAATTCATTTCATAGCTGCTATTGCTACGATGTCACTGTCAACACTAGAAACCACACCAGCCATGAGTGAGAGTGTGTGTGTGTGTGTGTGTGTGTGTGTGTGTGTGGGGGGGGGTGGGTCCTGCCCCCTTCCCTACTTCCATATTCCTACTAGAGATGTTCAGATACCGATACCAGTATCGGAAAAGCCTCCGATACTGCCTAAAATGCTGGTATGGGTAAGTATTGGGCCGATACCACGTAATTAAGCCCAGAAGAAAATCAACTTTTAAGAAGTTTATTAATGTTCTTTTTCCATTATGACTCACTGTCAAACTAGATAAAAAAACGTTCTGGCATTCATTGTTTGTTTGTGTTCATGTTTCACAAAAGGTTTAACCTGAGCCAGACCATACGATCGCAATCATATCACATCCATACAGGGTTAGTACTGCTATTAAAACCTAATAAAATATATGTATTTTTTTAACACACTGGTAACGGTACTATATACGGTAATTGGTACTCGGTATCAGCCGATACGCAAGTTCGGGTATTGGAGTCGGTATCGGGAAGGAAAAAATGGTATCGGAACGTCTCTACTTCCTACACCCGCCCTTGCTCGGATCACACCCATCTTCAAACTCTGCCTTCATTTTGATCTCAGTGACACACGTAAAGTTTCGTGACATGCAGTGACAAAATCTGTCGGAAAACATTTAAACACCTGGCAAAGTACTCAAATCTACCTCTGTGGTAGTTCCTGCTTCAGTACGTGTCTGGAGGGCCACATAATTGATTTTGGCCACTTGGGCGCAGCATGACAAGCTGTAAACACCACACTGACACATGATCACCTTATAAAGTGGATATGGCCAAAAGTTGAATATATACATCCAGCAGACAGCAACTTAATGTTCATTTAGAGTCACGTTTAAGTCCAATATTCACTCCACTACCTTCAGAGAAAAATATCTGGCTCTCAAGCTGACAGGAACTGCAGAGTCAGGTGATAATTCTCTGGTACAAAAAATTGAGGGTTGCTTCTTGCCTGTACAATTTACGGCATTTGTTGTCTGAGAATCTCTTTTATATCCAAGCAAAATTGGTATTGTAACTGTTTGAAATTTCCCTAACCTAATTGATATCGAATCGCAAATGTAATCAAATCGGGACCTTGTGAATCGAAAAGGTTGGGGAAATCACTGGTGATACCCAGCCCTTCTCCTAGCTGCTGCTCCGTCGCAGTGGTCTCTCCCCCCTTTAGCTCTGGCTGGTTGATGTCAAATGCATCACTTTCTGTGTGCCACAGACACTACAATTCTGGTATACTGAGAAACACAGAGAGCTTTCCCTGGCGGAAATAGGGTTAATCAGCATTGTGTGAACTTTTTTGGTAAGGGCTTGAATATAACGGACGTTCATTTACATGTAAAAGTCTCCCACTCCAGCATTGACATTATTACTAATCGTGTCAGCAATAAGTTGTTAGAGAGCTGACTAGCACCTACCGTTACTGAGCTGATGGTAACTGCTAGTCTGCTAACACATTCAAAGAGCTTACATTTTGATATCAAACACAAGACACTGCACACTTAACAAGACAAATCTTGTTAGTGAAATTGTTCACAGCATCTTCTCATGTCTATGTTCTTCAACAGTATCTGTCATTAAAAGTTGTGTAACTGCAAGAAATCACTTTCAGGGGAAGACACCATTAAAAGACAGTTTCACTGAGTGACCAAAAACAGAACCGAGCCAAAACAAAAAGAGGAAATGAAGATGTGTGTGGTGAGAGGTGGCAACTCGCCGGGTTTTTGATGAAAACATAATGTGGTTGCCTAAAGTGTCAAAAATAAATAAAAATAACACTGAACCTGAAACATGGACACATAAATAACCGGAGTGAGTCAAAACAAGATGGTGAGGCAAAAACAAAAAAAGTGACTTACAATATAGCAAGGCTCACAGTATGCCTTCTTCTCCACAGCGTAGAAAGGCTTGCCACGCAGCTTGCTGCTGCAGGTCATGCAGACGAAGCAGTCGACATGGAAGACCTGGTCCATGGCAGTGCAGCCGGTGCCTTCACCCACTACGTTCTCTCCACAGCTGGCACAGCGCCCTGGGGAGAGGGAGAGGAAGAGGAGGGGAGGCTGAGGACAGATTCAGTAAAAATCCACACATATTCCATCAGGAAACCAACAGCCACATTCCACTCACAGAAAAACACAAGGATCAAAACAAATGATCCAATCATGTAAATTGTTATGTAGGAGAGCTGTGAAGTGTGACTGTCCATGCACTGGCAGATGCTCTGATCATAATAAACAGATAGGGTTGGGTTATATGGAGAAAATCAAATATCCCAATGTTTTTGACCAAATACCTCAATGTTGATATCGCCACGATATTGTAGGGTTGGCTATTGGTGCTTTCACAAAATATTTACACAATGAGATTTGTGATAAATAATCATCAGTTATGTGGATATAATGACTAAGTGGGTAAAGGTAAATAATAGAACAGCTAGAACAGTTGGGTAAGTTCAGAAAACTGAGCCTTTAAAACCAGGAAAAGACAACACTTATGTCATATTACGATATTACGATATCTAAAATCTAAGACGATAGCTAGTCTCATATCACGATATGGATTTATACTGATATATTGCCCTATAAACAGCTTGAGCTGATAGAAAGCATCTTACAGTATGCAGAGAATCTCTCAAACTTTCAGGACAGTGATAATACATCTCAAACCCAACCAGGTCGAATATCTAGAACTACTCTGTTTATTGAATAGTTTAATGATACAAAGACATTTCTGAGGAAAGTAAAGTAGGCCTGTAACTAATGATTATTTCCATGATTATTTATAGGTGATGGCCCAAAGTTGGAGCAAATCTACGGCTCGGTTTGACATAAAACCTTGCTGTTCATCAAAAGGTATAAGCCTGTGTGCACAAAAACATAAGAAGAGAAGTTAACTATGACTCTCACGGTCTATCTCGGTAAGAAACATCCAATCACAGAGCTTAAAATTAGGGATAGACTGATTATAGCCCCTGGCCTATTATTGGGCCGTTTCTTGGCAGTTTGAAGATTATCTGTATCTGCGTTTTATTTGCCTGATAACCGATAAAGTTAATGGATTAAAAAGTGTTCTACTTTGGCTCTGCTACAGCTTTGTGTCTGTCCCTCTGCTTCAGTTTCACTCACCACTGAGTCTGACTTCATGCCCCCCCCCCACAACACTACCTGACTATCTTTTACTGGGTATTATGTAGAAAGTTTCTAATTCTTTAAATGATTGCTTAAAGGTGCACTATGAGTTCCTGCATGGTTTCAGCGTGATTTCATTTTTGTCTCAAATGGTAGTCATCTCTCCTTGATCCGCTAGCTGCCTGGTCCCTGAACACACCGTGACAAAGCCCGGTCTCAAGAGACAACACAGGGGTCGTAAACGTCAAACAAACACGAGAGGCACATGATAGGCACCAAAATACAACAAACCACGTTCCAGCCAATCATAGACAAGATGGTTGGGGGAGGGGTGGGGCTTAGTGACAGTCAGTCATGACAGTTACAGAAACATGGGGGGAGGGGCGAGCTTGCTCTGTTTTGTTTGGTATTTACTTGGAACGTCAACAGCAGTGACGTCATGCAGGAACTCATAGTGCTCCTTTAAAGCATTTAAACTACTTTTAGTGTCGGAATTTGTAACATTCCAAAATCTTAATTTTGACTTAAAGATTTTCATTTTCAAACCAATGGGGTTGTTTAATTAGCCAAAACAAGTTTCCAAGTGTATTCCGGGTCTTATTTTACCACTCAAATGGATAACCTTTTAATCTACAACATACTGAGCACAACTTCTGGATGCCCAAGGAGACATCTTCGAGCTTCAGCTTGTTTTGTCTGATCAACAATCCAAAACCCAAATGTATTCAACAATTAAATAAAGAGAGGAGAAAAGCAGCAAATCTTAAGTTGATTGAAACTGAGTTATTGATCATTCTTGCTTGATAAATGGGTTAAGGCCTAACTGACTATTGCTGATGAACTTTCTGCTGATAAATCAATTGTTTTAGACCTAGAATCAGTTTAAGGTGTTTTGCTACTTGTCTTCATTTATTGCTGTTCATCTCTGTCTGACTAGGAGTTGTTCAACCACAGGATCCATAGGCTGAGCTGTTGCCCATGCATCCACTCATACTACCTTGTTCCAAAAATCTGGAGCTATCCCTTTAAATGCTTCATTTCCTGATGTCAGAAGTGCCTAATCTTCATTTCTGTTTCAAACAGTGGATAAGGAAGGATTAAATACTATAATTATGGCACATTAAAGAAACTATACACATCACCAAAGTGTGACATGGGCGACATCTATTTAAAAAAGAAAATCAGGCTTTAAATGATAAAAAAGAAAACTTTAGAAGTACAACTAAGTCTTTGTAAAAGGGGCACAAGTGAACTGATATTATTGCGCCAGAAAGCGCCTGGTTGCATATTGCGGGACATGGCATTTGGATATCTTTAATTGAGTTGGAGATATCTTTAATTGAGTTTAAGATGTCCTCGACTCAATGCAAGTTATCTTCAACCCAATTAATAACACTGTCAATTTAATTACTGGTATCTTACAATAATAGGGTTTAAAAAGATATCTGAGAATGTTTTATTTTTTAAACATCTGAGGACAGATGCAATCTCTCAGAGGAAGTATGATACAGTATATTTAATTAATTCAAGTTCAGTTGTATGGAACATTTTTTGTTCCTTTTCATTTTTTGCTTCATCTGAAGGCTGATTTGGGGCGATGATTGACACTCTGTATGTTCTGAACAGAGCAGTTCAAGCGTGTTACAGACAGAGGCGAGACACTAACTGGGGGAGATAGAGTATCTGATGCTTGCATTTTCACAGTTCCACTCGCTGTTTTTCGTATCAAAAAATTCAAACGGAGTGTAAAGGGGAATCTGTCTCAGGTATCAGCACAAAGTTTGGAAGTCATATGTTGCTGAGATCAAATATCTCTTGACTGCGAGGCCCGCTAATGGTATTCTAATCTCAGATAACTCATTATCTTATTGTCAGCCTCTGTGGAAACTGAGAAAAGTTGCTTAACGAATGACTGGATCCACAACTTTTCCAGTAAGATTTCATAATCCTTATTGAAACACGGATGATTGTGGCTTCTTTTACAAAGAGATTAATCGTTTACTGACTGGGGAACACATTAAGAAAAAAAAGGCCTGACAGATTCCTGTTGAAGACATTTAGCTGTTAACAATTTGAGTTCCTATCACAGCAGCATTTTGTACGTTAATTTAGCAACTGCTGTCATCCACGACATATAGCGCAGACAAGTTTTCATAAAAACCTGCTATTGGTTTTCATCTGTTCCCACAGCTCTATACACACCTCAATTACGGCTGTGTTACCTACTGTACAGAGAGGCAGATTAAACAAACTAGTGAAGGCACGTCTCGGGGGGACATGTGGGTGTCAGCGGAATCACAAGCAGGGTAATCACTTCAGAGAGCCAGAGGGAAAGAGAAAGGGAGAGAGAGCGAGCGGGAGACAGAGACGGCGCATGCCGAGCCTGTTAGTGGCTTCAGATCACAGGCCATCTTCAGTGAGTGGATGAGAATGCCAAACACGTCCCACAGGGCTCCCACTTTATATAGCGAGAAGGAAACCTCTCGGAAATCCTTCTCCTTTTGACAGTCTGTGATTGCGACGGCCCTCAGGAGCTATTTGTGCGCGACTGAGTGTACAGTTTTACTCAAACGCACACACAAACTCGCACTCGCACACACACAAAGAAAAAAAAATCTCTTTGCACCAGACATGCCACACATGTAGACGAGTACATACAAACCCTGACACATGTATCATATAGTGCATGCATAGCCACAGACATGTCATGCCATACTGCGTGCACACATCAGCAGCCCACATATGAACTGATCATGACATGATCATGTAACTAAGAGCAGCAGATCTGAGGCTGTTTACAGTTGGCCCTTGAAACTACTGTATGCTTTTTTACTTCTAAATATGACCCAAAATATAAAAGGACTGCTTCATATTAAGATAGGTACGCTCAATTATGGAAATAATCACAATTATTTTGGTCGATATTGAAGTCACAATTACTCATTAACTTTTGGAAAGATGTTGCATTTATTGAATTAAAAATAACAGTGACAACGGAATTTGCTCGCCCCTTCTTGCTCACCAAACGCTGCTTCTTTCCCTCCGCCATCTTCCCTGGCGCTCATTTTTAAACAGCACCACAAACAGGACCTCGCTTGGCTGAGTGAGTTGAGCCTTCGGGAGGGGCGAAAGTGCCCGTGTCATTCAGAACGCAAGACAAAAAGAGAGTTTACTAGAAAAACATAATGTGCAAAATAATAATTTTTTTTTAATTTTGTGATTGTTGGGAGCCGAAGTCGAAATCACGTCAAAATTTGATGAAGTGCACAGCCTTTTAATAAGACTCTAAAAGCACACAGACTGCATGATAAAACTGGCACGTCATTGGTGCCTGGTTAGCTCACCTGGTAGAGCGCGCGTCCATATATAGAGGTTTACTCCTCGACGCAGCAGCTGCGGGTTTGACTCCGACCTGCGGCCCTTTGCTGCATGTCATTCCCCCTCTCTTTCCCCTTTCAAGTCTAACCTGTCCTACACAAATAAAGGCCTAAAATGCCAAAAACATAATCTTAAAAAAATAAATAAAAAAAAACTGACACGTCATAGTATGTGATGTCACATCATGACACTGCAAGTAATTAATCTGCAGTATTTTCTTACTAGTTTTCTTCTGACCTACATTCCAAAATATGAATATAAGATATTCAGTTTACTATCACAGAAGACAAAGGAAACACAATGAAGAAGCTGGAACCAAAACATTTTTTGGGCCTTTTTCCTTAAAAACACAAGACTTAATCTTTAACTGTTGCAGATTAATTATCTATCAATCAACGGTGATTAATCAACTAATCTAAGCTTCAGCTCTAAGCTCAAAGGAAATACATAACTTTATTTCATCCCAGGTCCCAGCGCTGTCTCCCATCATGCCAAGCGTTTTTCTGAGTACACTAGATGATGGGCTCCAAGGATAAAAAGTAAATCACAGTAATTATTACTGTAATGTGTCAGTGTGTGATTGGCCATAGTTCAATCTGTTGAACATTAAGCGGAAGGTTTTAGGATTCATGATTAAATTATGTGATGGTGAGGTATGTATGTAATGATGCTGATGAGGATTAGAAAAGGGTAATATAAACTACTAGCTGAAACCAATTGTTCATTTCATGTATCAGTTAATGTGCTCATTATTGTCTTGATTGATTAATCTGTAGAATGTGAGAAAAGGGTGAAGTCTTCATGTTGCTTGGTTTGGTCTGACCAGTGCTCAAACAAAACACAAAGCACTCTGACTGTGCACAACCCCCCCCAGCAAATATTCACATCTGAGAATATGAAACCAGAGAACCTTTGCTTTAAAACTGACTCGCACAACGAATTGATTATCACAGTTACTAGAGCAGATAATAAATAAATAACACTCAAAACTAAAATCATTAGATCTGAGAAAAGCCTTTTTAGTTACATTCATTCGGCTCGGGTGCTGCACCTAAACCTTATAATGGTAGGGAAAACCCTGTAATTAGTCTGTCCATTTTTTCAATTAATTGTCCATTGTTTAGTCCAAAAATGTCAAAAAGTAGTAAAACAGAATGTATATTATAATATCCATTAGCCCAAGGTAACATCTTCCAAATGCTTGCTCTGACTGACCGCCAATCCAAAACACAAATATATTCAATTTACACTGATCTCTCATTTATGAAGGTGAAAACTGGTGAATGTTTGGCATCTTTGCTTTATGAAGGACTTAAATGGTTAATCGATTATCCAAATTGTTATCAATTAATTGAGTTGTGAATTAAGTCAATATTTGAACCAACATAGCGTTTGAAGACTAAAGTTATCCCACTTGAACTGAAAGAATTGAACATGTTCTTTGTGTCACACATTCTAACCCATCAAGCCTTCTTCTATAAATATATATAACTATATCTTTCATTGTGGGGTGAGAAAATAATTCCACAAAATGTAAAAATGTAAAGCTTCTCAGTGCGTCTGGAACTTTTTTTCCTCAAACAGTCTTACTTATGATAATAGACAGAAGTGCAGAGGGTTTTACAATGCTTCACATCAATAACTTCACACGTCTGCGTCGGAAGCAAGCATTTTCAATTTTGAGACACTACTTCAATTGACGTCTTGAATAATACAGGACAGCAATTGAAGCAACATCGTATTTACCTCTGTGGAGATGATCGCAAATACTTTCGAACTATTTCAGCTGGGCATAAAGGAATCATGAAAGGCCTCACCGCTCCCCAGCGTCCCTTTGCACAGGGAATGGAACCAGAGTCTTAATATCAAAACTTCAAATAGTTCCTGTAGAACCAATGTAATGGTGACGGGGCGGGGGGTGAGTTCATTTACACTTTACTCGCTTTCTTTCCTTTTATTCCTTAACCCTCAGAAGTGTTCTTCTCTGTTACATCGAAAGTCAAAAGAAGGACTGAAGAGAAAATCTTTTCTTCTTTTCTCTTTTTTAAAGAAGCACATTCCCTGTGAGCTATAGAGGCTTAGAATGGTTAGACAATTTAATAATTGGATAAAAGGAAAAGATTAAAGAAGCCCTGACTCTGTTCCATAAATAATTGATTTCTAATGTATTTGTAGTGGCAGTGAGACGCTGTTGTTTGGGAATGGGGGATGTTGAGTGGCAGAACGCTTCAGATTTCCCTCAGTCTTTGCCTTCTTTGTGTTTTCACGCTGTGATATTGAAGCAGCATGAAAGGCAGAGAGGGAGCACACTTGCAGCTCAATTTGATCTTACATCGTCACAAATCAAAGATCGTGCATGTAAAGAAGGATCGCAAGGAACTTTTTTTGTGGGAGACCAAAACTTTTCACACTATGTTACTAAAAAATACAATTCTGCTGGTGCAACCCTTGCAAACCCCAAAGGCAAAGCCAGCAACTGTAGCTTGTATGCAAAACTAATAAAAGAACCACCAAATCCATTTTGGGACCGCAACTAAAGTTTTGTGCTTGGATTTAAATATCCAATAGATATGGTGGTAAAAACAGAAAACACTGGAGGACTGCATTAACACTAGGGCTGTCAAAATGAACGCGATAATAACAAGTTAACGCAAATTCCTTTTAACGCCACAAATGTTTTGACACGTGATTAATGCATGTTCTGTGATTTGGGCCTCGGACCACACCATAGTTAGGGAGGTCAGGAAGCGACTAAGCAGTAATGTTAACAGAAACCGTAAAGTGGTCCGTGATAACATCCAGGGGATCACCAAACCTGCCATCCGCCATCCGGTTTGCTACAGTTGGTCATCGTTTGGATTTTAACAGTTCTGATTCCAATTCCGGTTCTTATTGATTCTGTGAGGGGTGGAGCTAAAACGAGTCACATGCTTAATTTCACAGATAAGAGGAACATTTTATTTTGATTCAATGGTGATGTTTTACCTGGCTTCTTCAATATTAAAGGGGTGATAGAATGATTATATCGGGTATTTCACACTGTTCCTTAAGGTCTCCTAATAGGGTATGTAACATTGGTTGGGCTGAAAATGGCTATTTTATTAGGCCCTTAACCATCCTGTGAATATGGCTCTATTTGGAACAAGAGCTTTTCTTCCAAATATGGTATGCTCATGAATATTTAGATGAGCTGCGTGCTGATTGGTTTGAGTGAACCCCATAGAAACACACTGGAGACGAGACAGCAGGTCTCATATTTCAGACACTGCAAAGTTATATATTGTTTGTCTGCTATTTTGTTATTAAATTCACTTCTGAGACTTTTTAATGCGAGAAATCAACTATATAAAGCTCAAAGCTCAAAAATTGATGGCTAATTGCAAATTTGGTAAGACGTGTCGGACTTTAGGAGCTCCACACAGTCTGACGAGAAAGCAGCAACCTCCATACCCAGTGAAAGTCACCGTTTCTCGGTTACTGGACTACAGGGGCTCGGGGCTCCGCGGAGCTGGCTGGATGCCAGCTGCTGGCAGAACTAGAGTATATTTACAGTTTGAATTTCGTCACGTCACTTATATAACATCTACCCCAAGGTCTTATAAAGCTAACTTTATCCATCAGGGCCTCGGCATTTTGTAGTCCAGTAACCCAGAAACGGTGACTTTGCGCGGGTATGGAGCGCCGCGGGCTTCCCTTCGTGACGGAGATCCAGCTAGCTCACAGCGAGTCTATGAAGTAGGACACGCCGGGCGGCGAGGCAGCACCGGCCGCTGTCACGTAGCCTGCTGAGCTCCTGCTGAACTGCAACACACAGTCGGACAAAATTTGCAATTAGCCATCAATTTTGGTAAAACGGCCCATATTTGACCTCTACATAGTTGATTTCACGCATAAAAAAGTCTCAGAAGTGAAGTTAGTAATTAAATAGCAGATCTCTGGAGATCTGCGTGACCTAGCTAGATTCAGAAGATTAAGCTGACCTCAGGTCAGTGGTGTAGCCTATGCAAATGTTGGGGTGTGACAAAGACTAGGAGTTGAGATGCTTACGTACAACTTTTAGCATTGTTCAGATTCGCCCGTTTTCAGCGGCAGTTTCAAAATGTGAGTTTTGCAGAGGATAGGGGTATCAATGGGATTTTGAGCTTCTATGTATGTCCTATTTACCCTCCAAACTGTCGTTATTCAACTATGACAAGGTAAAATCGGTTTTGCATTCTATCACACCTTTAAATAAAGCCACACTTTAGAGCGCCGCTTAATGTGCTTCATGGCTGCTACACAACAAGCACCTGGAAGTACGGTGGCTACTACAGAAACCCAAACTTGCGCATGTTAAATTTGGAACTGATGATTGGATTCAAAACCACATTTTTTAAACGATTCCAAGTTGGAAACGGTTCTCGATGCCCAATCCTACCTAACATCGAGCACGCCAAGAGGACGGTGAGCGCCATGGATATGGTGTACGCTCTGAAGAGGCAGGGCCGCACACTGTAAAACTTCAGAGGTTAAACCTGATCCTGAATCACAAATAAAAGCCTCTTTTAGGAGCCACACACTTAATTTAAACAGAGACTTCCCATTCTGAGTAACAGGCTTTATTGTTCACATTTTTAAAGTGACTATATGTAACTTTTTAATGTTTCTGAAGCTCTGTCATTTTTCATACAATGGTCTTAAATGACCTGTAACAGCAAACGAGACTAACAGTGAAAAGAACACTATTTTTATATCGTTTTTAGGCCTCTGCCCGGGTTTGATTTTTCCTGCAAAGTCACAGAATAATTTACAGCAGGTAGACGGAGCTACAGTAACATGTTCTACAGGGTACAGAAGAACAACTGAAAGCTCAAAGGGAAAGTGAAAGACGACGGGCGATAACGCAAGTCACACTCGGTCGGGCTTTTAACAGATGGAGACAATTACAGGATTGTAAATGATTCAAAAATGTCCCTGAATTGGCCCTCAGGTATGTAATAAATCTATTTCATTCATAAAATAACTTTAGATTGCGTGATGTGGTTGTACGTTAGTAGCCAACATTAAATTACGCCCCCCTTCCATTTAGCGCAGACGTTTTATTCCTTTTAGTCCGTGTTTGTGTTGGCCTACTATTTTCTTTTCCCTTGTCCCCCTGTAACGTTACTTGTGTAAAGCGTCCTTGGGTTTCATGAAATGCGCTGTATAAATCTAAGTTATTACTAGGTTGGTTGCTACAACAAACTCTTAATGCTTAGAAAGGGTCTTTTGAATAGCAAGTTCAGTTTCAAAATCCTTCCAGATGGTTCTCTCGATAAGACTAAAGTTATGTGCATGTACTGTCGATGTGAACTGAGTTACTACTGTATTACACAGAGACTCAAATACCACGTGAGCATTAGAAACTTAAAAAATATTGACTTTAAAGTATATTTAGAACACATAAAAAATGCTTAATTATGGACATCATGTGATTTATCACGATGAAATATTTTAAGCCCTAATTAACACACAGATATGTGGCTACAGCTAATTATCTTGCTCTACTTCACATTTTTATCGGGCTTCAATTATGAATAAGTGTTTCCACTGATGCAGCATCCTTTTATTGTGACACTTTTAAAAAGGTGGGCCAAACAAAGGTACAAAGTTGTGATAACTTCCTCACACTTAATTAAAGAGATAAACAATAGGTCAGGGAGTGGTTAACAGCAGAAAATAAGTCTGTCGAACACATTAGGAGTGGAACTGCCAGCTAGTGAACTGCCAGAGGCCACGATTTGTGCACTGTTTCATCTCTTTCCCCTCTAGGTTAATCTACTTTGTTGCTTTAGATTGGCCTCCGTGTAGCCTGACAACGCTGTGGCCTTCAGTTGCCTTAGTATGACAAGAGAAATAGCTGTCATCGCTGCATTTCAATCTCTGAATGCCTCTTTCCTAACCCCTGCCTTTAATCTCATTCCCAATGTCAGCAAATAGCAATCTGCAGAACTGCTGCGGCGATGGTGGAGGATGGAGGATAGGCGAGCCTGTGCCACTAAGCATTACTGCTCGGCCTGTCAGGGCCCACGGCGGCGGAGCGAGGGGGACTGAGTGTAGGTTACATGTTTTGGAAGCAGGTTGGCAGGAGCGACATGGAGGGGTGCCAGGGAGCAAGCGGGGCTGGTGAATGGGGTGAAAGAGAGCGAGCAAGAGAGAGAGAGAGAGAGAGAGAGAGAGAGAGAGAGAGAGAGAGAGAGAGAGAGGAAAGGCAGGGAACAGGTGAGTGTGTGTGCAGCACAATATGTGGGCAAGCTGCAAGTTCAAAGCCTGTGTCTGTGTGTTTATATGCTGTTTATCCGTGCGCACCCGTGTGCTTGTAACTATTTCTGCGTTTGCGTGCATGGGCATGCCGATGTCTACTCATTCCTGAGGTCAAACGCTCACTCACAAATGAAATCTAGCAACGTGAGTGCCCCGAAGCCTCAGCTGGGCTCGCACGGCAGCTGATCTTGCAAGCCTCAGTGGAGCTGTCTCAACGAGGCAGGATAGCAAGCGCCGAGCCTGGCGGGGGAGAAAGGGGAGGGGAGGGAGGGAGAGCAGGGGGGAAGGGGGCGGTGGTGGTCACCTCGCGTGAACTGCTGCCAAAAAGCGAGCCTCTGTCGCTGGGAAGAGAAGCCCCATGCTGGCACGCTGCATCAGCTGAGAAACTAGAAAGCAGCATTGCGAGGTCAGCTGCAGTGCTGGGACAAGATAATGAGAGAACAGAAATGGCAAAGAGAACCCATAAACTATGCTGAAAAGAAAACAACTTTATGTTTTATGAAACTGCCCCCACTGCTCAAATATAATGACGTGTTGAAAACACCATGGGACCAATAACAATTAAGATAAGCAGAAAAACTGCTAAAATGTAATTCATAAAAGAATAAAGAAGAAAAGAGAAAAATAATTAAAAGCAGTTTAAACAGAAAAGCTGGAGGTTATTGTATCATTTCTTCAATCTGACATATTTGTAGATTTACAATCAAAGCAACATTATTTACATGAGAATAAAGGGTCTTGGAAGTCAAATCGGCAGCCTCACACTGACATACAAACAGCATCTCTCTTCTAAAGGCAGCTCTGGTGGATCATCCGTCACTATTGTGTTGTATAATCTTGTCTTTTGCAGTCGTACATTATAATCCACTGTAGGTGGTATAGTGATGCATGGGATTTAGACTAGTTGCCATGTCACCAGACTGACACATATGATGTCCCCCCCCACCCACCCGCCCCTGGGTGGTCGCTGACCTCCTTCTAGCAGCATTATGCTCTTCTGTCTCATAGTGATTGCTGAAACATACATACAGTATTCACAAAAAGTACAGCGCAGTACGACAAGGCCGCAACACTTTGCCACTGTGATTGGAGGACATTCTCTGATAGTGGAAGAGGAAACAGGCTTTTCAAGCTAAAGGGCCTATGAGGAGATTACTGTGGGGAAATAATTGCAGGCAGGTTCAAACTAAAATATACTGTGATCATAAAGGAAAAACAAACTATTCTATTCTCTAAGCAGGGTTTAATAAGCCTGACATCGCCGGACCAAATGGCAAAAGCGATTAGTCTGGAACCTCCATGAGGTGTTATCAACGGCCGTAGGCCAAAATGCCTCCGGACATACTTAGATAGACCTACTATACAGCCCCTGACAAAAGTCTTGTCGCTTATCTAAGTTGTAGGAACAACAAATAATAACTTGACTTGTAGTTGATCAATTGGAATCAGAAATGGCTTATATGAAAGACAAAGGCTTCTGGATTATGCGTATTATACCAAAATAAAGTCTTGTATCATTCATTGAGTTTTATCATTGAATTAGGACAGAAAGGTCAGATTTGACTTGGACAAAAGTCTTGTCGTGTCTTTAAATTATTCAACCAATCACAGATTAGAGCTTCACCTGTGACAAATACTGTAAGTAACACATTCCCAGGTGTGTATGAAAAGAACTCCAGCACACCAGACCTTCATGTGAAGTGCAACCTGACCTCTCACAACATGCCAAAGATTCAACCACAGACCAAGGTGCTGATCATCAAGAGCCTGAAGACCAAGTCTGCTGCTGAGGTGACAGACATCTTCAATGTATCCAAATGTCAAGTGGAGAGGATAAGAAAAAGATTTGAAGAAACTGGTGAAGTTCATGACAAGCCCAGGTCAGGCATACCCCGTAAGACAACTGTTCGAGGGGACCGTTTGTTTCTTCGACAGTCCAGGGCCAGCCCTTTTTCACCTGCAGCAGAGCTACATGAGAACTGGTCACCAGAAACCCCTGTATCTAGAACAACAGTTTGTCAAATTCTCTCACGCAGTGGTCTCCATGGCCGAATTAGGACTCGCAAACCAGCATTAAACAGAAGACAACAAACAAATCGTGTTGCATTTGAAAAGGCCCAGAACTTGGTGAAAGGATGGACAGTGGAAAAGTGGCAGAAGGTTGATTTTTCTGATGAATCATCCATTGAACTGCAGAATACCAGTTGGAACCCGCATGGACCCAAGATTCACCCAGAAAACGGTCAACTTTGGTGGAGGAAAAATCATGGTTTGGGGTTACATCCAGTATGGGGGAGTACGAGAGATCTGCAGAGTGGATAGCAACATCAACAGCCTGAAGTATCAACAAATTCTTGCTGCCCATTGCATTCCAAACCACAAGAGAGGGCAAATTCTTCAGCAGGATGGCGCTCCTTGTCATACTTCATCCTCCACATCAAAGTTCCTGAAAGCGAAGAAGGTCAAGGTGCTCCAGGATTGGCCAGCCCAGTCACCAGACATGAACATTATTGAGCATGTCTGGGGTAAGATGAAGGAGGAGGCTTGGAAGATGAAACCAAAGAATCTTGATGAACTCTGGGAGTCCTGCAAGACTGCTTTCTTTGCTATTCCAGATGACTTCGTCAATAAGTTATTTGAGTCATTGCCGAGACGTATGGATCTAGTTTTCCAAGCTCATGGGAGTCATACAAGGTATTCAATTCTTTTTCCTAATGAATCACCCTGACTTTACATATGCTCTGATGTTATTCATGTTTGTGTATTCAAAATCAAGTATAATTTCTACTGTACATTACTGTATTTTTGTATGCGACAAGACTTTTGTCCAAGTCAAATCTGACCTTTCTGTCCTAATTCAATGATAAAACTCAATGACTGATTTTCGACCAGTTTTTTTAAAAGACTTTTTATGGGCATTTTTGCCTTTAATGATAGGACAGATCAGATAAACACATGCATGCATCATTTCTTATGAATCTTTTGTGTTAGGGTGTGAATGGCGGACCCTGCCACTAACAATGAAAACTACTACTGTTTATAGAGAGGTAATTAAAGGATGTAAATGTATTGAATAGCGATTGCTAATAAAAAATACCAACCATACAGTAAATATTACCAAAAACGTGGTTTGATTTAATGACAATCTTAAGGATCAGAACTTTAAAGACCTTTTTTAAAGTACTTTGAGCGGCATCTTTTTGTATGAAAATGTATATAAAAGTATTTTCACATTGTACCTGCATGTTTCCAAGAGCTTTTGCTTTTTTTCCAATATACACATCAAACGAACATTAAAAATGAACCATAAAGATGCACCTTCATGCACTAAATAGAAACAGTTAGCTGTTTTGGGGGAGATGGTTGGCCAAAGGCATTTGGAGAGTGTGGAGGTGGAGCGTGGTGGGGAAGCGGGGTTATGGGGTGGGGTGGGGTGGGGGGGCAGCAGAAAGGTTTTACTTGACACACATTCTACTTGTTATGACATGTAAAGGCACATCTAAAAGCAAACTCCTAAGAGGTTGCTGAGGGCGACCTCAGTAATATGTAAATGAATTCCACCAGAGTATCTTAGAACATGCACAAAGCTGTCTAAACTGGAAGCCTATTAATACATTAAGTTATGATGCTCAGTTGTGTTATAAAGAAACAAGAGGCAGCTCCACAAGAGCGCACTGTGTGAACCTAAACTTCTTTCTGACCCACTTACCTTAGCTGATCTGTTCTGACTCCTCTGGCCTGTACTGTTACTGGCGCAACACCGCCATTTGTATCTCTTCCAAAATCATTTATGAACATTTCATGTGAGGTATCTTATAAATTATGAGGGCTCCTCCAGCTGACATTATGAGGGAAAATGGCAAAGCCTGCCTTTTCTTCTCGGCTCTTATCATAAAACAAAGGCTAGCTCAAACCAGGAGGAAAAGGCTTTCCCGACAGCTCAGAGTCCTGTGCCGAGTACACTATACCCAAATGAATCTCCCTGCTTATTTCCAGTGACTCTCTCTTTACCATCTGATAATAACATTACAAAAACATTTATGCCACTGCTCAAAAATCTCACTGAAAAAAAGGCATAAATATTGATTGGATATTAAAATTTCACATCTTTCTTAATTCTATGCGGTGGAATACTTAAAGTCTGGGATCGCATGGAAGACTTCTCAATTCTGATTTTGGTATTAAAGGAGAAATAAAAACAGATTCTCTGCGGTAGAATGAACTACACTGCATAAGTATCATCATCATCATTAATTGTAAATAATGCAAAGCATCAAATTCCTTTCAATTATTTAGCTTTATGTCCTGGTTTTTGGTTGACAGAAATGTAGTGATGACAAAATATTGTAAGTTCCTCTGATGCACAAATGCCGAGGCATCTGTACTGCGAGCTGAGTAGCTGTGTCTTATTAGATTTCCACAAACACAGTACACCTACGCACAACCTAAGTGGATTAAATATGACGGATGATGACATTTGGAGAAAAGGCTCTTTCAGATTACTCAAATCTAATCTGGAACTCTAAATCAGGACTAATCAGTTGCTTTTCAAAGAAGCTTCAATCATAGGAGGAATTTCTGGCTTCCTAACTGGGTTTCTCGCAAGAAAAGCTGTTCTTTTATAGTGCATCATTTTCAGGTTTTTTACAGTTTGAGAACGGCTGTTTTTTGTTGGCCTGTTTTGCCAAGAAAAAAGTCTTCAATGCTGTGACTGGTTTAATTTGATGGTTTGAAGTTGCTGTAAAAAAAAGAAGCATCATAATGTTGTGTAACTACAGATGGAGCTCCACAGAGGCTACTGAAACGTTTCCATGTGACATCACGGAGCCAAAGTGCAACGTTAATTCAATTCAATTAACCCCCTCTGGACCAATGAAAACCCACTACAGCGCTTTTAGATTAGAAGCTCATCAAAGACATTAGTGACACCAATAAAACTTTGTTATAGGAAGACAGTGATCCAGTCCGGTAGCGTGCTACAGATCGCAGCCCCACTTTGATTAATCTTGTTAATTACTAGCCTTAGGGTTTTAACAACTGCTAGCCCTCTTCACCCTGTACCCCACCAAAAAGAAAGAATAGGCTTGTGTCCTTAGATTCTTTGTAATTACAAAAAGGCTCATGCTCTGGGACTGATTATCCCCCAGCCCTGGATATACAGTAAAGAACATGGCAGACTAAAAAGTCCATTTTAACGTTACTGTGGTGGCTACACTGTGTGTACATTATTCAGCGGGGGAGGACGGGGGCTCTGTGGATTTGCAGAGCAGTGTGTGCCTGTGCTTGAACTCTCTCCTAATGAGTTCCTGCAGTCACCTCGGTCTTAGGCTCCTGCCCTCATCCTCGTTCAATCTCTCAGTCAATTCAGCTGTTGCCTTGTTTAACCACTAGATGACCCTCCCTCCCTCCATCCATCCATCCACGCTCCCTAACTGGCTCCCTCCCTCCCCCCTGCCCTCCACTCCGGTAACAGCTAGCCGTTGTCAGCTGGGGATGCACACGCTATCCCTAACTTGTTCTGGCTACCTCAGCTCACATATGACCCATTTCTCAACTCCCACGTCCTTGTTTTGCAAGCCGTCAGCCTTAAAGTTGGCAAATAGTGGCATCTGCATGCATGGTATGGCAGTATTCAAAGAGTTCAAGCCATGGCTGCGTCGCATACACATTCACCCAAAAAATGAGGCCAACAAGGCTTTGACGGCCATTCCTCTGTGAAATGACTACACTTTGCTAAAGCCAGCAGATCCATTTGACCTATGTCTAATGTGGACCAATTAAGGTCTTTACGTCAGTGTGCACCAATGTGAAGACGAACAACACTTAATACCGGTTAAATACATGTCCCTGTAGCTATAATACACCTACACATGCTATCATAGTGTGCTGTGTGATTATGTGCTGATATAAAGCCTGCTCCAGAGCCCTATTGAATGTATTGAGTTAGGTATCTAATGGGCATGGGAATTAATTCCAGGGCAAAGGGGATTAAAGGCTAGAGACGAGCGCAGCAGAGGGGATGGCACTCGCTGGCAGCAGAGGGTACAGAGGGCGGAAAAATAGAAATGAAATAGAAATGCACAGAACCCTTCTGTTTTGAATCCTATTTTGCAAAATAGTATTGAAATTGGTATTTTGTTTAAGCCTGGCAGTTTATTTATATATATATATATATATATATATATATATATATATATATATATATATATATATATATATATATTTATTTTCATTGAAATGAGAACAAAATTAAATATTACGTGCTACAGAGAAAAAACTAATTGGAGAGAAATACTGTAAAAAAAATAAAGCTGGACAATCAAACAAGATAGTTTTATCAAAATCAGAATGTTTCATCTGTCCAAAGCCTTCATTTCTCATTCTCATTATACCCCAAGCCTTATCCTTTGATCACACTGTTATAGTTCTGACACTCTACCTTGAGGACTGCTTCCCAGACTGGGAGATATGCTGCTGTGTCTACACTTGGAAATCAACAGATAAGAAATACCAAGAATACTAGGTTAACCTGGTCTGTATCATACACACCTGCAGCATGTTTCTAAAAACATTTGTGATAAAAAACTAACTTTGTGGGTCACTGGGTGGGCTAATCTAGGAAACCTTATGCCAGTTTTTATTCTATTAACCCACTATCCCACATTGTTTGATTTCTAAATGTGGCATGGTTTTGTAGTACAAGCAGTAGTTTTGGACACATTTCTCCACACTGTTTGTTCTTCCTTTCAGTCACACAAAATGTCACAGTGAAAGGTGACACAGTGAGAGCTCCTAATGAGATCATACTACCTGTGCTAATGTCTTCACAACCGCTGACTCATGTGATCATTTTAGCCCCTTTGCTCTCACCTATGGATGTGCCACATTGTGAAGTGACTGTTGTTGTGTCAGAGACGCACAGTAGAGGATAGATGACCGCTAATACGCAGCAGAAATGATCATATACTTTTGTTTGGTAGACTATGAACCCGCTCTAAAGCCAAACATCAGCGTATAAATCAGGGAGCACCCCCAGTATAGTCTCGCATTGGCAGACCTTCCTCCATAGAGCTGCAGAGGAGGGTCTGTCTAGTCCACACAGCATTCCCGGATGGGAGAAAAACGTGCTCTGGTTTATTGTCATTTCTTTAAACCAATCACAATCGCTAAGCGCCGCAAGGAGCCCAGTTGCCGCTGCAAAATAGCCTCGGAAAGGAACTTGTTTTGGTGGAATGTGTACATTCAAAAGTAGTTTTAGTCGTGCAACAGAAAACTCAGATTGGACAGATAGTCTAGCTAGCTGTCTGGATTTACCCTGCAGAGATCTGAGGAGCAGTTAACCATAGTCCTCACAAATCCACCAGAGGTTAGAACGCCAACACAAAGAAAGAGGAAGCAATGGAGCAATCCCGGAAGTGGAAGGTCGTGGCTATAGACTACCCTCAGTACAACACAGAGCAGGCCCATATCGCTACAACATGTGATACATAACAGGCACAGGGAAAGTGATCCTATTACAATGTGGCAATAAGAAGCGAGAGCAGGAGGAGGCTGAGATGGAGGAAGAAATCAATTAGTAACATCCAACAAGCAGCAGGTCATTATGAGTGACTGAGAGCGCGTTAGATTATAAAGACCCCCACACTCTCTCTGTGATAGTCCCGCATTGCCAGACCTATCTCCACAGCGGTGCGGAGTAAGGTCTGGCTACACCACACATACATTCTGGGATAGGTTGTTTGCATTTTTTAAAACCAATCACAAGCGTCTTGGGCAGCGAACAAACATTTGCACCCGGCAAAAGAAAACGGCACATACAATATTAAATTAATTTAACTGTTGACACAATCCAGTAATGTGAGGTATTTAAATGAGCTGATACATGGTTAAACCTCATTTGCTCTGTCCATAACTATCCTCTCCAATCAGTCCCAAAACCTCCCAGTTAGAGAGGAAATGTCATTAACATATTCTTTGTAAATCTTTACAATCATTCCCCAAAAGAACCAAGCAGGTCTGCCTTGTTGCACCGTCCAAATTGTCTTCTCAGTCCTTCCAGAAAAATGTGGAGTTTTTTTGTGATTGTTGCGGGCAAAAATCCATGATTATGCGGCATGTTTTCGTAAAAAATGCGATGGAATATGCGGGATATTTATGCAATTTTATGCGATGAAAATGCGGCCCCCCCCGCATAAATATGCGGACTTTGGCTGATTATGCATTGAATTATGCGATCGCATAATTGCATTTTTCTGGAGGGACTGTCTTCAAAACTTGCCATTTTCAGCGTGTAGTTTGCCAGCTCAAAGTTTGTTGTTGTTTCCTGAAGCGAACAGAGTTTGAGAACGGCAACACACAGAGAGCAGAAGGTGAGGGACGGATGTCATGCAATTCTGGAAATGTACTTCAGTTGATCCAGACTATGGTATATGTAATCAGTGCTGTGCAGGGACTATTATATTAGACTACAGTGGCTCTGGAAGCTTTAGATGAAGATTATAACCTGTAGGATTCATGTCATTACTTCCTCTTGAGCCTTTACACAATCCAATACGTCTTTGCTTAATTGTTTTTTCTTTAACCAAACTAGGATATACAGCGGCACTCATAAGTTTATGAACCCATGATAAAGTTGACTAAAACGAGGAATAAAAAAAAAAATCACTTTTTGGAAATTGATCTTAATGCCTCAATTAAAAAAAATCCAACCTTTAAGGACACCAATTTTCTTTGTGAATGACTAATGTATCGTAAATAAATAAATGTTCTTCCTTAAAATACAGGGGGCATAAGTCAGTACACCCCTATGTTAGATTCCCATAGAGGCAGGCAGATTTTTATTTTGAAAGGACAGTTATTTCATGGATCCAGGATACTATGGATCCTGATAAAGTTCCCTTGGCCCCCCCACATCATCACATACCCTTCACCATACCCCCACATCATCACATACCCTTCACCATACCCCCCCACATCATCACATACCCTTCACCATACCCCCCCACATCATCACATACCCTTCACCATACCCCCCATCATCACATACCCTTCACCATACCCCCCATCATCACATACCCTTCACCATACCCCCCCATCATCACATACCCTTCACCATACCCCCCCCCCATCATCACATACCCTTCACCATACCCCCCCATCATCACATACCCTTCACCATACCCCCCACATCATCACATACCCTTCACCATACCCCCCCCATCATCACATACCCTTCACCATACCCCCCCCCCATCATCACATACCCTTCACCATACCCCCCCATCATCATACCCTTCACCATACCCCCCATCATCACATATCCCTTCACCATACCCCCCATCATCACATACCCTTCACCATACCCCCCATCATCACATACCCTTCACCATACCCCCCCCCCATCATCACATACCCTTCACCATACCCCCTCATCATCACATACCCTTCACCATACCCCCACATCATCACATACCCTTCACCATACCCCCCCCATCATCACATACCCTTCACCATACCCCCCCCATCATCACATACCCTTCACCATACCCCCCATCATCACATACCCTTCACCATACCCCCCCATCATCACATACCCTTCACCATACCCCCCATCATCACATACCCTTCACCATACCCCCCATCATCACATACCCTTCACCATACCCCCCCCATCATCACATACCCTTCACCATACCCCCACATCATCACATACCCTTCACCATACCCCCCATCATCACATACCCTTCACCATACCCTCATCATCACATACCCTTCACCATACCCCCCATCATCACATACCCCTTCACCATACCCCCACATCATCACATACCCTTCACCATACCCCCCCCCCATCATCACATACCCTTCACCATACCCCCACATCATCACATACCCTTCACCATACCCCCACATCATCACATACCCTTCACCATACACCCACATCATCACATCCCCTTCACCATACCCCCCCATCATCACATCCCCTTCACCATACCCCCATCATCACATACCCTTCACCATACCCCCACATCATCACATCCCCTTCACCATACCCCCCCATCATCACATCCCCTTCACCATACCCCCCCATCATCACATCCCCTTCACCCTACCTAGAGATTAACATGGTTTTATTTCAGTTAGTCTAATAGCTGGTTTGATTTGCACTGAGAGATGATTTTATGGAAAGTACCCCATGTCAATTTGACTTATGCCCCCTGTATTTTAAGGATGAACATGTATTTATTTACGATGAGTTCTATTTATTTAAAGCTATAGTGCGTAGTTTCTGTCTCCCCCATGAGGTATTCTAAGTACAACAACACTGTCGGTGCATCCACATGATACAAGCCTTCCTCTACTACTTCTTGCTTTTTCACAGATTATTTTGTCTGTACGCCCTCTGGTGTTTCGGAGAATACTGCAACGAACAATGCGTTGAACATAAACGTCTCCGTGCATGCTTGTAGCATGCGCGCCGTCTCTGGCGTCCCGCTTACTGTGTCGTGCTCAAGTATACCCGACGCTTAAATCATTACAGTGTGACACAATACCAGGACCCTTAAACCAAAGCAGCTAAATGGAATTCAGTGATCATTCATTTCAATGTCTACACCTACTGTGGCTTCACAGCTAATGCTAACACAGTGTGTATGAGATGAGCCATCTTTCTTACCAAAATATTCTTCAGATGGTGGGTTGTCCATGTCAAACAGCATCTTCTTGGTCAGGCGCTCCAACTCATCCTCAGGGTGGGCCATGTGAACACTGCCCTAAGAACCAGGAACACAGGAACATAGTTATGATTCGCAAAGCAGACCGAGGTAACAAATAACATTTCAGCAGCTTCTTGCATTTATTTCCATCTCACTGAAGAATTTCCCCTGTGGTCGATGCCATACAAATGCTGCTTAAAAGGCAAAGAAAAAGTGCAAGGTTGTATTGCTTAACAGAATACGTCCACATTCAAGTTAAAGATTCACAAAAACCTAACTTCAATAAATCAGGATGAAGCCCTCTCAAGGTCTAACAACACACATTCCCAGTAATTAAAATGCAGTGGATGGTCTGAGATATCTGACCCTGGCTCAGGCCCCAGTGGTGTGCAGCCCAGAAGGTTGTGCAGATCCTTCTGTGCAATACAAGCATGGGTGGAAAAAAAACGGTGACCCTGACTAATCCTTGTATTTTGGAAAATAATGATAACAGAAGATACTTTTTAAGTCTTGTATATTTGGGTGATAGGTCAGGAGATAGGTATTTAGTCGTACTTGGAGCAACAACAAAAAAATTCAGACGTGAATGGTGTTGAGGCCTAATCTGTAGGAGATTTCACAAGGATGACATAACTCTCTGAAGATGCCAATTCCTTCCTTTCCTTGTGAGCGTGCCCTCCCTCTTATCATGCAGTCTCTGACATCTACCTGCTGTGTGTGGGTGTGTACGGGGCTAACGTGTTGTGCCTGACATTTTCTGCCAATCATCAACAGAGCGGCAGAATACAGCCCCCCGACCACCCCCCCCAATCCCGTCACAGGTGTGTGTCCTTTGCAGACACCCTGGAGGCCTGAACTTGACTTTTTTCGTGCTGCGAGGCTAAGCGTCTGAGCATTTTATTATTTATTTTTTTAAGAAATCAGTAACACTCGGATGCCCATCCCTAGATCTGTGACCGGCTGGATCTTTACAATAGATTTGATTTTCAATATGGTAACACGGGCCGAGATCTGAGCTGACCTTTGAGGTGTTCCTAATTGTGACATCTGGGAGCTGGGTGGGTGTTTCACGACCGGTCTGGCTTTGTACCAATTTATCCAAGGTTTACTGTGTCACATAAAGGAATCAGACTTGCCAATAGGAAATTGAGTGAAATAATGTTTTTGTATTCAGAATGAAAGAGTAATGCCAGATCTTCTGGCATTATTGATGGCTATATTTGTATGCACAGTAATTCTTAATGAATTTGACACATTGTAAGTATCATTCAAGGTTTCAAGAATATAAATAAGGTTGGTTTAATTTCAACAGTAAATTAAAAGTGGTAATGCAATTGTACAGTAGGATTGGTGTGAGAAACATGCAATGGTCTACTGAGTTTATTTCCATAGACGGTGAGAAATGCTGAGCTCTGATTACTGTCCACTATGTATCAAGGAGCGTCTAGGACTTTATGATGCATGACTTTTGCTGGGCCCGGCTCAGGATGCAGCGGGCTGATAATAGAAGCCCAAACAGAAGGCCTCATTAACTCTGAGGGATCGACACGTTGGACGTGCAAATCTTTGTGCTGCACCGAAGTGCTCTCTCTGCAGCTGGGCCTAAGCTCTTGGATTCCTCCTCAGTCACTCAACCATAAACTGCCAGCATCACATAATGGAGGATTAGGTAGAGATGAAAGGAACATTCCTCGGTTATTGGATATTCAACTCAAATTACATCTTTACATCTGACCTTTTTTTAATAATACACAATGGTCAGCGGAGGTGTACATGGAGGGGGTTGAATTCTAAGACAACAACAGTGGGGCAAATAAGTATTTAGTCAGCCACCAATTGTGCAAGTTCTCTCACTTAAAAAGATGAGAGAGGCCTGTAATTTTCATCATAGGTACACTTCAACAATGAGAGACAAAATGAGAAAATAAAATCCAGAAAATCACATTGTAGGATTTTTAATGAATTTATTTGCAAATTATGGTGGAAAATAAGTATTTGGTCAATAACAAAAGTTCATCTCAATACTTTGTTATATACCCTTTGTTGGCAATGACAGAGGTCAAACGTTTTCTGTAAGTCTTCACAAGGTTTTCACACACTGTTGCTGGTATTTTGGCCCATTCCTCCATGCAGATCTCCTCTAGAGCAGTGATGTTTTGGGGCTGTCGCTGGGCAACACGGACTTTCAACTCCCTCCAAAGAGTTTCTATGGGGTTGAGATCTGGAGACTGGCTAGGCCACTCCAGGACCTTGAAATGCTTCTTACGAAGCCACTCCTTCGTTGCCCGGGCGGTGTGTTTGGGATCATTGTCATGCTGAAAGACCCAGCCACGTTTCATCTTCAATGCCCCCTGGCGGTGTAGTGTGTTACTGATGGTAGCCTTTGTTACTTTGGTCCCAGCTCTCTGCAGGTCATTCACTAGGTCCCCCCGTGTGGTTCTAGGATTTTTGCTCACCGTTCTTGTGATCATTTTGACCCCACGGGGTGAGATTTTGCGTGGAGCCCCGGATCGAGGGAGATTATTAGTGGTCTTGTATGTCTTCCATTTTCTTATAATTGCTCCCACAGTTGACTTCTTCACACCAAGCTGCTTACCTATTGCAGATTCAGTCTTCCCAGCCTGGTGCAGGTCTACAATTTTGTTTCTGGTGTCCTTTGACAGCTCTTTGGTCTTGGCCATAGTGGAGTTTGGAGTGTGACTGTTTGAGGTTGTGGACAGGTGTCTTTTATACTGATAACAAGTTCAAACAGGTGCCATTAATACAGGTAACAAGTGGAGGACAGAGGAGCCTCTTAAAGAAGAAGTTACAGGTCTGTGAGAGCCAGAAATCTTGCTTGTTTGTAGGTGACCAAATACTTATTTTCCCGAGGAATTTGAAAATAAATTCATTAAAAATCCTACAATGTGATTTTCTAGATTTTTTTTCTCATTTTGTCTCTTATAGTTGAAGTGTAACTATGATGAAAATTACAGGCCTCTCTCATCTTTTTAAGTGGGAGAACTTGCACAATTGGTGGCTGACTAAATACTTTTTTGCCCTACTGTACCTGCAGAAAAAGAATAGTCTGTACAATATTCTAGAGCTGCAAAGATGAATCCATTAGTTGTCAACTAGTCTCTCATTACCAGACCCTCCTCCACAGCGCTGTGGAGGAGTCTGGCTAGTCCACACAGTATTCCGGGAAGGAAGAAAATATGCTCTGGTTTATTATCATTTCTTTAAAACAATCACAATTGTCTTGGGTGGCGCTAAGTGCCAGACGGAGCAACGGTGCCTCTGCTAAATAGTCTCAGGAAGGAACTTGTTTTTGTGGAACATGTGGACGTTCAAAAGTAGTTTTAGTCGTGCAACAGAAAACTCAGATTGGACAGATAGTCTAGCTAGCTGTCTGGATTTACCCTGCAGAGATCTGAGGAGCAGTTAACCATAGTCCTCACAAATCCACCAGAGGTTAGAACGCCAACACATAGAAAATGGTAGGTAACGAGCATCCGGCCGAAAATGAGGGACATCAAGCGGAATTTCCATAAGAACAAGAGCAATCCCGGAAGTGGAATGTTGTGGATATAGACTAATTTTCAACTATTAAATCAATTGGCAAAATTCTCTGATTCCAGCTTCTTGAACATTAATATTTTCTAGTTTCTTCTCTCCTCTGTGACAGTAAACTGAATATCTTTGAGATGTGGACAAAACAAGACATTTGAGGACGTCATCTTGGGCTTTGGGATCCACATTTTTCACAATTGTCTGACATTTGATAGATCAGACAACTAATCGATTAATTGAGAAAATAATTGACAGATTAATCACTAATGAAAATAATTGTGAGTTGCAGCCCTACAATATTCATACACCATAAAGAAGTGCTTATGTTTGTGTGATTGTGCTTACAATCTGCTCGTTATGCCCGTGTTGTTTCTTTGAGACAGTGAAGAGGACGATTTAACACCGTTAATCTTAGCTCCACATCAAAAGCACATTGGAGAGGGAACAAAATGCTACTATTACCAGAAACAGACTTTTGACTTTAAGCTTCATTTATAGCTTATCCACTCTTTGACACCCTGCAGCAATGCACTGCCAGAGAGTTTAAAGCACCTTGTTAGGGAGTCTTTTGTGACAGCACGGAATAATTTTTCACTTGAATAAGAGAAAGAAATTGCTTCCCTGCATGCTTTGTGATTGCTTCGCAGTTCCTGTTCAGCTTTTCAGAGGCAACAATAGAAATCATACACCAGCTATACGTACTGCAGACATGATTTTTCAGTTACATCTGGCTCAGTTCAGTAAATTGTTTGCCTATGCCCTCAGGACACCCAGCCGCACTTTCATTGAAGTTAGGGCTTAAATCTAGACGACTGGGTTAACAGCTACACCTATTTTCCACTGTTTTACCAGTATGTTGAGACATAGTTTCAGGTCATCTGCTTTCAGTTGTAATACTCCTGAAAGACCATCAAATGCCATCCACTTGACCAACCGTTATTAAATGTGAGACCACTTCAAATCAAAAGCAACAATAACATCTGTAAGTGACCACTGCTGCGTGCTACCTGATACAGCATGACGGTGAAAGGTGAGCAGACAAAGCAGAGTGTGGGAGCGAATCACTGCCCCACTGCCACATCTATAAATACAGCTGTGTGCGCCACCCACTGTGGAATTGGCATTGTGTCAGAACTGATTAAGTGAGGAGTGGAGTGGGGCGGGGTGGGGGGGGGGCGCTCACCTGATGCCCTGACAGCATCGCGTCCCACTGAGGAACCAAACCTCAGGCTCTGTCTTTCCTGCTTCAACTGCAGTGATAGAGAGTGAATGGGAGAGCCAACTGTTCTCAGAGCATCTGACTTACAAGCTGGAACTATTTACATTCCATCACCTACTATGGTATAGGGGTGGGGGAAAAATCAATACAACATAGTATCGCGATATTTTCCGTGGCAATACGGTTACACAGTATACTGATACACAGACGCCAAGTATCGATCTATTATTATTTATGTGTTGGTCAGTTTTCTGCTTGACAATCCCATTTTGCAGCAAAAATTGAAGTGAAATGAACAAACAGAGAAATGTATCTTTTTAGATAAAACACATGTTGACAAAGTTTTCTTTTGGGGACATCATTTGAAATAGGGAAAAAATTTAAGTTGGAAAAAATGTCATAAATTCCATATATATATATATATATATCGCAGAATATGTATTTTTGAAATCAGAAACCAAAAACATTTTTTGCATTTTTATTTATTCGTTTTTTAATTGAAACGAAAATCAAACATGCTATTTCTGTTTGATTCTTGGTTCAAATGAAAAAACAAACTATCAAAACGTACACGGACCCATTTGTAAATTACAGACAGTGCAACCAATCAGGACGAGGATCAGTGTCCAATATGTACCTAACCTTTCCTGTAGTGAAATGCTGTCGCGTTGTGAAATTAGCTGTCGCGTTGTGGGATTTGCTGTCACGTTGTGGCATTTGCTGCCGTGGTTTGCACTTCAGGGCCACCGTACATTATACTACAGCCAACAACAACACACCATACTCTCTGCATCCTTCACAAACAAACCTTTTTCACTTTTGTATAGTTTATTATTACTGCTTTAATAGATCAATTGTTTGTTTGTGTTCCTTTAATTGTAAAGTGCACTGAGACCATGTTTAATGATGATTTAAATAAAATTTGAATGACTGATTGATTATTTCTCTCCCATGCTTCTTCGGTGGGACGGACTAAGACGCGAGGGAGGGAAGCAAGTGAAGGAAACTGGGATGCAATTTAACCCTGCCAGATCATGGTCCAGCCAAAAAAGGGAGAATTCAAATTTCAGTTGACCTTTTGAGGAATCATAAGCTGTATCCTCATATTTAGGCCAGTGCTGTTTTTTTGCACAGTTCAAAAGCAACGTGTGACGACAATGAGATTGAGAGCCACTGCATAAACAGCACTACCCACTAAGCGGGAAGTGATAACCAGAAGGGGAAAAGTACAAGCGCTGTAGAGAGAGCCCAATGAAAGACAGCTGCTAAACAACACTAATCTGCGTCTCTAAACCTGCAGTCATCCATCAGCTGTGTGTTGCTTTTGTTTTACTTACTGTAAACCAAATACTGCACCTTAAAACAAAAAGGCAATTGTCTTACCTTTTACAATAGCTTAACATTTCCTGCACGATCAGCACAAACTAAAGAAAGACATAATCACTCAGACATATTTATCCACAGATTAAAACGATGATGGACTTTACAAAACAAAATGCTCCTTAGTGTCAATGGAGCTGCAGCTTTAACTCAGGCTTTTAAAAGAGCTCTCAATCTGACATCCTGGCTTTTTGTCTCTCCCTAAATCGCAATGCTATCATTTGAAATGGACACAGAGCATTTGAAAGGGAAATGGCTTATTAAAATAATAATCATAATCATAATAATAATAATAATAATAATAATAATAATAACAGCAAATGGACCATTGCATTAGTTAGGGTTCATGAGGGATTGGAATTTTATATTGGATTGGAATATCTAAAAAAAGCATTTGTTGCCGCAACACTAAATGAGTGATTATAGCAGCTTAGGCGACTCTGTTTTACCAAAACAATGAAAGGATTGCTGGATCAGTCCCACTATCCGTCCAGTGAGCTAGTGTGCGTTCGTGTGTGTGTGTGTGTGTGTGTTGGTGGGTGTTTTGAGGAGAGGGGGGGTACAGCATGTTGTGTGTCTGGAATCAATGGGTGCGATGTGTGCGTGTTTTTTTTTTTTTAAGAAAATGTGTTTATTAAGAGCCATCAATTTCATAGTGGATAGCTTTATCTGGTATCATACTGCAGAGACCCATTTTCTCAACTGGCTTTGAAAGCCAGAGGAACGCATTTTAATAGAAACCTCGGAGAGCACGTCATTACTGAGATTCAGTCTTTTAAGAATGACCGGACAGAAATTAGAGTTGTATTCATTAAAGTACAAAAGGACTTTAGAGTGAGGATGTGGCAGGTATTCCACTTCAAATAAAAGAGGTTTGCCGGACAAAAATAATATTTGAGGGAAAGTTGCTTTGTCATTTTTCTGGCAGCTGCATGTTTAATTGAAGCATTTGTTAAGTCTGCCAAAGCAATCACATGTCAGTGGCCTTATGTAACCCAGCTGATGAATGTGCTGCGTGTGATGTTAAAGAGGTTATGAGTAATCGGTAATGCATTACACTTTGAGAAAGAACGATCACAGCGCTGCAAATTAAGCTCAAGGCCACCTTCTGAGGAGGCACAGATAAAGTATACATTCTCTCCAAACAAAATAGGTCATGCTGTTTCAGCTCCAATTAAACGCAAACTAAAAAAAATAACAGTCAACTGTAGAGCAGCTGTGTACAACGCAGCCAACGATAATTAAAAATTAACCAATTCCATAATTGACATTTTCCGCAGCCATTTAAATCTTTGCTGTAAACTGAATTCATATGAAAGTGATGCATTTCAGAGTGTTCGCAGGAATGTAATGTATGTAGAGGGGCCTTTCAATGTTTGTAAGACTGTGCGTGTGTAAAAACTAGGTCATCTGTTCGGAACTGACACATCCCCCTGCAAACAGATATTTGAAAATCGGAGTGTAGAGAGGGGAGCCACAAGCAATGTGAAAGAAAGAAAAAAAAATCCCAACAGCAACAACAAATGATTGCACAAATTGGTGGGATGGAGATAAAATGTATTTGGCGTCTCTTTGTATACCATTACAATCCCATGAATGTAGCAAAACACCAGATTACACAGGATGCAGGTTTCCCTGGTTTGGGTTAGAGCTCAAAGTACTTCCCTGCCGTTTCCTCATGTGGTAGCAGGGATCTATATTTAAACACATGTGGTGGACATAATGACGACTCATACAGGTTATGCCTTTAAATCGATGTATTGGCAACCTGCACTTCCCTTTTGTAATACACGGTGTCGTCCATCTCCTGTGTAATTTTTCCTCCTGACAAACCATGATATATCCTTCTCCTTTTCCACCTTAACAACTACATGGGTTTTCTGAATGACACCCTGAAGGATATCATTTGACCAAACGCTACCACTAAAATGCTGGGGCCAACAATACACAAAGCCTGATCCGCTGAGGGAGGCTTCCTTGATGAGAAAGAAAAAAAAATGTTTAGAAAGTGCACACGTTTCATGGACTCTGAGCCAGTGGGCGGATAAAAGAGTCCTTTTGTGGAAGAGGAGGATGTTAAGAGGGCAGAGAGGAATCTAGTTTCAGCAACAGTCAAAAACAAAAACGGAGAAAACTGAGAGAGGACACAGAGAGGTGTTGAACAGACAGGGGGACCGGGGGGGGGGGGGTTTGTTTTGGGTCTCTGTGGTCATTTGGCGTCTCTTTGTAGTTGGTTTGTGTCTCTTAGTTGTAGTTCTAGATCTCTTTATCACATAATTGTGGGCCGTTACTATCACCATATCTGTGTCTAAAACGTTGGAAAAGCTAGAGCAGATAATAAATAAATAACACTCAGAAAGCTTATTACAAACAACTAAAAAAGTATTTTAGTTACATTTATTCGGCTAAGGTGCTGCCCAAAACGGCGCCGGTGCTGCACCTAAACCTTATAATGGTAGGGAAAACCCTGAACTCAGAGATCTTCAACAGGGGGGCCGGGACCCCTAGGGGGTCCTCAGAGTTACTGCAGGGGGGGGCCACCAAATTATTGTTCATTATTTTTCAGTTTTTTCAAATATTTTCATGTCTTAACATGAATCCAACATATCTTTATTAGCAAATACAAATCAGTCTATTTGTGAAAAAACACACTGATGATAGTGTGGCTTACTGGCCTATAGTAAGGTATCATCCACAGATGCAGTTAATCCTAAAGATCACATTTAACATTAAAACATGATTTATAAAATCATCAACAGTTTACATTTTTTATTTTAATAGCTATTCTATGCACTAAAAAGGTATATATTAAGTCTTTAGGCCGCCCACATGTTATTGTAGGCCCAGTTTAATATGCAACTTCATTTTATACAATATATGTAGTAGGGGGTCTCTGATCTGTCTCTCTCTCTCTCTCTCTCAGTTCAGGAGTCCTTGTCTTAAAAAACATTGCAGACCCCTGATTTAACTTATATAACTTTATTCACACTATCACAAAAATAACTTCATATAATTAAAAATTTTACACATTTAAATGTGTTAGCAACATTGTCAAAATACAGCTACTACATAGATTCATTTGTTGTTGTCATGTGACTTGGAGTGAATGCAGGGAGGTCATTAAATCCATCACCCAGCGTGCCACAGTTTCATTTTATTAAACACATTTAAAGCTGCAGAATAATCCCAGTACTGCAGGATACATCTGCATCGCTTCACTACAGGCCAGTAACGAGAGGTTGAAAACGAGAAAATAAACAAACTGCTCAGACATTTTTAGATTGCCGGGGCTCACTGAACTGCAATGACAGGTATCGATCCAGCCAGTTATTTACCAGCCATGCTGTTCATCTCAGAAGGGGCCAGAGGAGAGGAGGGTGGCAGGGCCTATTATTTATGAGCGGTTATGTGACAAACACGTCTGATCTACTGACGGTTACCACTGGCCTTAGGAACCGGCCAATCACCAAACGCACAAAAAAACAACAACATGAGAAGACAACACAGCCCTTTATTTAAAACCAACATTACTTGATGCAAGTGGCAGCCTAGTGTTTATTTAATTTCAAATCATATTACTTTGTAAGTTTTTGTAATAATTATAATAAGAATTAGAGGGGTAGATATTGTTGTTTAGAATCACTGTGAATGAAGTGAAGTACAAAAACCAAAATCCATAAATTAGTCAATTTCTTTCAAATGTATATCTCTGCCTCTCCAGAGATGTATGACCTCACATTAGCACTAAGATGGTCATACACTCCTCAATAACCACTTATTAAAACTGGACATGTGAGTTCTTCCACCGCGACGATAGTGTACTTTTAAGAGGAATTATTGCTTACTACCTACCACATAAACTAATGCTAATAATAAAAGAAGAGCATTAGAGAATTAAAACAATTATAATCTTTTTTTTTTAGCTGAGTCAATCAATGACTGGCATCAAAAAAACACCAAAAATGTGTCAGTGACTTAACATTGTAAAGAAAGCACAGGTTACTAATAACAGTAACAATGGCTCTGTTCCAATTAGTTGTGTCAGTAAGCCATAGCAGTACACTAGCATATACAACGCAGGGTCAAAGGTCAGACCTTCCTTAACGTTCGTTGCACCCGTGTTTGCAAACTCAAAATGTCCTCTGTGAGAAAGGCCAGCAATTATCCAGCACATATGGTCCCAGCCTCTAAATGGGACTTCTCTAAACTGCCAAATGGATGGAATTTAAGGAACAAGGTGTGTTTATTACATGATATGACATGCTATTTTAAGGTGCCTTGCAGAGTTTTCTCGAGACCCCCACATCAAAACTTCTATAACCCTACTAGTGATCAAAAACTCCACAGTGTACCTTTCATTTGCACAGCTGTCGGGTTTCATATAACACTCTAAACTAAACTGTGGTTCATTCTGTAATCTACTCTATGAGTTTGTCATTAACTTGTGAACTAGTGAATAATTTAAAAAAAAACTCAATTAATATGGAATCCTTTTATTAATTCAGCAGTCCTCAAAAATGGCTTTACAATGAAAAGCATTCTATTAATCCCCTTCGATAAGATCATAACTCCCATAACCTGCTGACATTTTTGAAATTTCTGATGACCAATACACACTATCACCTATCTATTATCTATTGTCTATTACCGACATAATGACAACAAAATACCTACAAAAATAACTAGCATAACTTTAAACCAATTATTTCCATAATTGCAAGGCACATATTTCACAAAATGACCATTGTTTTGAACATTGATCATTTAAACATAACAGTTACATAATGGGCCTAATTTGTTTTTCTTGTCGCTGGTGGCTATATTTGCATTTGAGATTTGTCGCAGCTCTGTCTTAAGCCTGAAGCAGCTACTGGGAGGAAGCTTTCTGATGTGTTGGCAAGAGACAGTGAAATATAAGGAGATCCACTTTCCATCACTGACCTCAAGGATCAGGTCAAGTGGACTGACATTTAAACATTCAGTAACCAGAGCCTGCATGGAACCCCACCGAACACCATGTCTTCGAACAACATGGTTGTAGGCACAGCAGTAACTATAAACAGTATCCCGGTCACACAGTCTGACCTGCGTTTGGAGTTGTAATGACTTCTGATGAGAATACAGTGCGCACACCAGACAGGAATGTGTGCTGCATGGTTACAAGGTATAAGTCAATCAACTCATATGAGTCAATAGATGTATTATTCTAAACTGACAGGTGCAAAGCAAGCTGTTCTCATGAACAATTTGTACATATAGTTGTATTCCATGTATTTATTGCTGTGTACACCACTTTAACTGCTAATGTAAAAGAACACCTTGGCCCGCATAGGGAGGAGGTCGGGGTGGATGGGTGGATCCTAAAACACAAGGCTTTCAAGCCGGGGAGCGGAGTTCCTGTCCTGGGAAAACACAAGACTTGCACCCAGGAAACACGTGTTCATGTCCTGGGAGTGTTTTAATCCAAACCACAGTTTTTCTCAAATCTTAACTAGTCGTTTTGGTGTCATTGCTGCATGATGCTCACTTTTTGTCAGCTAAACTGAACTGCCACCGACACTGAAAGGACCGTCACCTTGCGGTGCCCTGTACCCAGCTCACAGCCACTTTTTGTCAGCTAAACTCAACTAGCAACAGCCTCTGAAATGACCACCATGCTCTGTAGTCTGCTCCCAGTAACCTTTTCTCAGCTAAAGTTAACTGTAAAGACCGCTCAACTTAACAGTCATGTGACCGGCTGTCACGTGACCAGCCGGCAGTCACCTAATTTCGTAGGTTGTCATATGAATTGGTGTGCATATGTTTTGGTACGATATCATGCCATCCCGTTTATGAGAATGCATTGTGCAAGGAGGTTGAGAGGATGTAGTACGTGACAGGGTACCTGAATGGACTCCTATACAAATGTGTATCTTTATTTGATTATGTGTACTACTCACAGCAGTTTTTTTATTTCTAATTCTAGTAATTAGAATGGGGTAAACTTTAGACTATTAGTGTGAATGTACAATGACGCAGGGTATACACTGAGTTACAAACTTAGCCTGACAGATTCTCAGCCAAGCCCCAAAAATTTCTCCAAACTCACTATTGATATTTCGAAATCTCACAAAGTTCAAAGCCTAGTTCAAAAACATCAACAACAAATTGTCATGCACATGCCTGCTGCACAGCCCAATGTCAGCTGCAGCATGTTTGTGTGCATAGAAAATGGTGCCTTCAAGAGGGGTCGTATTTACTGTGGTTACAAGAGGAGTCAGCTTGAATGAACCACTGCTGTGGTGTTCACCACTCCAAATCACCACTCAACATATACGCTAATGTTTAAAAAGAAGTTAGAGCCAATGGAGATTACCTTTCCATTTTTTGGATTAAAGGTCCAATATGTAATATATTTACTGTAATGAATCCAAAAATGACCCCAAGCCATCATCAGATATTAAGGAAACATGTTAAGTTGAAATACTATCTTTTCTGACAACAATGCTAATGCCAGTATTTTCTCCTTTTGAAATTTCCATTCCGTGACGTAATGTCTGTGTGTGTGTGTTTTGGCCTGTGTTTTGGTATCAACTGCCCAGTTTGACAGCCAGGCCGGGTTGCCAGATAGACCTGTAAAAACGTAAACCCAGCGCGCTACAGCTGGAATGTTAGTATAGCCATGAAAGCAGCAAACAAACCAACAGGATCTACGGAGATAGATTCTACCAGACATGAAAAAACAGCATGTTTCTAACAGTTGTGTGACCAGAGATGTAACAAACTTGTCTGGGTAAATATTGGAGATGTATTTGAAAGATGGAGACAGCTTAGAGCCCAAAAGGACTCAGAGTTGGCTAATTTCCTCCAGAACAGGTAAGCATTAGCTTCAGGCTAATTTATCACAGCTACTAGGGACGGACATTTTATGTCATTTCAACATTTGTGTAGCTACTCACATTGAATTATATAGCTAGAGTACCAGAGTTGGTTACTCGCAAAAGCAATTGAGACACCGCCAGTAAAGTGATCCTAACTGGTCCTGGCTAACGCCGCCATGCTAACTGCTAGCTAACGTTACCGGAGGACCAGGCAAGCGGCCACGGCTGTTTACAACGTATAGCCTGTTGGGTACAGAGCTCCGCATGAGCACAGGCTTTTATGATTGTCAATATAGCCAGCATCTAACGTTAGCTACTCCGCTGTGCTGTGTGCTGTGTGTATGTATGTATATAGCTTTCCTAAAGTATGAGATTTAATTATGATGAACATAGTGCAAAGCGCCTTTTATTTGTGCTTCTTTGTAATCTTGATTTCTTGAACAGTATGATAAGAAATAAATACATTGTTGAGAGGGCAGAGCAGCTCACAGGTGTCACTGGAGTTAGATATGAGTGGGTGTGCTTTTTCAAAAACATGACTCATTTTGTTTTTAATTGTGCTTTTAAGAAAACATCACAGTTTGAGAAACTGCATGGAATATGTTCTAATTATATTTTCAGGTTCATTACATGTACCTTCTACCCAAATTGCACGCACGCACGCACACGCACACACACACACTTATTTTAGTGGTGGCATTTTTCTGAAAGCTCCACTTAACCTTAATTTGGCAGAAATTGCAACATACTGTAGAAATAGAAATTATGATTTTGTCCTTTACATATGGTGGCATTTGAATAGCAAATATTCATATTATGAAAAAAACCCTTTTTCTGGGATTTGGGGTGTTCTTTTGTGTCTCTGGTGCTTCCACACACATACAAACTTTGAAAAAAATCCCTCCATGCTGTTCTGAGTGAGATACGGTTTCTGAATGTGTCCTGCCTTCAGTCTCCGGGTCAGCTGTTCAAAATCGGCTGGCTAACTGCAACCGTTAGCTCGTAGCGTTAGCATGCTAACGCTAGCATACTACCTCATTCTCAATAGCAAAGCACTGCTACAACACACACAAGTTCACCATAATCTACAAAAGAACTACTTCCATGTGCACCCTCATTTAGAAGAAGTCTCCCAGCTAATCCTGCCTTGTAACTGACTGAAGGTGGAGAAACAGCCTTTCTTTTACTGTCTATGGAGCTAGCTAGCTGACATGATCTACATCTGAGCTACTGAGCATGTGCAATCAAAGATAGTACAGAAGAAGAAGAAGAAGAAGAAGAAGAAGAAGAAGAAGAAGAAGAAGAAGAAAAGAGGTCTCACTCTGTAGCTAAAACAGAGACCAGCTGAAAAGAGGATCTGCAGCAGTGAGAGAGAGAGCAGTGCAGTACAACAAAAATAAGGTTTTTGAAAATGAAACCATGTAAACCTATTCTGGTACAACCTTAAAATACAATTATGAACCTGAAAATGAGCATAATATGAGTGCTTTAAGATGCACAGTGACAATTTAAGGCTGCTTTTTCTGATGTTGTGTTAACACTTTATGGTTTAGTAAAAATAGAAAGCAGCTGTAAAGAATTCTAAGGAAGTATTTATTTCTTTTAGCCAGAGGAAAATTCTGTTAAGACACAAACATATGTGGATGAGCTTTCACTGTAATGGTTCAATGGTGCTATGAAAGAAATGAAAATGTATCCGCATCAGAAAAGGATAGATTACGTGTATTATATAAATCACTGATCAGATTTTTCAAAAAGGCTACTTAAAAACATGAGACTATATGTCTATCAATACATAGTTTAGAATACACATTTTGTTTGGTGTAGAACAAAGAGCAATTTGTTCCAAGGTGCATCTACACACAGAGAAAAGATCACAAGGCTGCAGATAACATGTCTTCATCTTGTCTAAGCCCTGGGCTCTCACTTTGTAGTTACACGTGGTAACCCTGCACCAAGCAAAGAATCCTCTCTGGTAATCTAGAGCAGAGCTGGTAACCCTGCACTCAGTCAGCTTGCTTATTTAAAGTATTTAAATCCTTGATTATGCGGCACGTTTTCTTAAAAAATGCGATGGAATATGCAGGATATTTATGCAATTTCATGCGATGAAACTGCGGGAACTTGCAAAAACTGCGGTTTCATCATGTCTTCATCGAGGGGTTTGCAGCTTTTCGATGATGTTCACGTCGCGTAATTACGTCACTTCATAACGTTCCCATGGCAACAGGGGAAAATGGCTGCTCTTGTGTGAAGTAAACGCAACATTTTTCAACTTTCTGCTAAGACTTTTTGCAACGAAAATGCGGGGATTATGAAATCATGCAAGCCCAGCATATTTTGCACGGAAATCGGCAATTTATGCGGAAAAAGTGCGGCGTATTTGAAAAAATGCGGCCCCCGCATAAATATGCGGACTTTGGCTGATTATGCATTGAATTATGCGATCGCATAATCGCGTTTTTCTGGAGGGACTGACATTTTACTGTAATATTCAGACACTGCAGAATAAGGATCTTCAGAGAGTATTATGAGTGGTTAAGTTTCCACATAGAAAAAACAAAACCATAGGTTACTGTCAATGCCAAATCTTTTGTTTTTGTGGAGTCCCCCAAAGGTCTGCCCTGGGTCCCCTTTTATTCCGGATTTAAATAACCTCTGGGGCATGTCTTCCACAGACATACAGTAATATTGACTTCCGTTAATATGCAGATAATACACAACTGTATGACCCATTATAGCCTAGTCCTATATTATGTCTTGCCTTGCTGATATTAAGAACTAAATGTCTAAAAATGTCCTGCACTTGAATGACTCCAAATGAGGGATCGTTATAATTACCTCTTCTGGTCCCAGTACTTGTATTATTAACAGTCTTGTCTAGGCTGGGTGCCTTTTCTAATAATGTCAAACTAAAAGGCAGTAATCTGGGCGTCATTTTTGACTCACAGCTGTTTTTTGGTGCTCAGGTGACTAAAGTGGTGCTTGTTCTATTCAAATAAATATTTTCTTTAAAAACAATTGTCATAGCTATAGTTTTATCATTTTAACTAATTTATATTCTTATTTTTGGATTGCATTTACTTTTTATTCCTTGTTTAACTGTAACACCCTTAGTAATTTTGTTTTTGGAAAGTACTATTTAAATAACTTGGTCAGAACATGGTCAATAATTGTATTTATTTAGCCACAGACAATATGCTGTTGTAGATTTTGGTTGATCTGCACACAAATTAATGTTGCAGTTTCCATTATGATACATATTAAATTAGCCTGAGCAAGAAAGAACTGGTGTTTATGATGCATTCCACCGTGTTGGTAAAAATAGATTGCAAAAAAATCATGAATTACCATTTAAATACAGAATTAATGAGTTAGTGCACGGTCTAAGATAATTTCTCTAGTAATGTTTACACACAGTGAATTGCATTTGGATGTTCACAGGTGTTGCTAACTGCATTCTTTTGGAGGTGGGATTTTTGTTTTACTTTTCAAAACACAACTTTGAGAGATTAAAAAGAGACCATGCCATGCCATGTCACATGAATTAAAATGGCCGTTTGGACACATTCTGATGGCACCATATGCAAATGTTCCTGTGCAGGTCAAAAGGCAAAGTGGCCAGGACTGGAAGGCAGAGAAATGTCAGATATTTAAACATGTTTGACAGTTGAAACCATCATTGACCTTCGAGGGGGCTTTAACTGACTGCAGGGATTGAGCAGTTCAAAAATAATCCTCCCCTGTCAAACGTCACTCAAGCTCAGCAATAACACAAGGCATCATCCAGCTTAGCTTTCCTCCAATTTCGGGATAGATGGAGAGACTCGTAGAAATTGGTATGTTAACCGGCAGCCATGAAATTTGTTAATTTTTTGGACTACAATAGAGATCAAACACTGGTGGATTTGGGTAATTAAGCGTCCTAGGAGCCTGTTGATGTGAGAAGTTGTTCTTCCACCTTAACTTTACGTGCGAGTGAGGACACGTTGGGTGCTGGGTGGCAGGGTGGCAGGGGGTGACATGGTGAGGTGGGGGGCAGAGCAGGCAAGCTAATCAGAACTCTAGATCATAGAATTTCATCTGAGGACTTCGTCTTGGACTTCTAATGGCACTGACCTTCTATGAATACCCTCAATTATGTGGAATGATCTCTTGAATAAAGTCCTCAATCACAGTCGCAGACCCCCTACTGAGAAAGTCTTGGGTATTACATAAAATCAACATTAACTCAAAGTGACTGGAGATGGAAAAATATGTAAATAGTTCATTCAATTGACTATGTTTTGGTTTATTTACACAACAAATTAAAAGAGGAACAACCCACTTCTTTTAAGTAGATTTACCACCATTTGTAAGAGGTTATGATCATGTCATGACATTGGGTCAAGCAGAGTGATGATCACAAAGGCAAAGTTGACAGATTTTGCTTTCAGTCCAATCTTGCTTTTATAGTGTCTGGTTTATTTGGGCATTAAAGAGCTGCCATACTGGACACAAATGAACAAAAAGTCAGATTAGAGCTAAGGTTTGGATACAGTATACAAGTTTCTGTGAGAGGGTAGGGTCAAACATGATGTGACACCACAGAGTAACTTACAGCACATCATCTGGCTGAATGTGTGCATATGGAGCATTAAGTTTCCCGATGTGTTTTTAAAGCAAGCAAATAAAGCACGGGGGGAGGGAGGGAGGCGCAGAGCCCATTATCCTGCTACAGTATATCCTTGGGAAAGCAAGACAAATATATATAGCTTCCACACTATATCTGTAAAATTAGTGATTTGCTTTTATCTGAAATCAAAGAGATGCTCACAAATCTATTAAACGCCACCTTTTGTTTTTTAATAATGCATCATACTGGGACAAAAGCGAGCTTTTCAAGCAAAATGTAGACTTTTGTTCTGAACAAATATAATTAGACTTATTTTTAAGACACTCTCTGCAATGTTGAAGCTAATTTGTATTTAGTAAAGTACAGTCCTTGATGAGCTATTCCCAGAGGCTGGGAGGCCCAGTTTGTATTTTGAACCAGCATAAAATCCTTGAATTAAAGAAAACTCAAGGGCCTTGCACTTTCCAGAGATTGTCGACGGCTGGATGTATTGAGATTAGAATAGCCGTCTCTGTGGCATATATTACTCTGTTCTAAAGAATGACAGTATTTTGTAATTCTTCTCAGTAATGTACAGTTCTATAAAAAGGTCCAACGTCTTGCAATGCTTTTGAAAGTTTTTAGAAGAAATGTAATGCTTTTTAAACTTATTATGAATATGTTTTTTGAGTTAGTGGGTAATTCATTCCATGTGCATTAAATGGTACACCTACTACGACACAGTTTAAAAATGGACTCTAAAATTGTAAAAATGTCAAAATGATAAACTTTATCAGCTGTAGCTGACTTACTACTAACTAAGCTAATGTTAACGCTATTGTTTTCACTTTTAACGTTACAAGAGAAAAGGCTTTTAGGATGAGGACTAACAAATGAGTTTAGCAACTTAACATTATCTCGGGTATGTTAGTTAGTGTTAGGTATTGCTGAAGTATAAACTTCCCCAAATCTGCATGACATAGATGCTAAACTTAAACTAAACCCTAAACTCAGAGCTTCCAGGACTTCCACACAATTGGGAAATAATACACAGCGGATATGCTAGTCGCGAACAGGGATTTAGTTTTTAATGTAACCTGTAGCCAGACACAATCATAACTGCGCATACACATACTTATAACTAGCATAAAAACATAGACTTGTGTTTTTACCTTTAGATTTTTAACTTTGTACATATTCAATCTTTACACAATTAAATGAAAAAGAAATGAACCTAATGTAATGCACAATGGGTAGATCTATACAGTACATGAATACGAGCTGCTGTTTATAAGACAAAAGAAATCAGATGGCGTAAACCCCCAACAGAGAAGATCTTTAAAAATGCATAAAGGTTAAAACAACTGTTTACTCTGTTTAAATGGAAGATGGCAAGCAGCTCCCCATTGCATTACCATCTGATGTTGCATAATGCAAATGTATGCATACTGTATACACACACACACACATCCAAATGTGCATATGAGAAAACACCACACTTGCACTCAGAGATTTCTACTTTATAAAATAGTATATAACATGAAAAGATGCCACGAAGAACGAACTGACAAGGAATGATTTGGCCAAACACCAGCTTGACAATACCATAGGGCTGCTCGATGATGGAAAAAAAAAAAGCATAATCACGATTATATTGGTCAATACTGAAATCACGATTATTTAACACGAATACTCAATGACTTTTGGAAAGATGTTGCAATTATTGAACTTAAAAAAACAGTGAAGAAATTAGACAAATCAACAGTGAAAACACCTAGAACTGTGAATTTCCCCCTGATACTTTTCCCGTTTGAAAAAAAAATTTCATTCAGAAAACAAGACAAAATAAGAGTTTACTTGCAAAACGTAACGTGCAAAATAATTGTTTTTTCCTCAATCATTTGTTTTTTTGTGATCATTAGGAGCTGAAATCATAGTCGAGATTAAATTTTTTATCAATTGCATAGCCCTACAATACAAGGCTGTTTTTCAGGCCTGCTCATACTGTGACCTCCTGGGCTCAAGAGATGAGGGCCAAGTGATTCCAGTCATGCAGATGATTTATTAGAGTAAACCAAAGCTCTTTATTTACCTTTTGATTCTACATGTTCGAACCCTCAACTATTTTCAAAGAATTTGAGTACTGACTAAAAGGGCTGAATTTTTCATCCCATGGTGTCTGGACTCAGTCTTTGAGATAGAGGAGCTCAAATATCCCAGAGAGGCTTGAAGAAGCACTGCTATGCTTTCGTTTTGACAAAAGCAGGTTGAGGTGGTTCAAGCACCCAATCAGGACGCCTTACAGACTGCTCCCTGTGGAGGTATTCCAGGGATATCTAATTGGGAGGAAGCTCCAGGGCAATCCTACAACACGCTGGAGGGATTAATATCCCCACTGCCCTGTGAACGCCTCAGGGTTCTCCAGTAGGAGCTGGGAGACGTGGCTGGGGAAACGGATGCCTTGGCTATTCTGCTTAGCCCAAAGCCGCCGTTCCGGAGTATGAAAATTTGCAGAAAATTATAAAAAGGGTAGATGGATGGAAGGATGGATGGGTGGAGACTGATTGTTGCCTCAACCACAACTATGGTGATATTTTTCTAAATATAACAAATATGTTGTTTTCTTCCACCTATCTTTACAATAACAAAAAATGATAGGAACTTATCGAGCATGTGGTAATGTGATGAACAACGTTCTTACCTTTGGTGGAACAGCTGGTCCAGCAGTGTAGGGAGCCAAGCTTGGTGGTACATCTGTGATGTAGGTCTTTCTGGGGCCTGGAGGTTGGTATGCTTGGGCGGGGGCCGGCTCAGGTCTTCTGGTGCTTATGCCACCTACTTGAGGTACTCCTGGATGGTGCTGTTCTTGATATGCACCCTGAGCCATCTGGGAGAAGCCAGGCTGTGGTGGTCCATAGGCAAAGTCGGGACCTTTGGGCTGCGCAGGCATATACTGCACCTGTGCAGGGCTGCGAATGGGCTGCTGGCTGAAATGGTGCCCAATTGGCGCTTGATGCTGGGGGCCAGGCTGGGCCGACCTCACCTGGACATTGAAGGTGGGCTGACTTGGGGTCGAGGCTGTAGCGTAAGAGGCTGGGACTGGCTGAGGCGCAGTGTGGCTTTGAGGCTTGGCAACCGGGCTGGCAGAAGAAGGGGGGATAGACGAGACTCCCCCAGGAGCCTGAGGTTTGGGCGTAGACTTCTTGGTGGCAGTCAGAGGTGGCTGGGTTGGAATGACCATACGCTTGTAACCAGTCACTGGAGCGTTGGGGGAGGTGGCTGTCGAGGATCCAGAGTTCTAAAAAAACAGCAGGAAAGTTTGTCTCCAGTTAAAACAAACAACCAAATAACTACATATCACTACTGCTCGATGCAAGACACATTGCACTATAAGGGCTGTACATATAAGGACAATTAATATAAAAACTATACATTTAAAATGCTAATAACAATGGATAACAATCCAAACATGCTGATGGTAGGCAAGTATGATTTTACCATGTTCACCATCTTAGTTTGGCATGTTAGCATGCTAACATTTGCTAATCAGCAATAAACACAAGTTACAGCTGAGACTGTGGGGAATTTCATTAGTTATACAGTTATTTGGTGATACACCAAGTATTGGAAGACTTGAAATGTTGCCATAATGTTGACCCTAGATTAAAGGCTCTGGTGATCCCCAAAGTTATTACAATTTATCCTGAGGAGGGCTTGAATGTGTGTAGCAAATTTCATGACAACCAAAGGTTGCTGAGACATTTCACTCAAAAGCATGTATGTCAACCTCATGGTGGTGCTAAAGTAAAAGTAAGGGGAACCCCCAAAGGCATGCAATTCATCCTCTGGGGGATATGAATATGGAACCCCATTGAATGGTTGTTGAGATATTTTGGTCTTGACCAAAGTTGTGGACTGACTGACAGACTGACACTGTCATCCTGGAGCCATGCTGCTAGCATTGCAAAAAAAACAAACAAACACTGGAACTGGAAAGTAACAGTAACAGGACAAACTGAAAACAGTTGTGTTCAACAGCTTTTCACTGATACTGGGGTACGCTCAAATGATTATCCACCCTGTCTCCCCAGAGTCAATTACAAGGCTACCTCGAGAGCAGAGGCTCTATACCATCCACAACCATGCATAATCAATGGCTAATAAAGCAGGAGAGGAAGGGATAAATTGTTTGGTAGAGGACGCCATGACAGCAGATTGGCAATGGCACATGACACTTGTGCTGACTCCAGCTGCTTGGACGGGAAAGACGTTAAATCACAGAGATTTGTGGCACTGGTGTTCCTGGGAAGAGACGGCTGTGAAGGAGCAACACAAGCCACTGCTGGGGTTTTCACCGTCTGAACAACTGTGGCATTTTGATCTAATGTCCAATGGCTACATTTGCTACACAGGCTGAACTATAACAAAACATAGTAGCAAATAACGTTTCACTCAGATGTCAGAGGCTTTTGCCCTGAGTGTCTCTCATGTAAGTAATAATTGTTCTTCACTACCACTACATATCGGTGTCAGACGTTCAGCCAGTCTAAAAAGGGTCTATCATTAACCTTGGATGGCCTTATTAGGTTATTGCCTGAAGCCAAAATCTGAGTCAATTACTAAATTTGCAGCACTAGGGGAACAAAAATGAACACTTGTAGTCTTTAGACCCTTTGTAACTCAGTTTGATGAGATGTCTTCTAAATTGGGGCAGAGCAACAATTACAATCGATTTCCCCTTAAAAGTTTATCAAAGCTTGCTGCGCACCAATGCCCCATATAGCTATGTTTGGCTGCACTGCTACACTACGTTGTCATTCCGTGCTTAAATTAAATAAGACACACTTGTGTTGTAATTCGATCAGGGAAAAAGTACAGTAAAATTCAAGTGTGTGATCCTAATAATTTGTTGGGATAAAAAAAAAAAAAAGAATTCCAAGTTTTGGTAAAAGAGGTGCATGCATCAACTTTGTCTAAATCCCATCTAATCCACGTCAGAGGGCAGCCCCTAAGGAACCATCAAAAGCTCCAGAAAATATTTTCTGCTCTCACTCAGATTTCTGTCTCAGTGATTAGTGCTGATGTTTATTTAAAAAGTGTGTCTGTCTGCATATGTATGGAAAAATCTCCACTATGCCCTTTAGGAAGTGAAATTACTCAATTTAAATGTTTCATGGGTTTTAAATACTCTAGATTATTAATTTATCTTTAAGGCCTTAGAACCTACAGTAACATTTAGTTAGCAGAGCACTGGAAATGCAAATTGGCCCCCTCAAAATAATTACACTGTCATGGTACATTTTCCACAAATTACATTAAGAGAATGGATTCACGCCTTTCTGAGGGTGATGAAACTAATCGTATGCATACAACCTGAACAAAAATGTCTGAGTAGTGGGAATGATTTTCATATTAACTAAGCTATCGTTGCAGTTGGTGTATGCCTTTGACCTGTCAGTGTTAATGAGTGGTCGGAGATAATATCATGACTACTAAGTGAAGAGGTTGATAGGTAGGACACGGACAATATGTAATGTAATGATATTGTCACATTGTCATATTTCTTTAACTATAAAGTGTCAAGTTGTTGCTTCCTGTGCCGTCACTGTGTCTTCCACCAATGTTCAACAACAGTATTTATTTTGAGCAAATTGGGTAAATGTGCAGTATATTGCCTCAATAAGGAGAGCTGAGACGCTCCTCTCTTGTTTTATTGATGCATTATTTTGTTTGACTGTGTATGCACTTTGTGTGGTAATATTTAAGCAAGAGGCATGGGTGATATGGTGGGAATAAATATTGTATTATTAATAAGAAATCATTATATATATATATATATATATATATATATATATATACATATATACATATTATGACATATATATATATTATGGCATGACAAAAATTATCAGTTTCTCTTCTTCCGTGTTTTTTTTTAATTGTTTAAAGATATATGTAATAGAGTTACATTATCCCAAATGTTTCCAACAATGTTCAAACCCAGATGAATCTGTAATTTTAATCAATGACACGAGCATGTTGTTTAATCGCCTGTCAATGGTGGCATGTAACCTTTGACCCCTCTTGCTGCTCTAATTTCCGTCAAAACACAGGAAACTCCCAGAAAAACCCGATGCTACGTTGAAAAGTAATTGCAAATCATACAATGTCCCAGAATTATACTTAGTAAGAGTAATACATCTTTTTTTTCATTAATTACATGCCACTTTGCAACACAGTCACAGAGGAGACCTAATTTATTGATTTGATATTTTAACATCGATCCAGCTTACTATGATGTGCTACATATACATACACATATACATACATACACATCTAATGCTTGGTGGCTAAACCACAGGTACAAGGTACAACAACATTCAACACACACATAAAGTTATTTTTAGTATGACTGTTTTGACCACAGTTAACAGCACTGGGCTAGCCCACAATTTAATTTGCCACATAACGTTAGCTGTATGGGTAGTCAATTAATTTAATGCTTAGTTAGCCAGCTAGCACACCCTGGTCCATCTGATTTACTCCCCGCCGCTAAGAGACTTTAGTCGGGATGAGAGCTGACAACAGCCCGGGGGACATAACAGTTACTGTAGGCCCCAGCTAGTCTATACCGACGATCGACTTTTTTTGTGTTGGCATTCTAAACTCTGGTCGATTCGTGAAACATCCTCCGAGCTAGAACCGACAATCCAATTATATTGATCTTTTGTCGAGTAAAATTCTCATCCAAACTAGACAGCCATTTTAATTCCAGAGCTCACCTCCTTACGTGTCCTGAGGCTATTTAGCAGAGGCACCGTGGCTCCGTCTGGAGCTAAGCGCCGCCCAAGATGATTGTGATTGGTTTAAAGAAATGCCAATTAACCAGAGCACGTTTTTCTCCCATATCAGAATGATGTGTGGACTAGCCAGATCCTCCTCCGCAGCGCTGTGGAGGAAGGTCTGACAATGCGAGACAAGGCCCCAGCCAGCTACTACAGCAACCAGAACCCAGCCAACACAAACCCCAGTGGCGGGTGCTTACGACACTAACGGCAACAACAGAAGGTTTAATGATCTGTCGGGTAACCATAGCCATATCAGACCCCAGGCGCTGGAACCCGCATCTGGCTGAAAATGGCCTGCACAGAACAAAACATATATGGATACAAAATCATCAAATTGAAATTCAATGCAATAACCTGTCTGCACTGACAAAACTCTTCACAAATTAAAACATACGTTAGTAACTGTTTTTGTTAGTTTTACAATTTGGAATTTGAGACTGATTTGGACATATAAGATCATATCATCACAATAAAATTCCACTGAAATTGTATTGCCATATATATATATATATATATATATATATATATACACACACATCTCCCCCATACTAATTAGAAATGATTTAATGATGCTAAGGCTTGTTTACATGCACACCTAAAATCAGATTACATAATTAATAATTCATTAAAGCCTTTTTGTATGATCCAACCTGCCCGTGTCATACATAGTTTGAAATCTAGAGGTCCGACATAAGATATAGCATCATACTGTGTTGCTGTATCTAACACGCTCTCCATACACAAATACAACACGCACAGTTTTGAAAAAGTTTTCCCCAACGCCTTCAGAAAAGTTAACCCTCACTCTACACTGTAATTCAGACTGACTTTGCAAACAACTTAAGTGTGAAATTTCACAGAGACTCTCAAGAAAGCCTTTTGACACATTAAAAAAAGATTAGGAGAGACTATACAAGCCTTAGGGGGCTGAGTAAAACTGTTAACTTTGCATTTCAAACCACAAGGGTGGGGGATTTTTTTTTTAAGCAAGTTGGGGAAAACCCCTAAAGAGGGAGAAGTTCTGCATCTTTTCAGACTCATCTAAGACCTTGGATATTTTTCTCTCAACTTTATCCTGCTCCTTATTCATACAAAGTCGAGGCTCTCGACTGTTGGCTCGACTGTCCATTTGCATCTGTCTATTTCAGCACTTGCACTATGACCATGGAAGAATTCCCAGTCAACACTAAAGCATTCACTAATCTTCCCTCCACTTTGAGTCATCTCGTCTATGCACAATAGTCACGTTTAACAATCCGTCAGCCTCAATAAAGTCATACAATTGAGGGTATCAATTTCCTTCCTAAAATAGTTCAAGATAAGGCATATTAAATATGATTAAACAATGTCTCTGTGGAACATGGGGAGACCTCTAGCTGTTTTCAACTATCTTTTCCGTTTGCAGATAAAGTGTGTTATACACATATTGGGAACTTTTCGCTCTGCCTATCTTATATCTGCATATCTGATTCTTATTTTTCGCTCCTTCAAGTGATAGTTGCATGACAACCCTCGCCTTTCACAAGGGAATATTCCAACACTGTTTTATAAATTAGAATACATTTTTACTGGGTGCCCTGTATGACATTTGTCCTGAAACACTGCCACTGTGACTGGTGTTATCACTACTCATTATATCATGGTATGTAACTGCAGTCACGTTCTGTCTTTTGGTGCTTTTATTTTTATTTAATTAATATGCATTCTTTATAACAATGAAGCAACTACTCACAATAATTATTCCTTATGGTGCATTGGCCAGGTGCATTTTACAGGAACAGCTCGCACAACTACAGCTATCTTTGAGTGCGTTTTCATCCACCTATATTTATGTGCATTTTCAATTTGTGCATACAAAAATGGAGTGGAAATGCTGGAAATTTGAAAAACCATTAACAACTGCCAGTTACAAAATATGGCAATAACGTTTTTACACTTGGCTAAGGTGGAAAAGTTGATAAATTGATAAAAACCAAATGCAACAAAGTGCTACATTTCTCTGTATGGCCTAACCTGAATGTGATCCGAGGGTTTCTTTGGATCTATTACATTTAAATCTGCAAATCATGAAAATATTCACAAAGTACATCCTAAACTTTACACATGAGAGTCAGACTGTAAAAGAAAGGAAAATCAAATGTTATCTGTGGATGTGGGAACAGTTTAAACTCCGGATTACTGGCACTGCTGCGGAAGAGAACCCATGTGGGTTTTGAAGCTGAAATAAAAAAAAGTCAGCTACTTTTTTCTCAAGTAGCTTCTTTTGATAATATCACAGCTATGGTATTTGTTCTGTGGCTTCTAATGTTTGCATGAAGTAGTTTATACATTTTTACATGAATAGACTGATAAGGAAGCATTGATGCACAAAAATAATTTTTCAGTAGATACATATTTCAAACTACAGTATAGCCCGACCAATACTGACATTTTGACTCTGATACTGATATTGGGTAGTTAAAAAAATTCCATTTATTGTGACCAAGATACATACTGAACAGGACAATTTACAGAGTCAAAATCTATTTGTCAGTGCTCTTTGGTTAACAAGCTAACAGTTAACAGTGCTTCCAACTTTCTTCAGTCCTAGTTTGGCATTCCTGTTACTCATCAGCCAACAGATCAATGATGGTTCAAACAAAACCATCATCAACATCATCATCGTCATCATCATCATGGTTCATCATGACTGAATTAGTAGATTTGCAACAGTCCTACTGTCTCATTTGGAATATGGAAAGAAACTCGCTTTGTATAAAAAATGTTACAGATTAAAAAAAAACAGAGAACTCCTTCCATGTTGTCACTTCACAATAGCTAAGCCGTTTTTTCAGTCTGTGATGTATCATACAGAAATTATAGCCACACTTAAAATACACGGAGAGATTTGAATACGCAGAATGAGTCAGGTAGCAGTCATACGTACAGACATGCACACTCTTTGTTTTACCACCAAAACAACCTGAAAACAATGTAGTTGAACATTAAAACCATGTTTCAAAATTCACAGTTATGTAATCCCTTAAAAAAAAACTGGGTTCAGAAAAAAAGAAGCAGCAACATTTCTAGTATGATGTAACACCATATAAAGTAGGGCGTATTACTCACTAATGCAACTAAAACAATCTTTTTCTGGGCAACTGTGTTAAGAAGAAAAAAAAAAAGTCCCAGAGAGTCACCGATCGTGGCACTTCTGCAGGCTATCTTTACAAAAGAGGGAAATGTGTGTTTTGTAGCTCTCGCGCAGCAGAAACTAATTGTTTCATTCACCTCCTGCAGTACTACAAGCCAGTCTCTCGCCACACTCACCCCTGACTCATTCCTGTAATGAGGTTTTTTCCTGCACTTGTGGCCCGTCCTGCGTTAGGAGGTGAAATACTGCTCAGTTGAAAATGTCCATCGCTTACAGTATGTCGATATCATCAATCACAGAGATGGGAAAATGCAACTGTTCTCTCACAGGCTCTGTGTGTGTGTGTGTGTGTGTGTGTGTGTGTGTGTGTATGTACTGTAAGCTTGCATGTTATTGGGAAGATGGATAATATGCGAAGACAGCTGTTGATGGAGAGCCTTTTAGCATCGTTACTGGGACTTTATGATATAAAGAGGCAGGTTATATTGACTGTCACAGCTTCCTGGCTCAAACTAAATTTGTCATTGGTTCACCCTGTTAATAAAAGACAAAAGGGATGACACTACGCAGTTTATTTGACTAACTAACATTGACGGAACACATTGAGCGCCCAAAGGCATGCTCCTCTCTCCACAGTTGGCTGCCCCTGTCAAAACTCAGAACCTGCTGCCAGATTGACCTTAAGGTCAATGGGTGCCACTGGCGCTGTGGCAACATCCCTGCTCCGTGCAGCAACAAAGCAATCAAAGAGAATAGCAGCTTATAAAACAAACTGAGAGGGAAAAAAAAAAAAAAGTTAAACGCCACCAAGCCCCTATCATTACAGAGCTGGAGTGTCATCTTGATGCAGTTCTGGCAGCTCACGGAGATAAGCGGCACTGCACACACGTCAGTGGCGTCAGAGCCCTGAAGAGTTCAAATATCCATCGAAAAGAATAGCTGCTTTCGGCTTTGACCTTTTCTAAGGAATAAAAGAGGCTGGTTAGAATACCAGTGTCATGCCTCTGACAGCAGCAGAAGCTGGGAACAGTTGAACATTCCTCAGCTGACTGTCACTGTCAAAAAGAAATGGGGTTTAAGGGCTACAAACTAAAGAGTTTGGTCTATAAAATGTAAAAAAAAATAATAATAATAATCAGTGTTTTTTCCAAAGCCCAAGATGATGTCCTCGAATGACAAGGCTGGAACCAGAGAATTTTTACTTTTTGTTATAAAAAACAGACTCAAACCAATGAATTGATTATCAAAATAGTTGGCGGTTAATTTAATAGTTGAAAACTAAATTCATTCATCTTTGCAGCTCTAACTGGTTGCTTTTTATTCGTATAGTATATATCTTAGAACGAGTTTCCCTTAAAACTAATTAAATAAGATCCTCTGACACCTGCAATGTCAAACACAATAAAGGACCATAATCATACAATATTACAGTATACAATACTTAAAATAGAGTGCTAACTATAGAGAGCCGAAGTGAAACCTTCAAAAAAGCGTGCGTTTCAAAAATTAGAAACCCTCATTCAAAACCACACTGACATTGATAAGAATGCAAATCACAAATCAGCCATGGAACATAACCTTGCTCAATAGTATGCTGTGCAGCTCACTCCAAACTGTATGATGTGAGACTGTTCTTCTAAATGCCAACAAGAAATCAAGTGTATTTCCAAAAATGTCACTTTTCCTTTAATCTGATTCATTGTTAATTTTATCACTTCTTTTTGTATATATTGCGCCAGGTATTGTCAGCCATCTACAATGCGAAATATACCAAATAACACTGAACAGTTATGCCTTTGATGCATTTGGCTCAGAGTGTAGAGAGGGTCGGCCCTTAACCACAAGACCGGCGGCTGGATCCTGGCCTCCTCCGGTCACATGTCAAAGGGTTCTTAAGCAAGACACTGAACCCCAAGTTGTTCCCAGGGCGCTGTATTTGTATGTGTTTAAAACATCCTAATGCTTAGGATGAGTTAAATGCAGAGATCGAATTTCACTGCATTGTACGGTCATTTGTATATGACGATTAAGAATAAAGTTTGTGTTTATTTACTATAAACACATGGATGATGGAATGAAATGACTCTTATTCCTCGCATCTCACATTTCAACACAAAATGGCACAATTATACCTAGGGGTGGGAATCACAGGGTACCTCACGATACGATACAGAACACGGTTCATCGATACAACGATACAGCAATTCTGCTACAATAAATATATTGCTAGACAATCCTATAATGATGTCTCATGCTATCATTCTAAGTTAAATGTGGCTGGGGCATCTTCTAATGATATTTTCCTCAAATTGCTGTTCGCCAACAAACTTCAAACCTCTTTGGCTAGTTAATTTATGTTCAAGATTCCCTCATTCACGTATTCACGCCACCTCGAGAAGGCAGTAAGAAGCAACGCTGGGAGCAGGGCAATCTTTTTAGAGCGCCTTATTTTATTAATTAAAATATAGATATTTGGCGCCAGCGTATTGATTCTCGTATCGCACAAAGAAAGACAATGATACATTGCCGTATTGCTATTTTGTCCCACCCCTAATTATACCTGACATGAAATATGTACATTCAGTGTTAATCCATGTGTATATCCAAGTTCTCTTTTAAGCCCCTCATAGGGAGATAGACAGAGGTAAGGTGTAAGAGATGATGAGTGTTCCTGAAGGCATGAAGAATTGAAATGGGGAGGCCGTCCCTTGAGATGCCTCCAGAGTTTGAGCCTCATAAGAGGAGCAGAGGAAAGGTCACCAACCCTATCATACTCTCAGGGAGCTGAGACACCGCCAGGGTGGTCTAGAGTCTGCATCTACTGCGACTGTTCAGCAGACGCCATTATCAGTGGGAGACTAGTGAGTGAGCACTGAGGACCTATCATTCTGCCATGTTGTGACAGCGAGTGCCATCCGCAATGCTCTGCCTGTTGAGAGATGGGGAGTGTCACGGCATGGCTTGACTGGCACAGTGTGAACTGAGGCCTCCTTAGGGCACTCGTGTGGAAGGATCCATCTCAGCAGCATTTCAAGCAATTGGCTTCACCTAAACTGTCAGAAGACTTCAATAATGCCTATTTGTTTTGTATGGACATGACAACTTATTACGCAGACATCAAGCTATTTGACAGAGTAAAAAAAACAAACAGACCAATGTGTGCAATTCTGCAGCTCGTCTGCTGACGAAAGGGAAGATGCTTCAAGATTACCAACTCTTACACCGATTTTTCCCAGAGCAAATCAACTAAAGGTTTGAAAACACCCGTAGTTCCTGAGTTTAGGTCCTTTGGTGCCAGAGTTTCTAAAACTATTTGGTCAAAAAAACACACAGTTATGAGACCTGCCGCGATAGAACGAGGCCCAACCCAATCGAATCCAAGTCAAGTCCCAAGTCAGGTTTTAAATACTAGGAACCTCTTACTCATTACATCCCAATCTAAACAATATGTATAAAACAGTTTAGTTCCAGAAGTGAAAATCACATTTTGATTATGAGCCATAATGTCTAAACCATCCAAGGTAGACTAAGCATGAGCTACGAGATTGTACAACGATGCTTAGACTATATCCACGACGTTTCACTTCCGGGATTGCTGTGGTGCCGCAGGAAATTCTGCCGGATGCATGACTTTTCGCCGATATCCGTTTCCTTCCTCTTCCTTTGTGTTGGCGTTCTAACCTCCGGTGGATTTCTGAGGACTATGGTTAACTGCTCCTCAGATCTCTGCAGGGTAAATCCAGACAGCTAGCTAGACTATCTGTCCAATCTGAGTTTTCTGTTGCACGACTAAAACTACTTTTGAACGTACACATGTTCCACCAAAACAAGTTCCTTCCCGAGGCTATTTAGCAGAGGCACCGTGGCTCTGTCCTTAGCGCTGCCCAAGACGATTGTGATTGGTTTAAAGAAATGCCAATAAACCAAAGCAGGTTTTTCTCCCATCCCGGATTGCTGTGTGGACTAGCCAGACCCTTCGCCACAGCGCCACCTTAGCTGCTACCATTAAAGTCTATAATAGTTTATGGTTACAGTCTTGTACCTTTGCCTAATTTGCCGTTTCCAAAAAACGTTTTTGTGCCAAATCAAATGTTTTATGGCCATGATTCATCTCGTAGCTGGTTGGCTTGGTTCCAGGCTTAAAACTCTGTAGTAAACATGTTCTGAAACGTCAATTGAATGGCGGGAATCCCTTCCGAGCTCTGTGACTCCAGTGTTTAATAATGGACACGTGAACTCTGACGTCCATGTCACAGGGTCACAAGTTCACAACCTCTTTCTTTAGAGGCACCAAGGAGCTCAACAGCACTGTTCATGTCATTTTTCAAGACAGCATTAACAAATGCACACTTCAGTCTCCAACAAGGACACAAACAAATAGACGGCTTCAGTGCACTTCACTGACTGACTGTTAATTGAGGTGGAACCATGACTGTAAGTGAGTCACACATTTTTTGGTCCCAGAAGTTGTGGCATTGCCAGAAGGCAGCCTAGTGACAGTTGAGTAGCTCTCCCTCTTCAGTAAAAGCACCCCCCATAAAACACACACGCAGACACATTCCCTCTTGACACAGGGAAGTTCATCCTGGTCGTAGGTCTATGGAGCTGAGGCTTTCAATATTTTATTTACAATGCTGCACATTATCGTTACGCAGCGTGTGGATGAATCAGACAGGAAGAGCTTTTTAATTTCAACTTAGATCTTATCACAGCGGATTGAATCAGGAAAGGGTGCAACCTAAATGGATGTAGTGCATTAGAGTTTAATTCGGACAAAAACGTCAACATTCTTAGGTGGTTACTTCATGGGTTATACAATGGATAATTACTGATGTGCATCAGCACTGGTGTATACTTTTCTCCTCAACAAATCTACTGCATGATCATAAGAGACCATTGTAATAAACATCCAGCGCCGCCGTGTGTTTCCTCTGTCTATCTCCGTTCTCTTCAGGAACAAACTTCAAGATAGCGAGCTACACGCTGAAAATGGCAAGCTTTGCAGAAAATTTGGATCTGCAACAAGACAGGCCTGCTTGGTTCTTTCAGGGAATGATTGTAAATATTCACAAAGAATATGTTTGTGCATTTACTCTCTAACTGGGATGTTTTGGGACTGATTGGCGAGGATTGGCAGGGATTTGCTAAGGATGAAGTACACACGGCGATACACTGGTAACTGGTACACTGAGCCAATGAGGTTTAACCATGTATCAGCTAATTTAAATAGCTCACGTTACTGTACTGTGTCAACAGTTAACTTCATTTAATACTGTATGTGGCGGTTTTTACGGGGTGCAAATGTTCCACCAGAACAAGTTCCTTCCCGAGAATATTGTACAGAGCCACCGTCGCTGTGTCTGGAGCTTAGTGCCGCTCAAGACCGTTGTGATTGGTTTAAAGAAATGCAAACAACCTAGAGCATTTTTTTTCTCCTATGCTGGAATGTATGTGTGGTGTAGCCAGACCTTCCTCCACAGCACTGTGGAGATAGGTCTGGCAATGTGAGACTATACTGCATGTAAAAGGGGAAAAAATGAATAAAAAGCTGTCACTGTTTACTTTTTTGATTGCATTTTTTTAAAGCTTGCTAATGTTCAGCCACCTGCTACAAGCACTTTAAAACTATCAACTGTCTAACTATATTTCCTCTATTATTATCCAGTAATAGACTTAAAGTGACCATTTATAACTTTTTAATTTCTGAAGCTCTGTCATTTTTCATACAATGGTCTTAAATGACCTGTAACAGCACACGAGACTAACAGTGAAAAGAACACTATTTTTATATCATTTTTAGTAATGTGTCTGCCCAGGTTTGATTTTTGTGAAGGGTCACAAATTTCTTTTGTAACACCGGAAAAGCCTGTGTTAGTGTATCCAGCCTTTTTGTGCCAGGTAAGATTCTGAGATGTCTTTATATAGGCCTAATTGTATTTTAATTTTAATCTGTTGTAGTTATGACTGATATTGGGGCAGGACAATCACAGGAAAGAAGGGAATTAAAAGAAGAACAACTGAAAGCTCAAAGGGAAAGTGAAAGACGACGGGCGATAACGCAAGTCACACTCGGTCGGGCTTTTAACAGATGGAGACAATTACAGGATTGTAAATGATTCAAAAATGTCCCTGAATTGGCCCTCAGGTATGTAATAAATCTATTTCATTCATAAAATAACTTTAGATTGCGTGATGTGGTTGTACGTTAGTAGCCAACATTAAATTACGCCCCCCTTCCATTTAGCGCAGACGTTTTATTCCTTTTAGTCCGTGTTTGTGTTGGCCTACTATTTTCTTTTCCCTTGTCCCCCTGTAACGTTACCGTATGCAACATTTGAAATGCAGCGATGCATCTGTAAATTATTCTTTTATTGAATATGAATGATTTTCTGTCTGAGCAAAACATTCATCGCAACTATTTGACCTCCCCATAACGCTAACTTGGTAATACAGTGGGTAATACAGCACCGTGAAGAAAAGAGCTTTACCACAGCAGGTGTGGTAAAACACTACCGCTTTAGTCCAAAGGGGCCGCTAGAATCAACGCCAACTGAAAGTTAGAAATAGACACTTTAAGTTCTGATTGCGGTACTTAGTTTTTATGTTATTTTGTTTATAATGATCTAAAGGCACATATTAAATGTGTAAAAAATCTTCTTCTTTTTACAATGTACAAAATAAAGCACATACTGGATGTTGTAGAACCTCAGCAGAAGGGTTGGTGATGTGTTTGATTACTAGAAATTCCCCAGAGCTCGGTGTGAATCAGAGGTCACAGTGGGCATAGCTTTTGTAGCCTCCACCAAAGCAGCGCTGCTGCTCTGGCACTTGATGAGCGCACTATTTTGACACTCATCTGGGCCTCCTTGTTAGCTCCCCCACAACAGATCTGATGTGCTTAGACAGGCCTACGCTGCATATTAGTGGGCTGGTTGGGCGCAGATGGCAGTGCAGCAGGATTTAGCATGAACACGCTCTCTTGTGTTTCCACCAATCACTATGCCAGAACTTAGAATTGAGGACAGAAACTGTTATTAAAATCTTAGAATGGGATCGTAAACAATATGTGATGTATGGACGAAAATATGTAGGGATCTACGCCAACCAGACAGTTCACCAGGAGACCGATTAACTGCTCCTTTATAGCTAAAAGTGTGGTAATCAGTAAATTTGGCTGCTGTAGAGTTGTATGGATTAACACATAATTCCATATCTTTTTGGTGGGGGGGGTTGGGGTGGGGGATGGATTATCACGGCAGCAATCATTTTATCTTTCCACGAAAGGATTGTGAGGTAAACAGTAGAACTATTAACTACTAAAAACTACAAGTAAGGTGAGCTAAAGTCAGTCTAGACACAGTCTTAACCCTCAAACAGCCCTTAGAAGAAAATGTCCTCACTTTTGAAAGATGTTCTCACTCTCCTGATCTAAAACGTGAATCCTCACAAGATAGATATACAGGACAAGAGCACACACACCTTTTTTTTTTTTTGGGCAACTGAACTGAAAAAAACCAAAAAAAAAACCCATGTCGTTTCCACTAAGGGACTCGTCTTTTTACCACAACATTTCAGTTCCAATAGTCCATTTGATACCTCTTTACTATCACTCATACACTTCCTTATTTACTTGACTGGCTGTTGGTTTTCACTAACTCAAACAGCACTTGAGCAGACTGCGAGTGTATAGTGCATGCTCGGTATACTACCTAGCCTACTGTGTGACATGAAGTGCCGAGAATGTTTTAAATACAGGCTACAACTTGTTTGCTGACAGATTCAGTTTTTAAATAAATGTTTTTTAGATTGATACAAATTGTCTAAACCAGAGATATTCAACAGGGGGTCCGTGACCCCTAGGGGGTCCTCAGAGTTAGTGCAAGGGGGTCCGCCAAATTATGTTAAACAATATTTATTTTTTTCAAATATTTAAATGTTTGAAAATATACAATAGGGCTGTGAAACGATAAAAAAAATTTAATTGCGATTAATTGCTGAAGTTCTATAGTTAATCACGATTAATCACATATTTTATCACATGATTAAAATTCTATTATTTTGCATTTCAGAACAGTTTTTAAGTACATATTAACAATCAAAAGCTATTTTTACCAGTGAATCTTGATTGGGAATCAAATGAATGCAAAGAAAGTGACTTTATGAACTTGATTTTAAGATTTGTAATTATTTATTTACTGTAAACAAAAGAAAAATGTGTGAATCTGTCATTATTGCACAATTCTTCCAAGTACCTAACTAAAAAACTAAAAATCCCTATCCTTACCAGAGTCAATCTAGTGTTTAGTAACTCCTAAATAATGTTGATTCCTCACTGCCGTCTAGTGATCAGCGGTTAATGAGCAGCTCATTTCTGCACCAGTCCGTGTTAACACAGCCCAGTTTTGTTGAAGTTGGATGTAGTCCAGTTTTTGTCTAATGAGCGGACACTTGCAAGCAGGATTGATGGAACAGGTGGCCGGCTAGCGTTAGCTTTCCACCTAGCTAGGTTATACTCCAGCCCCCGTTCGCGTTTCACCGCTGAGGATGTCCCCCCGTGATCGCCCGCTGCGGGCCACTGCCCGCTACGGCCGCTGCAGCTGCTCGCTCCAGCCACCGCTGCTGCGAGGGCCGGTGGTCTAGCATCACGTTAACTGTACTACTATGCTTCGCTCCGTAGCTGGTAGCTCAAGCTGGACGTGCTTCGTGATATTTTAATTCGGCTTTACACAACGTGCATATGGCTTTCGACTTATCTACGAGCCGTCTGGGAGTTTTGGAAAATAAAAAGCTCCATTCAGCATTTCATTGCTGCTGTGTTTCTCCATCATTCCTGCAGCCTGCAGCAGCAGGATGTGTTAGGAGGAAGTGGCAGCTTGAAGTAACGGTGCTGCAAAGGGTCAAAATAGTAACCTGTTAGGCACGACGCAAAGCCGAGTGAAGTGTAAAATAAATTAATAAATGGTGGCATGCGATTAAAACAAATGAATCGCATCGGCCCTTAATCGCATTGCGATTAACGCGTTAACGCTGACAGCCCTCACATACAATAATATCAATCCAGAATATTATAGCAAATATAAATTGGCAATTTGTGATTTATTTTTTTAAATTAATTTACACATTGAATATAAGTTTACTATAGGTACAGTAGCCACTATGGTAGCCATCAGTGTTGGGTGTACTGTAATCAGATTACATTTGTCTGTAACGCAGTAATGTAACGCATTACTGTTGATAACTCAGTAATCACATTACAGTTACTTATCAAATAATTACTGCATTACACTTGTGTTACTGGTTCTTCAACTATCTGCATAAGGGGAGGAGAGAATAACAAATCAAACGTCCGTTTCGTGTGTGTTTGCGCCACCATAACACCCATCCGAGTAAATGAAACAAACATGGCAGAGCCACCACTTAAGACATCTTTTAAGGGGTGGAGGTATGCCCATTACTTCAAATTAGTTGCGCGAAAGGACAAAAACTTCATTGTAAGTGTAAATTGTCCCCCGGTCACAAACACCTCTCCACCGCCACGAACACAACAACCAATCTAAGCTAGTTGCTAAAGTCCCACAGACCCTGAGACGCTGATGAAAAGAGCGTGTTGCCGACACCAGCCATGTAGCCAAGACTGTATTCAACAGCAGATAAACAAAGCAGAGATAAATAAGCTTGTGGAACAGAAATAGTGGAGGGAATGTGGCCTGTTTCGACAGTGGAATCACCGTCTTTCCGAAACATACCGGGCTAAACACAGATAATGAAGAGCGGACGGCCGCCAGTACTTCTTGGCAAATTTTGTGCTGAATCTGATGTTCACAACTTTGTTGTCAGCTTTGTGGTATTAAAGAGCATAAAAGAGAGATCTTGTGTATGTCCTCATTATAATAATAAGGGTTTGTGTTGATCTGGGCATACATGAGGTTTAACTTTATATTGTTATTTGGCAAGTAAGTTATGGTGCAGCTCAAGTTATGAAGCAATTCAAATGTAATGTAACTAGTACTGTAACTTGTTACTTTCAGCAGTGTATATATATATATATATATATATATATATATATATATATATATATATATAATATAGTAAAGTAAGGTATTACTTTTTCTTTTAAGTAACTAGTAATGTGTAATTACCTTTTTTGAGTAACTACCCCAACACTGGTAGCCATACAGTTAAGTTTAAGGAGTCACTGTGCCTTCCACATACAGTATATGTTTAACATTAAAACATGATGTATAAATAATATATGAATATCCATTTATTTTCATCTATCTGACCCGGTTTAACATGCAACTTAGTTTTATACAATATATGTACAGCAGTAAGGGGGCACTACTCCGTCTCTCTTTCAGCTAAGGGGTGTTCGGCCTAAAAAACGTTTGCAGACCCCTGGCCTAGACTGAAGCAGAACCTATGGGAAGTATTAGATGAGAATGTCTAAAGAAATTCATGACATTCTGCTCAATTATATTCAAACATTACGGATTTAAATCTGGTACGACAAGAAATAACAGAAACCTCTCACAGAATAAAGAGCATCATCACTATAATCGGTACTGGCTTCATTTTTGCTATCGCAGGATAAAGCAAACACAAACTTAGTTAACTGTGTCAAATAACAAATGGCATCTAAGACAGAAGTGGAAAGAGAACAAATGGGAATTATATAATGATCACATTTCATTACCCACTGTTATGCCACAGAGAATACCAACTAAAGCAAACAAAATTGTTTTGATGTCTGTGAAGCATCAGTGCCGGCTGAGTGTTTTGCAGGAATGCTACTTAGATTTTTATGAATGAGCAGCAACGTCCATTGCAATTTCATCTGGGAGGCGAGCACACATAAGGTCCCCTTAGCTGACTCCAAAATGTAACGTCAGGATGGAAGATTCCTCTCCCAGGCGCTTGAAAGGGAGAGCGCGGGGCGGCCTATTGATTTTAGAGAGCTGGCTCTGTGATTGCTTGTGCGCAGAAAAGCTGCAAATCAAGACTGCTCGTTACTCTTTGCTTATACAAGCGGAAGATTACTGTGCAGCATGTTGTGCCAATGCTGGAGTATGAAACCTGGCCCGTGACACAGACTGGCGTTGTGTTGTAGAATAATGCATTGAAAGTGCCCGAGCACGGACTGACAGGAGCAGCTGGGTAGGGGAAAAGGTCAACCTGAGTTAATCAGTTAGAATCAGGATCAGCTGAGGAGAGTAACAGCGTGCAAGTGTGTGTAATTGTGTGCATATGCACGTAATACTGAAAAATAAACAATCACATGGAAAGCAACTCTGTTCCATGTGCAAACAGCTCTCAGAGAGAAGACACAGCGGCAGTAAAATGGGCATCATGACAGCACAGGGATGCTGCCTTTCAGCGGCTATACGCGACGCTTACGCACCCGGTGTGTTTTGGCTGTTAGACTGCAAAAACAGGGTTAAGTCAACAAAATGTCTGATACATAACATCGTATGGTTAATACATGCCATAGCATGTATGTGTTCTCTGCCTAGACACAGGTGGTGTGGCTTCTCACCCGTAACTCAAAAAACTTGCAGCAGGTTGCGATAAAAATAAACATGCAGCGACTTTGACCCTGACAGGTAAAAGCACCACGACAGCCATACATTAGTTAGTATGACTGTTCAGCCGCTCAGTCTCAAGCTGGGCTCTCACAGAGCTATACAGGTGGACATCAATTTTTCAAGTCGTGTTGCCAAAAGCTTTCAGACTCCTGCTCCAATATATACTGTACTGCATGTTTCTTTACCCAACAAAAGGTGTGCACTTATACTATATTTTATTTAGGAAAATATGCCATGTTTCAGCAGCTGGTAGCTCCACATCCTAAAAAAGTGTTTATACTTCTATGCAATGTGTATATGCGGGCTCTGTGTGTGTGTGTGTGTGTGTGTGTGTGTGTGTGTGTGTGTGTTTACATGAAACAGAGAATTAATGAAAGGAAACAGCTGCTTTCGCATTGTGCTGTAGATTCCCTTTGTTCTGAATGCAAACCTTGTAACACTGACAGCTAGCAGCATGTAGAAGATATATAATGTATAATGTACAGCTAAACACAAAAATGACAAAACAAATCTGCATTTTTGCATTTATGTTTGACATTTTGGGAAATACTCTTCTTCACATTCTTGCCACAATCTAGATGAGTAGACTGCTACCACTCTCATGTCTGTACGCTAAATATGAAGCAACACCCAGGAGCCGGCTATCTTAGCTTAGCATAGGACTTGTCATTTGTTTAATCTGTAGAAAAACAAAGTATAAAAACAACAAGCTGTGGTTTTATTGGGAGGGGTCCAATTTGGGGGACTATTTCTTGGCAGATAAGCCCCTGTAAAACAGTTTTTGAATGGATGAAACAAACAAGATTGGACGTGTTAATAAGTGAGCTTCAGAGCTTAGTGGATTTTGTTACCTTTGGACAGAACCAGACTAGCTGTTTCACCGTTTCCAGTCGTTATGCTAAGCTAAGATAAGCTAACTAGCTGCAGGCTCTAGAAGAAGAAAATACCATAAGCACATTTCTCAATATTATATATATTAAAAAGTGTCTACAAAACAAAACCAATGAGCCAAAAAGTTTCAGACAAATGAGTGAGTGCATTGAACTGTGAGTCACAACAGAGCAGCAGAAGCCAAAGCAGTGAAAGTGTGATAGGGATAGACCGATTATTGGGCCGTTTCTTGGCATTTTGAAGATTATCTGTATCTGCGTTTTATTTGCCTGATAACCGATAAAGTTAATGGATTAAAAAGTGTTGTACTTTGGCTCTGCTACAGCTCTGTGTCTGTCCCTCTGCTTCAGTTTCACTCACCACTGAGTCTGACTTCATGCCCCCCCACAACACTACCTGACTATCTTTTACTGGGTATTATGTAGAAAGTTTCTCATTTATTAAATAATTGCTTAAAGCATTCATACAAAGTTTTGTGTTGGAGTTTGTAACATTCCAAAATCTTAATTTTGACTTAAAGTTTTTCATTTTCACTGTAAATGCATATCAGTTCCAAATATCGGGTTCATTAACTACTAATTTCATTAACTACTAATAATCTGTATCGGTCTTGAAAACCCAGTATCGGTCGATCCCTAATGTGTGACCTCAAATGTATCCAGCTCGAGGCCCTGAACATGATCAAGTTCTCTAGACAGACACTTGCAGGCAGCTGCTCTATGCAGACTATAATAACCCTATAATACAACGTCTGTATTCTACTACAAACATGTCTGAGTGGTCCAAAGGGCATTTCACCATATTTTATGAGCACATAATGTTATGTTTTTTTACAGTATCGCATTTAACACCAGCACCCGTGAACACGCTGACAACACCAAGCACACTAGAAATCACCAAGTCATAGTTGACTTACTTGCCTTTAATGTGTATCATTTTAGAACCACATGGTTCATTTCTTTCCCCTCTGTATCCGCTATGTTTCCCCTGTGTGGTGCAATACTTTTCACTTTGTGTGTGGTACACCCATTTCACTCGCTCTAACCAGGGAGCCAGGAGTCACTCAACCAAAGGACCTAAGCACTCGTAACCAGCAGTCTTTTGTCTGTCTTTGTCACACTGCACACTTTCCCCAAAAATACCATGTTTCAAGTGTCATTTTCCACAAACGTAGCATCTTACATGTGTATTCCACTAGTCTAAAAAAGAGAGTATATTCACAGATGTGCTAAAAAACGTGCTATGAAAATAGTTAGAACATGTTTCCTGCACAATAAAGTCACAATCTGACATGCACTAACACAATAAGGTCAATAGGTGAATGTAAATATGTATGTGTTTCACTGTATGAGGTCACAGAGGTCTGTAGCTAAATGAATTCCTGTCAATAATGTATCATCTTAACCCTATATTTTGTCGTACACATGCATCCTTTAATAAATAAAACAAACAAACAACATGTAGGCATGGTAACTACACTGTAAATTACCCGCAGAATAAAAACTGTACTACCTTTAAGTATATTCACAAATATTTGGACTAAAATATTTCTGATCCCAGTGTAGCCGCGTCCGTAGCCCTCACAGAGAACAACCTTTCAGGTATTACATTATTGCTCGAATATCTCACTAGAGATATGATCTGCATGGTGTTAAAAACCCCTCTGAGCCTTCCTACTCCAAACACAATTGGTTAGGTTTTTTTATCCGCCTGTCCTACATTTATTGTGTGTCAAACAATTTAGTGAACTGCCCAAGGCTTTGACTTTTCGAAGTTGCTCTTAATATCGTTTGATATCAACTAGTGATTTAGGTCAAGACTCATTTTGTCATTAGTGTAAAACAGTTTTGAGAGATGTAACATATGGCTCTGTTTCCTGCAGGAAAGCTTGACTGCTAAAATATATCATTTGGTTGTAATAGTCTAAAAATAATTCAAGTCTGTAGTTTGTTGGTTGGCGTTACACAATAGCATCCTTCATACAGCAGAACTTGTTGAAAAGCTGTGTGTATCACCTCTTCCTAACTTATGTTTTCTAGCAGTGGTAGAAGAAGTACTCAGGTTCCTTACTTTACTTACTTAAAAGTACCAGTATGTCCATGTACAAATACTAAAGGCCTACAAAATCCTACTTAAGTAAGAAGTATTATCATGAAAATATACGCAAGGTATCAAATGTAAAAGTACTTGTTTTGCAGAAAAATCCAGTCTGTAATCTTTGCTTTTTTTGTGAAATGTTAGAGAATTTTACTCAAAAGTTCAAAGAGGGACACACACTGGTAAAACTGCTAACAAAATCTGAAATATGAAAAGTAGCCCCAAACAGACACTGCTTTTTTGTAAAGGGTCACAAGAAATATTGTTGGAAACAACTGGTTTAATCTATGACAATGTATTGTGTAATTTCTAAGGTTGTCTGTTTATTAATTTAAAATCTTAAAGGGGTCCTCCAGTGATTTAGGTTTTCACTTTTCATTCTTCTCTTTCTGTTAAAAAGTCAAGAGTCTCAAGCCCAACCTGAGATAACCCTGATGACAGCACTATGGCCATGTTCACACTTGGCATCTTTTCTTAAGCTGCCAGCGTCTGTTTTGCATTATAATCCTTTGGAGTAAACCGTGTTTTCAAAAAAGTCCTAAGCGCTTTTTTAAATGCCACCGCTGACTTCTTTTCTTGCAGCTCGGAGTGTCTTTTTGAAGTTGAAAAAACTTTTCTGAAAAAAACGCTACCTACGTCAAGCGCTTTTTTGACAGCCGACCAATTACAAGCGGAGTAGCCAGACCGGTCGTTTTCATAACAACAAGAAAAAATGGAGTCGGAGCACAGCGAGTTAAAACATTAACTGTGTCCGCTTTGCTAAATTGGGGGGGTCAAAGAACACAACAGGAGCGAGAAAAATATAGATACATTTAAGTAGATTTAAACTTTGGAGCTTCTGGCATTAACAAGGTCTCATTTTCTAACAGATTTGTTGTTGAGATGTATACGATTACTAAAAAAAAACATCCCGAAACACGTGTGATGTTTTGAATACGCAGAAAGTTACAATACAGGAGAATATAATAACTTCCTTTACATCAATAAACACATTTGCACCGTAAATTGATGCAGAAAAAGCACAAATTGTTGCATAAACATTCACCAAAATGCAGGAACCGAAGTGTCTCCCCCCCCTCCCCCCCCCCAATGTTGAAACAAAACCTACGCCCTTGAGTTAATATACTTAGTTACAGTGTATATTTGTATGTGCAGGTGTAAAATTGTGTCGGTATCATACTTGTGTGATCCGTGGCTTGTAGGGTGAGCTGCTCTCCAGGTCTTCCAGGATGCTGGTGAGGGAGTCGATCTCGGCGTCCAGACTGGAGCGTCTCTGCTCCAGGGTCTTCTCTGGTGCTTTCATCTGGGAGCAAACATCACACATGTGTGTAATACAGCAGAGGAAATTACCAAAACAGCCTGTAATGACACTCATACCCCTTTCACACCAATGGCTCAACTAGGGTTATACCCAGGTCGACTGTGTGTTTGAATGGGGTAACCCTCCTCCATCTACTTGGCTTCGCGACCCAGGTCGCCAGGTGGGTTTGATCAGGGTAGGACTAGATTTGCCAGACCTTCCTCCACAGCGCTGTGGCGAAGGGTCTGGCTAGTCCACACAGCAATCCGGGATGGGAGAAAAACCTGCTGTGGTTTATTGGCATTTCTTTAAACCAATAACAATCGCCATGGGCGGCACTAAGGATGGAGCCACGGTGCCTCTGCTAAATAGTCTCAGGAAGGACCTTGTTTTGGTGGAACATGTGGACGTTCAAAAGTAGTTTTAGTCGTGCAACAGAAAACTCTGATTGGACAGATAGTCTAGCTAGCTGTCTGGATTTACCCTGCAGAGATCTGAGGAGCAGTTAACCATAGTCCTCACAAATCCACCGGAGGTTAGAACGCCAACACAGAGACAGAGGAAGGGGACCGACATCTGGCTGAAAAGAGTGAAATTTGGTGGAATTTCCGTCGGCAACACAGCAATCCTGGAAGTGGAACATCAACCCATTTTCTTTGTAGCTGTGGAGAACATAGTCCTAAATGAGGTGGTGTAAAAACGTGCACACATCAGAACCTTCATGGGGTTTCCTTTTGTTCTGTCAATGGGCTTCCTTAAATGCTACCGAATAGGGGTCGATTTCAATGTGAATTGTGCAAGACCTGGGTCGCTAACAGCCGGGGCGGGACAAAATATGTGATTGGTTGGAAATGACAGTGGGGCAGTCGTCACAGGTCGCCGCCTATGTTCGCCGCACACTTTGAAAAAATAACATACATTTTGTCTCACTGTGCTTTACGCTGGGTTTTCCCCATAGACTGTATAAAACTAGGATTATTACAGGCAGCTTCAACAATAACAAGGTGGAGCCTTTTAGTTCATTTCCGAACAGTCCGCTGGCAGTGGGGGCCCGGATGGTCACTAGTCTGCGTTTTTGCAGAGTTGTAGCAGAGTATTACAAGCAAAACTGCGAAAGGTGATCTCTGAATTGTCATGACCAGGGATATACTCATGTAGACTGGCTTGGTTTGAAATTCCAAAAGGAGTGTTAAACCCTGATCCGACAACCCTAGCCCAACCCTGGTAGGTGGTGTGGAAGCGGTATAAGTTAGGTACTTTTGTCTAGTTGCACTCAAAAGTTAAAGGACAGATAATCATCAATGGCGAGTATTTGGAGACATTCTCTCCTGCTTTGTTCGCCCATTTTACACTTTGGATTACAGTTTCGGAGTTCATGCTTCACCTTGACCTTAGACAATCTTTTTGAACGCCACACATCAATAGCAGACACTTCTCTCGGGAGAGAAATGCAGTGAGAAATAAGAAGCAATGTATTGTCTGAAAGACAAGTGTCATAAAGCAGTGCACTATTCACCTCCTGCTTTTCAGCACACTTGGATTTACAGTATTTCATTCCTCATGCATTATTCATCACAATCTCATCCAGCAGTTTTTCAAACAAAAAAGTCAGGGTTTTTTTAGAATTAAAGTTTGATTTACTTTATTCCATATTTTAAATAGTTGCCCTATAAAAGATAAGAATTGTTCAGATTTTTAATTAACTAGTAAGAAAGCATAGAAAAGTAGAAAGCATCAGCAACAGGATCACTGCAGCAGTCTCAGACCCCACTGATTTATTCACCTACATTTTTTTCAGTTTCACCTCAGAGAAAACATAACCTCAACATATACACACATATATATATATATATATATTAATTTTTTTTATTTATTAAAAAGACCCAAAATGTAACAAAACAGTTGCACAAAAATCTGGAAAGTAGCTAAAATGATTTGACCGTTTGTGACACTCGGTTTTCTACAAAATTCCCGGGAATTTCTCCATGGAATGACAGATGTATTTTTAGTCTTCTGAACTATGCTGCAACTGCAAGAAGACTTCTTGCAATTGCCTGCGGGGGCTTTTTGAGTTGGCTGGATCAGTGACTGCTTCTTATTCTAATGTTATGTGTTTGGATTACCTGTCACAATCTATTACAGGCAGGACTTGCCTCCATTTGGAGCAGAGCTGCTGCTTAAAAACATCTAAGGCAATCACGAGCGGGGGTAAACAAAGCAAAACACTAATGACTTGTCTCAAATCAACAAAAGAACAAAACAGGCAAACTTATTTAACGGGGATAACGAGGAGGATGAAAGGAAACCTTGCAGTCTTTGTGACGTGTAGGGCAAAATCCACGATGAGAACTAGCTGCTTTTGTCTTCCTCTCTTCTGCTAAAGGTTTTGGCATTAACATGTCATAACCAAGACATCTCTCTCAGCCAGGGTGATAAAGGCAAGAATATTTCTGCATTCTTCTGAGGAAATACCATTTCATCACTGTTTTATGCATTCAGTGTGTATAATTTCTCTACTAAGGCAGAGAGAACAAGATGCAAAGACGTTTTGATTGATATCCATCCCTTTTTTTACGAACGGCGCCTGCAGTTAAAAGAGTTCTGCCCTGGCTACAGGACACATAATTAAGATACCAGTGGCGGATTAGGGAATTAAGTTGCAATGCCAGGGGGGGTTCTACAGCCAATATGATAGGAGAAGAAAAGCGAAGATGAAAACAAGAAAAGCACTTTTCAAACTAATTAAGCACTTCATTTCTTTCTGTGATTTCAGGCCTCAAATACATTTGACTTCTACTGTCGATACAGAAGAAGAGCAGCGATGGCAGAGATGGCAGTGGTGAATAGGGAAAGAAGCTAAACGATAATAAGATTATCTTTGTTATGTCCACTTACTGTAATAAACTGTATACGATAGCTTTTTATGAACTAAGAAAAACATTTGCATAGTCCAATTGGGTTTTTAAATGGTTTATTTACCGTAAAGGATATGTTCAACTTTTTTTTCTTTCAAGTCTGTCTTAGTCAGGTACCCATATGTCCATTATAACAGTTTTTGCTCCTCCTCCTGGACATACTGGCCGTTAAAAGATCCCTTCGTAATTTGCCTTTAATGTAAGTGATAAGAGACAAAATCCTCAGTCCTTGTTTAGCGCAAAACTACATTCCACAGTTCAGCTGAAGCTCATATGAGGCCTCAGCAGTCTGATGGACAACTTCCAAAGTTCATTTTGTTCAAAATTCACTCTTTGTGTTTCCCCGGATTATTTTGGTGCTGAGCAACAGTAAAGGGATGGTAACACGAAAAGGGAATTCCGTGCTAAAAAAGACTTGATTTGACTAACTCAGAAAGCTGGAGCCTCATATTAGCTTCAGATAAACTGTTCAATATATGTTTGCACGGAACAAGGACTGCAGATTCCTCCATCACTTACATGGCAGTGCGTTAGAAAGGGATATTTTAATGGTCAGTGTGAACGGGAGGAGTGATGACAGCAAGTAAAACCTGTTTCTCTGAATATGACATTTTGTTTAAGACAGAGATGAAAATCTAGAAGCACTGCGACTTGTCATTGACATAACGGCAGGGTTGGTAATGGGGCTCCCATTACCAAGCGTTCCACACTCAACGTTTTGACCATTAGTGCAGCATGCGGGTACTCGTAGTACGTGTATTTGGCCAAACCTTGTCAGTGTGAACGCACTATGTACTCAAAATAGCAAGTGCAAGTACAGAAGTGTGCGATTTGAGACAAAGCAAAGGATTCTGATTACTGTAAAACACAAAGGTACTATTTGTTTTCCTTTAAGAATTTCTGATAGTGTTGAGTAGCCAGGTTGAATATGAAATACCAATAGTATTTCATTAAACTTTTTGAACATTTTATTTAAACTTTGCACAAACCCTAAAATAATGTTGGTGTGTCTCCGATTACAGTTGAAAATGGATGTGTAGTTACAGCTTCATGTTAGCTTACACACCCACAGTTAGATATGAGTTTAGGCAACAGATGTGGTTTTAGAACAGAGAGAGTGGCGAATAAAAATGATCTGTTACTGTATTAAATGAACAATGGCAGAAAGGATTTGTAACTGTTTAGGGATCTAATGACTTGATGCTGAACCCGCGTCAAATTCTTGTCGATTTCAAATTACATAAAATATTTTGTTGATTACATTTTAACTGCTCATGCTCTCCATTCTCAGCCAATTGTAAATGTGTTAAGGGAAAAGCAGCTATGTTGATTGGCTGAGCCTAACATTCCCTTGGTTAAAGAAAAACCATGAAATTCAGAATTGTGGTTGCAGTGCACCTTTAAAAAAAATAAATATATATATATATATATATATATATATATATTTGTACTATGTATGTATGCCTGTAGTTCGGTCATAACACCACATGAAGACATATATTGCTATTCTCCAGGATGCAGAATTATACTGTCTGTGTGTACAGTTTGTGTGGGAGGAGTGGTGATTTTACACTCATTGCATAATTAAATGATGTAACATTCTGTCTGCAAACTTACAAAGGAATTCATTTAGGGCAAGAAACTGGTCAAATTGAATGAGGGGCCTAAAGAGGAACATTAAACAAAATAATGTGAATCACTTGGAGGATTTTGCAGCACAGGTCAAGTGCTGAGAGTGTCAGTGAGATCACAGAGGCCAGATATCCCGGGAGGGACAAACGCCTGTGGGTATCATGATCAGCAGAGCAGAGAAAAGTGACCGGGCTCCACCAATAGGTGTCAGCCTTCCATCCTTCCTGCATGAGAGCTCTGAGGGATTGAAGAAAGTATGTGTTGTTTGTGGTTCCTTGAGATAGGGTGGCTGGCTACAGGCAGCATGTGGAGCTGGATGTTTTCTGCGTTGGCTGCAACTCAAATGGACAGACAGTGTCGCTGGACTTGGTGCATGAACTCAGCGTAGAGCTCGGGGTGTTTTTTTGCTTTCTGTGCCGACTCTTAGAGAGTTACAGACAAACGAGAAGACTGAATACAGCAACACTTTCTCTCACCTGATAGTCGCATGAGTTCATCAGTGGGGGAGGAGGGAAGGAACCGGGGGAGGGCGGGAAACCGGTTGACTCTTCCGCAGGTGGTGGAGGGGGAAGGTAGTCCGCTGGGATGGGCGCACACGCACGCACGCACGCACGCACGCACGCACACACACACACACACACACACACACACACACACCCACACACAGAGCTTGTTAAATACTTCCTCTTTTTTCCTACATTCAAACGGTCACAATTGTAAAAGAACAGACGCTACACTACTGAAGTAACACACAATAGAACTTCATTCTCGTTTTAGTTATATTCTTAATAACTAGTGTGACAAGTGCAGAAAACGACAATAAATTCTACTTAAAACTATTCTTAAAAGTAAAAAAAAAAAAAAAAAAACTGGGTAAAAACTATGGATAAGGTGAATCATATAAACTACTTCTGTTAATTTAAGGAAGTAACTAGAGAGTGAACAGTTCCCATGATGCTCTGCATGGCCAAGGTCAAAAGCAGTTTACACAGTAAGATTCATATTTTTATACACAGTAGTGTATAAAAATATGAATGGATCTGCTCGGGCTCCTGTATGCTGATCTGTGGAGAATGTGCACACACGTCCATCCATTCAAAAAAACATAGCCATGAAAGTGATAGGTCATATGGGTAGAACTGTGTAATGTGCTGAGCAGTTCATTGGAACCCTTGCCCTTTCGTATTTGTGGAAGCTACAACAAATAAAGAACACATTGTAATGGGTAAAGTTAAAACGTGTTCTTTACAGTTGTAGGTAGTTGCTGGCTAAAATTTGCCACAAAGGCTTTCATTTTACAACTTAACACATAATATTAAAGCTTGTATAATCAATATTTGTTATATTAACAATGGATCAAATGGCTGCCTAATCTGAAAGGTAGGGCTGGGTTAAAATAATCGTTTCTCCAATGAAAATTGATCTTTGTTTGAGTGATCGGATATCGATTAATAAAATCTCAAAATCTATCTTTTAATATGTTTATATAATGTTAGTCCTGTTAAGTAAAAAATACTTTAAACAAACTTTTGGGGAGGTCAATTCTTAATGTAAACAGTAACCTGGTGCATTATAAAAAATATTTGAAGGTTGCTTCTTGCTTGTACAATTTACAGCACAAGTTCTCTGAGAATCTCTTTTATATCCAAGCAAAATTGGTAATGTAACTAAAATTTTCCTAACCTAATTCATACTGAATCCTTGTGAATCGGAATTGAATAGATTGGGGAAATTATTGGCGATACCCAGCCCTGCTGAAAGGGTTCACTCATAGTAAAAAACCTGCAGGGAATTATCACCCAACTCTGCAGTTCCTCTCAGCTCGAAGGAGCATCTTAGCCTCTTTCAGCTCATTGTTTTGGTTGTTACAGTCCAGAACTTTGCTCTTTTGGTTCACCCACCATCGCTCTCATCACAGTCCACTCTAAAAATCCACTGTACACAAACCTGCTCAGCACCAAACGGCAGACAGCCAAAGTTAGCAGCTAGCTAGCTATCATGAAACAAACAAACACAATGAATGCTAATGTTGCTCTGTGTCTGCTGGATGTGTAAATAAGCAACCGTTTTGCCAACATGTCATTTGCCCCAAGTGGCCAAATGTTTATTGCGGGTTTAACTTTAAGAACGTACTGTATAATACTGTATGTGTACACATTTGACACTGTGTCATTTACCATTAATATTAAGTGATGTGTGAATTGTATGGCTATTTTGAATTGAGTTTATTGTGTTTTATAGCTGCAACACATCATTTTGTTCAGTGCGAAAGAGTTGCCTTACTCGCTTTCAGGTCCTGCAAACACTCATCAGGATCCGATTGATTATTATGACACGACACAGCATTTAAGTACCTCTAAAGTTACTCAAGCTAAATATTCAAAACACAGTGAATCTAGATATTCATATTTCTCATTAAGTTGTCTGAAAGATATAATGAATTTCTTGAAGGCAGCATCTGTACAAAATGCTGAGAAATGATGATTATTCATCAAAATTTGTCTTGAACTGTAAAGTCAATTCAGACATTGGAAAGAGGTTATACAGTTATTACAAAAGAGAAGCGGAGAGAAGAAATGGAGCCTCGTCATCCCATGTCAATGGAGTGACACACATAATTGTAGCAATTTGGTTAACTAAGTAGTACTAATCTGGAGTAAGCATGTTTTTCTTTCCCCCCAGAGATTGGAAATGTAAATGTTGTGTTACAAATGAGTTAGACTAGGTGTTTGTTCTGCCAGAGGAGGAGAAACAAGCCAAATTTGTAGTTCTTAAAGTCCACGCTAATCCAAGGATTGCATCCAACCACATGTTTCAGACAGGATAAGGAGTTACGTGCCAAATTAAATTCTGATTTGGCTTCTCTTGGCAAAGGACTTAACACTGAATCATTTGACCATGTACTTCTAAGTCCCCAAACCAGACATGAGCTTTGCAAATTAAAGGCTTTTATGAGACGTAATGGGAATTTGTTCCAATGCTAAGACTTTGATGAGTCCTGTTCACAAATTCCATTTGCTTTCCATGGCTTTTATCTGTTTTCATTAGAATATAATTGATGTCATCAATGTAGTTTATCCAAGGCAGCTGACCAAATTAATTCAGCGCGGGTTTACAGTTGCCTCGACAAAACAGCCGAAGAAGAGAAAGAAATAAAAAAGCAAGACAGAGTGATAATGCAGCATGGTTAGAATTGGACACATTGGTGTGCATGTCTTGAACATTACAACATTTCAGAAATTGTGAGCATTGCATTAAACATTCCCTCTGGGTGCTTGAGGGCCTCCATGTATTGTTTATATAATAACCTTGTGACCTCCGCTAAAACTCAAGAGAAACAGCTCTTCTAAACCTCTGGGAGAGGAAATAAAATATGCTGCTCGACAACAAGGTTCTGCCCCGGTCCTCCCTCCCCTCCCGCTCCAGCACAGATCTGTAAGTCACTCGTGGCTTATGGAGAATTAAAACATTAAGTTTCATGTACATTTCTCTCGAACATCAAAGATGTTTTTAGATTTCTCATTTCAGTAAAAGACAAAGAGTTGTAAATGTTACAGAGATGCATGTTTGATTGAAAAGGAGTTCAGTATGTGGAACAGTGGAAAGCGAGACTTTGAGCTGGAACACAGATCATTAAGCATTAAGGTTATTTTTCTAGTATCTGTGATCATGCCATTACAGCCATTTAGGAGTTCAAATGTGTTAATGTGCTCATGTTAAACACAATCACCAGGCGGGTTTGTATTCCCTGTAATCCTTCCAAGCAAAAACATGTTCTCTTATTAACACCTGCACTCAACCTTGAAGATGTTTGTGGCTGATTCAGGGTCAGCTAAAAAACGGTCGTTTACTAGAAGCCTTTTCAATTAAGTAAAATGTAATGTTATAGCTTTTTTTATAACTTAACATTCTTCTATAAAAGGAATTATACGAGTTTGAAAATAGCCAGACCAGATCTTAATATTTGTACATTACAGTCAGATCCATAAATATTGGGACATCGACACAATTCTAATCTTTTTGGCTCTATACACCACCACAATGGAGTTGAAATGAAACGAACAAGATGTGCTTTAACTGCAGACTTTCAGCTTTAATTTGAGGGTATTTACATCCAAATCAGGTGAACGGTGTAGGAATTACAACAGTTTGTATATGTGCCTCCCACTTTTTAAGGGACCAAAAGTAATGGGACAGATTAACAATCATAAAACAAACTTTCACTTTTTAATACTTGATTGCAAATCCTTTGCCAGGCCTCTACTGCAACTGTCTTCAGTTCCTGCTTGTTCTTGGGGCATTTTCCCTTCAGTTTTGTCTTCAGCAAGTGAAATGCATGCTCAATCGGATTCAGGTCAGGTGATTGACTTGGCCATTGCATAACATTCCACTTCTTTCCCTTAAAAAACTCTTTGGTTGGTTTCGCAGTATGCTTCGGGTCATTGTCCACCTGCACTGTGAAGCGCCGTCCAATGAGTTCTGAAGCATTTGGCTGAATATGAGCAGATAATATTGCCCGAAACACTTCAGAATTCATCATGCTGCTTTTGTCATCATCAATAAATACAAGAGAACCAGTTCCATTGGCAGCCATACATGCCCACGCCATGACACTACCACCACCATACTTCACTGATGAGGTGGTATGCTTTGGATCATGAGCAGTTCCTTTCCTTCTCCATACTCTTCTCTTCCCATCACTCTGGTACAAGTTGATCTTTGTCTCATCTGTCCATAGGATGTTGTTCCAGAAATGTGAAGGCTTTTTTAGATGTTGTTTGGCAAACTCTAATCTGGCCTTCCTGTTTTTGAGGCTCACCAATGGTTCACATCTTGTAGTGAACCCTCTGTATTCACTCTGGTGAAGTCTTCTCTTGATTGTTGACTTTGACACACATACACCTACCTCCTGGAGAGTGTTCTTGATCTGGCCAACTGTTGTGAAGGGTGTTTTCTTCACCAGGGAAAGTATTCTTCGGTCATCCACCACAGTTGTTTTCCGTGGTCTTCCGGGTCTTTTGCTGTTGCTGAGCTCACCGGTGCGTTCTCTCTTTTAAGAATGTTCCAAACAGTTGATTTGGCCACACGTAATGTTTTTGCTATCTCTCTGATGGGTTTGTTTAGATTTTTCAGCCTAATGATGGCTTGCTTCACTGATAGTGACAGCTCTTTGGATCTCATATTGAGAGTTGACAGCAACAGATTCCAAATGCAAATAGCACACTTGAAATGAACTCTGGACCTTTTATCTGCGCCTTGTAAATGGGATAATGAGGGAATAACACACACCTGGCCATGGAACAGCTGGGCAGCCAATTGTCCCATTACTTTTGGTCCCTTAAAAAGTGGGAGGCACATATACAAACTGTTGTAATTCCTACACCGTTCACCTGATTTGGATGTCAATACCCTCAAATTAAAGCTGAAAGTCTGCAGTTAAAGCACATCTTGTTCGTTTCATTTCAACTCCATTGTGGTGGTGTATAGAGCCAAAAAGATTAGAATTGTGTCGATGTCCCAATATTTATGGACCTGACTGTATATTAGAAAATACCTACTGTGAAGCATGGGGGTGGAAACATCATACTTTGGGGCTGTTTTTCTGCAAAGGGACCAGGACGACTGATCCGTGTAAAGGAAAGAATGAATGGGGCCATGTATCGTGAGATTTTGAGTGAAAACCTCCTTCCATCAGCAAGGGCATTGAAGATGAAACGTGGCTGGGTCTTTCAGCATGACAACGATCCCAAACACACCGCCCGGGCAACGAAGGAGTGGCTTCGTAAGAAGCATTTCAAGGTCCTGGAGTGGCCTAGCCAGTCTCCAGATCTCAACCCCATAGAAAATCTTTGGATGGAGTTGAAAGTCCGTGTTGCCCAGCGACAGCCCCAAAACATCACTGCTCTAGAGTAGATCTGCATGGAGGAATGGGCCAAAATACCAGCAACAGTGTGTGAAAACCTTGTGAAGACTTACAGAAAACGTTTGACCTCTGTCATTGCCAACAAAGGGTATATAACAAAGTATTGACATGAACGTTTGTTATTGACCAAATACTTATTTTCCACCATAATTTGCAAATAAATTCATAAAAAATCCTACAATGTGATTTTCTGGATTTCTTTTTCTCATTTTTTCTCTTATAGTTGAAGTGTACCTATGATGAAAATTACAGGCCTCTCTCATCTTTTTAAGTGGGAGAACTTGCACAATTGGTGGCTGACTAAATACTTTTTTGCCCCACTGTACGTTACTGTCGTCCAAGTGCTTGTACACGAGCATCCTCATGCATGATACAAACAACATGGGGGGCCACTCATAAATACATTACCCCATAGCACTACTATGGGTGGGGCTGTGTAACAAATTCAATACTTTTTAGGCACCGACCGAATTGCTTCTGATGTATAGAGTATCAAAAAATGCCTTGTCATTCAATACCCAAATTCAATACTTAAGGAGTAAATCTCATCAGTGTCAGTGAGCCAATCAGCACGCCGCATGCTCCTACCAAGATCTAATAATGTCTGTGATTGGCTGTCTAACGTTACACGTCGCAGAGATATGCAGGAAAAACTCTACGTTACACAGAGACGGGGCTAACGTCGTAGGAGCTGAATGATAAATAAAAAGATTTGTGCCGCGGCAACCTCTAGCTCCCCCAGTAAGAGTGTGCGCCCCATGTAAGCTGAGTCCTTAGCAGCGGTCCGGGTTCGAGTCCGACCTGCTGCCCTTTGCTGCGTGTCATCCCCCATCTCTCTCCCACCTTTCCTGTCTATCCACTGTCACTATCAAATAAAGGGAAAAGCCCCACGCAAAAAATAAAATTGGTATTGAAAAGAGTATCGTTCAAGAACCGGTATCGAAGTCAAAGTATTGGTATTGAATATTTTAACGATACCCAGCCCTAACTACGGGTTGGCTGTGACTCACACTGGTCAAAGGCAAGCAGCCAGACTGACAGAACAGTGTGTGTACAAGATTCATTTAGACTGTATGCAAGAATTGGTTCTAGCTAGATTCCATATCAGCTGGAATGCAATTTGGTTAACGGAGCAATATGCTCATTTTCAGGTTCATACTTGTGTTTTGGGTTTCTACTTGAACATGTTTACATGCTTTAAATGTTCAAAAACAGATTATTTTTCTCATGCTGTCTGTCTGAATATACCATAATTATCCTCTGTCTGAAATGCTCCGTTTTAGCCCTGTCTCTTTTTCATGTGAAAAAAAGGATATATTAAAGGTTGTTTCCTAAATTTGTATGATCGAATGTGTGCTCATTCAAAGATAGTGTAATGAAGGGATGAATGCCTTAAAAACAGTTGAGTTCTTTTTTTGTAATGAAGTCTCCGTCTTTCAGACTGGTCTAAAAAAAGAGAGAGATAAAGAGAGAGTGAGGCAAGAGGAAAGAAACCTAACTTATTTCTTAACTGTTTCAACATGAATCCATATTAAAGCAAAAAATAACCACAACTTTCCAAAGCATAGAGGGTTGTTTGAAATATTACGAAATGGGTGAAAATCGGAGAAAAACATCAACATACTGAAAATAAACTTGTATTTTCCACACAAAAAAAATTACAATTTGCAGTGCAAACTCAAACCCTTTTAATAAAAATGTCACTTGTGTTTGCCCTCTCTTTCTTTTACCAGAATAATTTCCTGTCCTCGTCAGCGCTATATAAATATAATATATTATTATTTTCAAAAGAGGACCTTCTTTTCTCTCAACATCATAATATCTGGGGGGAAAACTTTAATATTAAAATTCTGAGATCTGTCGGAACTGAAAATAATGACCCTCATTCATACGTTAGCTGCATATGCTATTTCTATCATTTACTTTTTCTTTTCTTTTCCTGTGTGTCTATTCTTCATCTGTTTCCAACCAAACAGTACAGGTCGCTGCGAGAAAAACAGAGGTACCGCCGGGACTCGAACCCTGGCTCTCTGCTGTAGTCCACGGAAAAACTATCCAATCTGCGTCACCCAATATTTCTGCTTGTTCTAATGAATCTAAAATCAACACGGGTTTGGGCTGTTACGCACTTTCTGTTCTGCAGGTTTGCGCGGTGCTTATGCTGTCACATCATGTCAAAGCAGTGTGAACTAGGCAGAGTGAGAACGGCTTCTGTGCTGTGAATGAAGCTGGCTCCATTTGTGACAATGGGGAGTTGAAAGCTCCAAGTGAGCACTAATGAGAGAAAGCAGCAGGAAGACCTACTTAATACGACAACTTCCCCGGTCTTTATTGAGCAATTACTTTTAAGTAGCTTCTTTGTGAACAAGGAATCCTAATCGGTGATTAAAGTTATTTGAGAGGCCATAAGAGGTATAATTGGTTATCGGGATCCGGAGTATTGTTAAGGGGAAAGATGAAAGGTTGGAGATGGATCCAGCTGTGACACTGGGACTAATATTATATTTTGTTTTTCAAGTAAGTGACACATTTATAAACACTTCAAGTACTGTATATAACTAATGACTGCCAACTTTGTTAGAGTAAATTCTTTGAAACTATGGATTTTGTTGCAAAATGATACAGAAAAAAAGGAATAGTTCTTTGTAGGAAGATAAAACCTTTGCAGGTTGAGGATTATGATATGCTGTGGGGGCTGAAGGTTGAGCATATGTTTATAGATTTACATATGTACAATATGATCAGTGTTACACATGTGTAAGCGCTGGCCATCTGGTCTGTAACAACTTAGGACAAAGCCCAGTATGACTGCCTTTCTCATAATGCATCCAACGTTTCAGTGAAAGAAAGTGCAAAGGAGATCAAACTGAAGAAATCTCAAACACAGGGAGAGTTTTGTCCCATAAAGAAACACACCATGTTTGCCTGTGTGTTTGGGCGCACAGAACATAAATTATCTCTCACAATCTGAACTCGATTTATTCCTGAGAGCTTGGTGTCGGTTAGCATTCACACATGCTGCAATGAGCCAAAATAACTGCGGGGGAGTGAGACAGTGGACGAGACTGTCCTCCCAGAGGTTGTTTGTTCAGGCAGCAAATACGACCTATATTCACGCTTAAGTGGCCGTAGTCCTTATGACGGGACCAAAGCAGGAAGTAAGGTGACAAAGTACAGTATGAGAGCACCAAATTCCTGCGTGAGGAGGTCGGTTAGGGTAGTTGATGGGTCAAACAAACAGGACTTTCACCAAACAGTGAAAACACACCGGGCACGTAAGCGCTGCGTATAGCCGCGAAGCGCAGCTATTTTTATTTCAGTGTCTCCTCTATTTCTTGCGCGAGACGCGACCTTATGTGTCAAGCCAGGCAGGTAATCACATACAAGAAGACCACAGTGCAGCCAGATACTTTACCAAAATATAACACATTTAAAATGAAACACCTAGGTTCATGGTGATTTTGGCTGACTTGACTTCTCACAGTGAGACACGCGATCAGGCACACGGAGAGAGAGACCAACAAACAGACAGAGAGAGTGACACACACACACACACACGTCAGGCACGTACTGTATATACGCTACACGCTATATGACACTTACGAGCCAGGTGTGTTTTCACTGTAAGGGGACCGGTGTTCGAGTCCGGTTTGAAAATAAAAGTAAACAGCAAGTCTTTTTTTTAACTTTACGTCACATATAGCATTACGTGCAAGGCTTGAAATTAACTTTTTTTTAATCACCAGCCAACACGGCTAGCACATTTTTAAAATTTACCAGCCAATCACATTTTCCCCTAGCCACATTTTTACTAAATTTCAACACATTTTTAATTTCAATTAATTACTTAATTTCATCAATACTGCGCGCTGGACACGTAGCCAACGGTTCACGACATGGTGTTCATGGGAAATGTAGTATTAGTAGTACGAGCAGATAAAGATACGTTTCCAAGCCAAATACACACAAAACCGCCCAAATTTCTTGGCGGAAAACAGACCAAACTGGCAACATTTCTGCTGCCAGCCGATTCAAACAGATGCAGAGTTGTTTGCTTCATCGAGCCAAAGTGGCTAGTAACTTTACAATGTTAGCCGCCAAAGTTCATTTTTACCGGCAATTGGCGGGTTGGCGGGTGTTAATTTAAAGCCTTGGTTACGTGTGGAAGTGGAAGTGAAGTAACGTCTGACTTTAACCCAAGCCGTGATCTTTTTCGAAACTTAACTAAGTAACTTTTGTGCGTAAACATAACCAAACTGCCAAAGTTTCACATTAAACGTTAAAGACATGTTTAAAATCTCGACCATTCACAAAACATTATCTGCTTTAGATAAAAATGTTGTATTTCTTAATTTATGAAAGCCTCCCGTGGGTCAGATTAAAGGAATATCATGGTAAGGTTTGAAGGACTTGTTGGTGGGTCCACGTGTGTCATGGGACAATCACAGCTCTACTTGCATCAGGGACTGTTGAGTTAAAAAACTGCAGTACCTTTTATATTTACACAAACCTAACCTGTATTTAAAATAAAAATCAGAGAAGTGTCTTTACTCTATACAGTAGCAAACAATCTTGAATCCCTTCCAGACAAAATGGAAAAAAAAGTGTTTTAAGTCCTGGGTGTCACTCCACATGCTTTATCTCCTCATAGTCGTCCCAAATGTGCTGTGGCAGAGGTTGAGTGCACATTGTTTTGACATAATTATGGAGACATTTTATTCCATCCTTCGCTGGAGAAGAGCAGCTGAGCCATGCTCTTAATTAGCATGATATGTATAGAGGAGTGATTTATGACTTCATTTGGTTTGGAGATGGAAGGGAGGGATTTGAGGTCTTTGGAGATATACTTGTTTTAAGTGTAAAGGAGCAGACCCAAATTGGCTTCTGCTACCCGGAGGAGAATTCCCACGGGAGGAGAAATTCAAATCAGGAACAACAGACGGATTATGTTTTTGTATAAAAGCAAAGAAACAAATACTGTGAATAGGTGAATGGTTTGAGAGCCAGAGTTGGCCTTTTTCCATCTTAAAGCTTAATCAGCATCAAATGGGCTGAACAATAAGTGCCTCAAAATGTGATGTTAGGAAGGTGATGGAAGGTTTGCTGATGAGTGAAAGCGTGATTCATCAAAGGCGGAGAGGGGAGCTTTGCTGTCATTTCTTATAAACAAACGGGAGAGAGAGCAAATGAAGCCAGTCAAATGTCACAGCAGACAGTCACTGCTGTGTAAACTCCGCCAGTTTCATAACATGAAACCTTTTTCAAACAGCCTCTGCCCTGCTGAGAATCTACTGTAAACCGACATCCAGTTACTCTAAGACCAAGTGCCAAAGTGTATGTAGGGTAACGGGCCTTGTATCACATGGCTTTATGACCTATTGAAATACCATACTTGTGATGGGTATTCCACTGCTAACAAGTACAGTTCCACAGTGTGAATAATATGGTGACATTTAAACATAATTACCATCTAATGGATATTTAATGTAATTGATCTCTTTGATGGAGAACACTTTACATTGTGCTTGTCAACTATAGCAACTATCAAATAGCTTTTTAATCCCACTTAGGGAAATTTTTTAAGATCACATATATTTATGTGATTTAGTATAAAGTACTTAGTGTATACTTAGTGTATACAGTATTAGAGCTAGGCCAATACACAGGGCCATATCAGCTTGTGTCACATATGTTGTTATTGGTAACAAGAAATGTCCGTGCAAAAATGTTTATGGTAAATAGGTTGCTGACACATTATGTAGTTTGTCCAAAAGAGAGCACTGACTAGTAGGGTTGTGCCGATGGACGATATCGATGGAATTCTCAAATACTAACTCGATTGGCCTCAACACACCAGTATCGGAGAATATGTAGATTTCATATATATATATATATATATATAAAATTTATCATGAATATGACTAATGACTATGTGTTGTCTCATAATCGAGTATCACTTCATGCAATCAAATAGAAGGAGACCACTTTCTCCTGTGCACAAATCAGTGTTTGAAATCTTACTCAGCATTCAAACTTCCTTTGATTACAGTATGTAGACACTACTTTGAAAGGACAGGATATTTATTTTCACAATGTTATGACCCTTCAAGATCGTGCTAAGATTTAGAGAAGTGAAACTTGTCAATGTGGCTGCATAAGAACTAGCAACACATGAAATACACAGTGTAGTTATACAGTGTAGATAAAAAGTTCTACACTGTAAAAAAAAAACCATATATATATATATATATATATATATATATATATATATATATATAATATCATGTTCATGAGAACAAAGAAAACTAACTTTGAAGCAAAGATTAAAAGAAGTTCACTTGCAGAGGCTTTAACACACACTGCAGACAAAACACAAAAAGTAGTTAAGGTATGTGTTCTACTTCGATAAAAGTGGCCTTCTGTGTACGAGCCTGAGCCCGAGCCTGTGGGTTCTATGGGGACAGTGACACACTCATTGGTGGATTTCCTGTAAATTCTCCTGGTGACACCCATGAGGGACTCTGAGATAACAACCGGTAGTCAGTTTGCCTCTGGCCAGTCAAGCAAGGAGGAATAAAAACAGCTTATGCACATGGTCGACACTTTTGAACTGCTCTGAGCAAACAATTAGCAGGTTTCTGGTAACTTAGCGTGAGAAGTTTGAGCCAAAACAGCCCCTCTCGGATGTTTTGCAACTTTCACTATGATTATCTCGCTACAAAAACTTATTAACCTTCATAAGAGACAGCAGACAAAACACCATGTTACTGTCACAAAATGGCATCCGTGTTGCTTTGTGTGGTTCTGAGGTTTTTGAAAGAAGTCTGATTTTAATATATTAAGTTATAGATTTGAATCTATTCATATACAAGATAAATATATTCTGAATGAAGCTGCTGGTGATGACTCATTCCCGTGTGAATCATTTTCTTGTGGTGCCAGACACTCTTTGGTCACACCAAATGTATATTTACATTCACTTTACACAGAACCAAAAAAAATCCCCATTTAAACACTTGACTAAGATCATTCTTAACAGATATTTGAAGAAACTGTTCAAAATACTGCATAGCAAAAATAAAAGTCCTAAATGTTACAATAGTGCAAGGCAGGGGCTTGAGAGATTTCTCAAAATACTGATGAGAATGTCATGTACAGTACACGTAAAGGGCAATATAAAAGAAAAAGGAAAAGTACTGATGGGAGTCAACAGAAACTGAATCTGCAGTCTGTTTTTAGGAATATGACCGTTGTCCTCGACATCACGTTTAACACTCGGTTCTCATGCGTAGCTCAAATGAAACAGAGAAGTCCCAGAGAGCACTGAACGGACTCTAACTAGTCACCAACACGTGTTGATCTATGTACACAGCTGCACACAAAGCAAACGGCACGTGTGCAAAACATTTTACCCAGGATACTTTTCTACCACTTTCAATTAAACCTAAAAAGGATGTCAAGGTATTGATCTTGCACTCTGATACTCTGGCAGCCCTTCACCTGTTATTGTTTTTTTCTGTCTGTTTCTGCTCTTTTTTTTATTGCAGTTTTGTCTAGTTAATTGTGTGACTGTTATGAGGAAAATTGAAAATAATGTATTCTTTAAAAATAATAGATATCAAGGTAGAAAGTAATCTATTTTTTTTTTCTTCTTTTTTTTACCATTTTCAAATTTTGACAGAAAACAATAAATGACACACTTGTGTCAATACTGTTGCAAACTGAAGCTAATATGCTGTAGCAAGGGAGCTTTTATTGCAGGGCTATTGCACTGGATTGCATTACATTGTACAGCTATTCATGATATCTTGTCCACCTCTCCTTCAGTGTGTTGCAGAGCCGACTCGGATCTAATCACACAAGCATTACATTCATATCAGGGTCCTTTTAAAACTCCCTAAAACTCAAAATGTTGCAGCCAAGAACGTGCATACTGTAAAAGAACTGGAGCACTGACTTCTCAATGCAAAAAGCAATCCCGACTGGCCTTCCTACAGTACATGTACCGTATGAGATCAAGTTAAACCCAAACATCTGATGTGTTGTAAGGAATTTGGAGTGAAGGGTCACTGTCTGAGACCTATATGTCATTCACTTCCTCCTGCTGGGGCTTTAATCAGAACAAGTTCTCCCTGAAAAAGAAAAAGAAAATCGGAGGGCAGACCTAGCTAACTGTGCACCGCCCCGTTGTCCCCGGCTTCTTTGTCTGCACAATAAAACCAGGCCCCAGACAGCTCATTCCAGCCCTGATACTGGCCCCTTCTAGACAAAGGGACAGCGAGGCGCTGTGCCAAATTGACTTGTCCCTAATTTTTATGCTAATCCTCCATTTTACACCAGAGTCCCCACATTTGATATAAAAGATATTAAATAAATAAAGAGAGAGAGACCCAGATAATCTGTCCATAAAGACGTCTTATCCTTTGACAAGTGGAGATGTCTGCAGATGGCTTTACACATGTGCGTGTTTAAAACTCTGACAACAACCACTGTCATTATTAAATGTTAATGTTTTAATGAAAGATTATGTTGTGGCCCAAAAGGCAGAACATATGACCACTTGAATTTATCACTACAACATGCTGCAACCTTTAGATATCAGCAATAAGATGTTAAATGAAACCCCAAAACAGCTGCAAGGACTTTAAAACAGTTATTATTAATTAGTGTTTCCTCCATAGTTCTCATTTCAATCAACAGTATATTTGACCTCAACTGAATCGTTGTAATGAAGAATTAATTCTAAGCATTGCCCAGTTTATGTAATTACCGTCACAATCAACGTGAACAGTGTGAAAGATGGAGTGGGATTAACAGTTTCTTCTCAAGTCACTGAGGTGATGAGATATTAACAATGCAACTCCGGCATGACTGAATTCATAAAAGTAAAACATTTACATTGCAACAATTATATCATCTACACATGTATCCCCACCCTCTTTATATTGTTTCATTAATCCTCTTAATTCCCAGACAATGATTAATTGTGGAAAATAAGACAGTAGCCAACGGTTCTAGATTAAATGTTTTTGTAGTAAAATGACATTCTGGAATTACGAGGCTTTAATGATGCTACAAATCATCCACTGGGAATAAAATACATTTTTTGGGGGGATTATTTGTATGGTCTTTTTTGGCCTTTATTTAATAGGACAGCTGAAGACAGGAAATGGGGGAGAGGGGGGGGATGACATGCAGCGAAGGGCCGCGGGTCGGACTCAAACCTGGGCCACTGCGGTCAAGACGAAGCCTTTGTACATGGGGCGCATGCTCAAACAGGTCAGCTACCTAAATCTTTTTTTTTTTATTTTGTAATTTTGCAGAAAATATGTCAATATGGTCGTAGGTAAATATCAACACTTAAGAGTTCCAGGGTTCCTTCCGTTGTTTTGTGACAACAGAAATGGAGGCAACATCACTGAAATATTGTATAATCAAATACAACTGACACAAAACTGTTTGTGGCTCCAAATAAACCCTTTCATTGTAGGCCGAACTATCTACACCAGGGGTCTTCAACGCGTTTTAAGCCAAGGACCCCTTAACTGAAAGAGAAACGGAGCAGGGACCCCCTACTACATCGCAAACATTTTATTAAATTGTATAAAAATGAAGTTGCATATTAAACTAGGCCTATAATAACATATTTGGCAGCCTAAAGCCTTTATACATACCTTTTTAGTGTACTGAATACTAAGCCATTAAAATAATACTTGCAGGCATGACTTTATAAATCATGTTTAAATGTTAAACATACATTTGGCACAGTGAATCCTTAGGATGAACTGGATCTGTGGATGGTTACCGTGGTGACTACCTTACCTAAAGAACAGTAAGCCTATCAGCAATGGGTTTTTTTCACAAATAAGCTGATTTATATTTACTAATAATATGTTGGATTCATGTTAACACATTTTAATTTTCTTGGACAATTTCACAAAATTAACAATAATTTGATGGACCCCCTGCAGTAACTTTGAGGACCCCCTAGGGGTCCCGGTCCCCCTGTTGAAGATCTCTGATCTACACCACAGGCCGAATTAAGAAAATGAACAAGAAGGGATGACTGGTGACGTTTTTTTCTTCTTCTCTTCCTCAGTGGTAGGCAGAGCTCTAACAGGAGCCGTCTAAGAACAAACTAACATCTGGAGGAGCAGACAGGTCCGCAGCTCAAACCACAAACCCCACAGACAGCAGTTTTCAACCTGACAGTGGGCTCACTGCATGCTGAATTTCATAACCGTTTCCCCTGTTTTGGAAATATAGTGCTCTCAGGGGGGTTTGAGGGTGGAAGTTTATATAATGTTCGCATTACAACACATATACCAGATGGGGAGGTGGGACAAATATGGCAGATGACATGACATAAGTGTTGTACTTTTACAACAACTTGCTCACTGATAACTTCGGTCAAATTAACTGTGGACTCAACAGTAATAGTTTTTGTGAAAAATTATAACTATAGAGGAAATGTGTATCCATCTCTTTACACAAAGTTGTGTATTGCTTTCCTATAAGTTGCTACAGTCACTTGGAGCATATGCAAAAATGAAGCATCAATGCCTGTGAAAGGCCTGTAGGTAACACTGAGTAGGCGTTTTTCAGTCATTTTTCTGTTTTATTTATCACCAATGACTCAAAAAGATTTCAAAAGACATTAATCTCATTATTCTTCACAGCAAAAGAGAAATATTTCTCTTTAGTTGCACTGATCATCCTATTATTGTGTTTCTTTGGTTCAAAAAGGCTTGTGCTTATTATTATGAACACTAAAACATGACCATATAAAAAACCTAAAACTCAAACACATTTTACATCTTTATTTGACTAAACACCAGAAGTCTTCATTAAGAAAGGTATTTTTTTTAAAGAAGACTAATTATTATATGTTATAATATGAGCTTCTCTCTCGACAGATATTACTCATCAAAGGCAGTTGTTGCAGTGAGGAGTCATATCTGTCTCATGTAAAACAGACACAGAGTTATGCTCTGTGGAGCACAGCCTCTGTGTTTGCTCAACATCATTCTGCATTATCTTAAATAATCTGTGCCTCAGATGTGAATCTTAATAATCCCAGACTGTAACCCTGTTGCAGTGGAACAAAGGCTAATTAAAGGAGTTTCACTAAAACTATTAGTAAATGTGTTTATTGTACATTAACTTGTAGCACTAGATCCTTTTTTTATACAAACAAATCATCAGCCCCCAAGGGGCCTAAAAGAGCAGACAACGCAAAGCTTCCTGGACACGCAGATGACTGCAAACCACAGTTCTTACACTGTATGTTTATTAGAAATTAGGCATGCAACAAGGCCTCTGTCACAATGCAAAGATGTGAGCGCATGCATGAAGCAAAACTCCTTCAAAAAATGTGCAATTATTGCAAGTCCATACGGCTCCACTTGATACATGCACAGAGGCATAAAAGGAGAGAGGTTCCAGACCTGAGTCTGAGCTGCCACATTAACACACACAGCCACACGCGGTCCATCTGTACTTTAGATAGCCACAGCTTAAAGAAACTTCACTTTGCGTTCTGTCGGAGCACAGCTTAGCAATCCAATGTTCTGATACTGATGGAAACAAGAGGCCAAACTACAAACATAAGATCCCTGTAGCATTAAACTACAACTATACTTAAATGTAAGAGTAGATGATCAGTGTTACTATGACAATAAAAGTCTCATTATTGAGTACAATGTGTTTCAGTGCCTTATTCTCCCATTCTCCAGCCCTTTATTTATTTTCATTTTACATTATTTACTGCTCCTCTGTTCACGGTCCAGATGCAGCACACTGCAGGCTGGACCTCAATGAGCTCAATGAGCTTTTTTAGGACTGTAAAATATATATCAAACTCTAACCATGGCAACCAATACTACATAGCTCTGCTATCGGGCAAATACAGGGTGAATAGGAATGTGTATTACTTAAACAAATAACTTTAATTGTGCCTTTATTGATTGTGTTTTACAAGAAAATTAACATTAGCTCCGAAGAAAAACTGTTTAGTGAAAAAGTTAGGTGTTTAAAGTTGTTGAAGTTCTGCTGTGTACGACTACCCACAGTCAATACAATGACTTTGCTACTTAAAGGACAATTCCGGCGCAAAACAAACCTAGGGATTATTTACAGATGTGTACCCACTCTGTCTCTCTGGGACATGTTTTCATGCTAATTGAATGAATTTGGAGCTTGAAAGAAGCTAGCGCGGACCGCTGATTAGCTTACAACGCTAGTATTCGGGGCATAGAGAACGTAAAAACAAATTGCTATTTATAACACTAAAAAGGCTCAAAACATCACCAAACTTCAACGGTAGCATAATGAGGGTCCCTACATGTTAACCCAAGCATTGAGAACTTTGTAAGTGTACAGACAGTTTATTGAAAAGATACATTATAAAAGACACTCGTGTTCATGTTCACATGCCATCTTGAAAACTCATGACTTAACAGCTGGCGATGCAAACTAAAATCAAAAGCAATTTGCTCAATATATCTGAAATAATCGCACTCTGCATAACTTGTCTAGTGTACTTACTCAGTCATCTGGTCCCTCCGGTCTGGGTCGCCAAAAAAGTTTCAAGTACAGCCCTGTTTATCAGAGAGGGGAAATCTTCAGACTGTACAAAACACTGCGTCTCTTGGGTGTCACGACAAAACAGGTCCCACTCCGTGCAACACAGACACTCCTGTTGGGTGGCCATAGCTTCACAATGTCCGCAGGTACACCACCAGTTTCCCGAAGTACGAGGCTGTGTTGCGGCATTGACTACCGGTAGCTCTCTCTCTCTGTCGTAGCCCTTTCACGGAGCTCCCGCAGCTCTTCGTTCAATAAACTGTCTGTACACTTACAAAGTTCTCAATGCTTGGGTTAACATGTAGGGACCCTCATTATGCTACTGTTGGAGTGTGGTGATGTTTTGAGCCTTTTTAGTGTTATAAATAGCGATTTGTTTTTACGTTCTCTGTGCCCCGAATACTAGCGTTGTAAGCTAATCAGCGGTCCGCGCTAGCTTCTTTCAAGCTCCAAACTCATTGGATTGGCATGAAAACATGTCCCAGAGAGACAGAGTGGGTACACATCTATTAATAACCCCTAGGTCCGTTTTGCGCCGGAATTGTCCTTTAAGTTTACTTTACCAGGTCTTTCTTTCTTCTCTAATTCATCACACCATCATTGAGAAAAATAAATAATTTAAACAGAAGTGGAACATGAACGTTTAGTCATGCTAAAAATAAAATGTGTTTGACGTCAGCAAAGTCTGATGTTTGTAATGTAGGAGATTCAGGACAGGTTGGGCCCGGTTTGATCCGGCTGTAAAAACAGTGAGGATGCTGACTTTGAGCGGACATGGCATGCTAAAGATAAACTCCAGCTAGTGGCAAAAAAACAATAATGTTCTTTGATTTATTTATTTTTGTTTCAGAGAGTGTCCATAGTGACAGTATAAATGTTTCATTTTAAATTGCTTTAGTGGTTTCTCCTGTGTTGTTACCTGAAGTGTCAGAGGCCTCTCCCCCCGGTTTGTAAGGGTTGAACTTGGGCTTGGGTGCGACCACAGGGGCAAATTTCTTGGGTGCCTGCTGCTGGGAGATAGAGATGCTCGCACTACCCAAAGTAGTCTCCATCCTGGCAGCCACTTGTCCCGCCTGGTCGTTACTGTTCACTGGGTTCCACATGGTTCTGATAAGGAAAGACACATTTAAATGTAAGCTATTTAAACTGAAGCTTGGACCTGTAAACTCAAGTAATCAGAAAAGGTTTTTTTGCCACAATAAGTTACACTTGTGTGGAATTTGCCTTGGTGAATGGTGCATACATATACAAACAAACAAATAAACATTAACAGAAATAAACAAATAAACATTAACAGAAATAAACAAATACAGAAAGAAATATATACAAAACAAAGTAACTGAGAGGCTGAATGGGTTGAGTGCAGAATGTGCAAATAATATATAGTATGTACAATGTGCAGATGTACAGTGTCGCTCATGACTACTGGAACCCCATGCTAAAGTTGACTAAAAAGAGGAATAAAAAAAAATAAAAAATCACCTTTTGGAAATTGATCTTAATGCCTTAATTGAAAAAAAAAATCCAACCTTTGAGAACACCAATTTTCTTTGTGAATGAATAATGCATTGTGAATAAATAAATGTTCTTCCTTAAAATCCTGATAAAGTTCCCTTAGCCTTTGGAATTAAAATTCCCCCACATCATCACATACCCTTCACCATACCCCCCCATCATCACATACCCTTCACCATACCCCCACATCATCACATACCCTTCACCATACCCCCACATCATCACATACCCTTCACCATACCCCCCCATCATCACATACCCTTCACCATACCCCCCCATCATCACATACCCTTCACCATACCCCCACATCATCACATACCCTTCACCATACCCCCACATCATCACATACCCTTCACCATACCCCCACATCATCACATACCCTTCACCATACCCCCACATCATCACATACCCTTCACCATACCCCCCACATCATCACATACCCTTCACCATACCCCCACATCATCACATACCCTTCACCATACCCCCCCATCATCACATACCCTTCACCATACCCCCACATCATCACATACCCTTCACCATACCTAGAGATTGACATGGGGTACTTTCCATAAAATCATCTCTCAGTGCAAATCAAACCAGCTATTAGACTAACTGAAATAAAACCATGTTAATCTCTAGGTATGGTCACTGTTCACTGGAGCTGTCAAACCGTCTATCTTTATATGCATTCTATACTCCAAAAAGTTAAACTTTAATAACACAACAACATTTATCTTATAGCATTTTCAATCTAGGAAGTCCTGCCAGAAGGAATCATCAGTAGAAATGCTACATAATCTGTTTCTTCAAGGACAGGAGCACCAGTGATCTGGCCAGGGAAGTAAGAGGCCTGGACCAAAGTCAGGGTCTTCTAAGCTAAACTGCAGGAACGGTTTTAGATTCGAGTTTAACTTCAATTTCCTGAAAATGATAACATTCATTAAAATACTACACATAATTCATGTTTTTATATTAAAAAAACAATGGTATAAAATGGACAACTGACCAGCAGTACTGCTACAAGGAGTTATCACACGACCATGTGATGATATTAATGGGTAGTGGGGGTTGAGGTTGTGTGTTGTGTAGGAAACTAATGTAATTTAGTATCTAGGGATGCACCGATCCGATATGGATATCGGGCCGATACTAGTCTATACCCTTTGCGTTCCACTAAGGGGATTGCTCCGGTGCTGCAGGAAATTCCGCCGGATGCATGTACTTTCCATCCCCTTCCTCTTTGTTTGTGTTAGCGTTCTAACCTCTGGTGGATTTGTGAGGACTATGGTTAACTGCTCCTCAGATCTCTGCAGGGGAAATCCAGACAGCTAGCTAGACTATCTGTCCAATCTGAGTTTTCTCTCGCACGACTATTTTGCAGCAGCTCTGTGCACTAGAGAACTTTTCCCGCTTTGGTCCCCCTACAGGTTGGAAGCGGAATTGTCCATTACATTACATTATGCAAGTTTGCCAGATTGGGTAGCAAATCTGTAGTTCGAATGAACTGAACAATGTAATGTAATGGACAATTCCGCTTGCAACCTGTAGGGGGACAGAAGCGGGAAAAGTTCTCTAGTGTTGCTTTAAATAAATGCCATTAAACAAGAGAACGTTTTCGTCCCATCCCCGAATGCTGTGTGGAGTAGCCAGACCCTCCTTCAGCCTTTGGAGGAGGGTCTGGCAAAGTGAGACTAGGCCGATACTTACTCAAACAGCTGATTCTATTAAATTCTATGTTTATATACATTATATAGTGGAATTTTGAATTCCTGTAAATTTGACCAAGTTGTTGCTGCATTTAAAAGGTTAACACTTGAGTTGTAATTGCTGTTCATTTTAAAGTGTTTTACCAAGTTGCTAGTGCACAACGTATTATTTTAATAATAAATTATAATTCAGTGAATCAATATCTATATTACATTTTGTTACCCTTCTCCGGGAACCATCACCTTATCGTGGTGGAGAGGTTTGTGTGTCCCTATGAACCTGAGGGCTGTGTTGTCTGGAGCTTTGTGCTCCTGGTAGGGTCTCCCAAGGCAAAGTGGTCTCAGGTGAGGGGCCAGACAAAGAATGGTTAAAAAATCCTATGAAAAATCGAGGAAGGGATGAAGTGACCCTGCCCGGAGGAAGCCCGGGGCCCCCATCTGGAGCCAGGCCCAGATGGAGGGCTCGTCAGCGAGCGTCTGGTGGCCGGGTTTGCCACGGAGCCCGGTCGGGCACAGCCCAAAAAAGCTACGTGGCGGACATCCCTCCATCCCATGGGCCCACCACCTGTGGGAGGAACCGCTGGGGTCGGTGCGCTGCCACATGGGTGGCAGTGAAGGTCAGGGGGCCTCGACGGACCAGACCCGGGCAGCAGAGGCTGGCTCTGGGGGACGTAGAATGTCACCTCTCTGTGGGGGAAGGAGCCGGAACTTGTGCGGGAGGTGGAGCGCTACCGGTTAGATCTGGTGGGGCTTACCTCTACGCACAGTCTTGGTTCTGGAACCATACTCCTGGATAGGGGTTGGACTCTTTTCTTCTCCGGAGCTGCCCAGGGTGTGAGGCGCCGGGCGGGTGTGGGGATACTCACAAGCCCCCGGCTGAGCGCCGCTACATTGGAGTTTAACCCGGTGGACGAGAGGGTCGCCTCCCTACGCCTGCGGGTTGTGGGGGGGAAAACTCTGACTGTTTGTGCAAATGCACCAAACAAGAGTTCAGAGTATTCGGCCTTCTTGGAGACCTTGAGTGGAGTCCTGCATGGGGCTCCAGTCGGGGACTCCATAGTTCTGCTGGGGGACTTCAACGCGCACGTGGGTAATGATGGAGACACATGGAGAGGCGTGATTGGGAGGAACAGCCTCCCTGATCTAAACCAGAGTGGTTGTTTGTTGTTGGACTTCTGTGCTAGTCATGGATTGTCTATAACGAACACCATGTTCGAACATAGGGATGCTCATAAGTGTACTTGGTACCAGAGCACCCTAGGCCAAAGGTCAATGATCGATTTTATAATCGTTTCATCTGATCTGAGGCCATATGTTTTTGGACACTCGGGTGAAGAGAGGGGCGGAGCTGTCAACCGATCACCATCTGGTGGTGAGTTGGGTCAGGGGGTGGGGGGAAGACTCTGGACAGACCTGGTAAGCCCAAACGGGTAGTGCGGGAAAATTGGGAACGTCTGGAGGAGGCCCCTGTCCGACAGACTTTCAACTCACACCTCCGGCGGAGCTTTTCGTGCATCCCTGTGGAGGCTGGGGGCATTGAACCCGAGTGGACAATGTTCAAAGTTTCCATTGCTGAAGCTGCGGTGAGGAGCTGTGGTCTTAGGGTCTTAGGTGCCTCAAGGGGCGGTAACCCACGAACACCGTGGTGGACACCGGTGGTCAGGGAAGCCGTCCGACTGAAGAAGGAGTCTTTCCGGGATATGTTATCCCAGACGACTCCGGAGGCAGTTGCAAGGTACCGAAGGGCTCGAAGGGCTGCAGCCTCTGCCGTGAAAGAGGCAAAGCAGCGTGTGTGGGAGAAGTTCAGAGAAGACATGGAGAAGGACTTTCGGTCGGCACCAAGGTACTTCTGGAAAACCGTTCGCCACCTCAGGAGGGGGAAGCGGGGAACCATCCAAGCTGTGTACAGTAAGGATGGGACGCTGTTGACCTCAACTGAGGAGGTAATAGGGCGGTGGAAGGAGCACTTTGAGGAACTCCTAAATCCAACTAATACGCCCTCTATGGTAGAGGCAGAGCTGGAGGATGAGGGGGGATTGGCATCAATTTCCCTGGTGGAGGTTGCTGAGGTAGTTAAACAACTCCACAGTGGCAAAGCCCCAGGAATTGATGAGATCTGTCCAGAAATGCTTAAAGCTCTGGGTGTGGAGGGGTTGTCTTGGTTGACACGCCTCTTCAACTTTGCGTGGAAGTCTGGGACGGTGCCTAAGGAGTGGCAGACCGGGGTGGTGGTTCCCCTTTTAAAAAGGGGGGACCAGAGGGTGTGTGCCAATTACAGGGGTATCACACTTCTCAGCCTCCCCGGTAAAGTCTACTCCAAGGTGCTGGAAAGGACGGTTCGGTCGATAGTCGAATCTCAGGTTGAAGAGGAACAATGCGGATTCCGTCCTGGTCGTGGAACAACGGACCAGATCTTTACTCTCGCAAGGATCCTGGAGGGAGCCTGGGAGTATGCCCAACCAGTCTACATGTGTTTTGTGGATCTGGAGAAGGCGTATGACCGGGTGCCCCGGGAGATACTGTGGGAGGTGCTGCGGGAGTACGGGGTGAGGGGGTCCCTTCTCAGGGCCATCCAATCTCTGTACAACCAAAGCGAGAGCTGTGTCCGGGTTCTCGGCAGTAAGTCGGACTCGTTTCAGGTGAGAGTTGGCCTCCGCCAGGGCTGCGCTTTGTCACCAATCCTGTTTGTAGTATTTATGGACAGGATATCGAGGCGTAGTCGGGGTGGAGAGGGGTTGCAGTTCGGTGGGCTGGGGATCTCATCGCTGCTTTTTTGCAGAAGATGTGGTCCTGATGGCATCATCGGCCTGTGACCTTCAGCACTCACTGGATCGGTTCGCAGCCGAGTGTGAAGCGGCTGGGATGAGGATCAGCACCTCTAAATCGGAGGCCATGGTTCGCAGCAGGAAACCGATGGAGTGCCTTCTCCAGGTAGGGAATGAGTCCTTACCCCAAGTGAAGGAGTTCAAGTACCTTGGGGTCTTGTTCGCGAGTGAGGGGACAATGGAGCGGGAGATTGGTCGGAGAATCGGCACAGCAGGTGCGGTATTACATTCAATTTATCGCACCGTTAGACGAAAAGAGAGCTGAGCCAGAAGGCAAAGCTCTCAATCTACCGGTCAGTTTTTGTTCCTACCCTCACCTATGGTCATGAAGGCTGGGTCATGACCGAAAGAACAAGATCCAGGGTACAAGCGGCCGAAATGGGTTTCCTCAGGAGGGTAGCTGGCGTCTCCCTTAGAGATAGGGTGAGAAGCTCAGTTATCCGTGAGGAGCTCGGAGTAGAGCCGCTGCTCCTTTGCGTCGAAAGGAGCCAGTTGAGGTGGTTCGGGCATCTGGTAAGGATGCCCCCTGGGCGCCTCCCTAGGGAGGTGTTCCAGGCACGTCCAGCTGGGAGGAGGCCTCGGGGGAGACCCAGGACTAGGTGGAGGGATTATATCTCTAACCTGGCCTGGGAACGCCTCGGGATCCCCCAGTCAGAGCTGGTTAATGTGGCCCGGGAAAGGGAAGTTTGGGGTCCCCTGCTGGAGCTGCTACCCCCGCGACCCGACCCCGGATAAGCGGATGAAGATGGATGGACATTTTGTTACCCCTTTCCTATGGTGAAATTGGAAGAGAGGGGCCGTGTGTGACAATTTCTGTAACTGACCAAAACAGACAATCAGACAATCACCTAAAGAATGCAGGTGTTAGGGGGCATGGTTTCAACTTTTAGCTCAAGGTCTCCATTCTTGTTCTTCACACAACTAATTCTGTTACTGTGCAGGTGTGAGTGCAATCCTTTGAACAGGAAAGCGTAACGTCACGCAAAACACAGCATTCAGGGAGGCAGTAAGAAGCATCCAGGAAGAGGCTTTTCACCCTGCTTTCTACTGTTGCCACTCCAAAAAAAGTAGAAGACGTTTGCCTTTAGTGGTAGAAAGATACTTTACAAAACGCTGTTTGTTTGAATGTCTGAGGCCTCAAGGAGGTGTAGAGAAAAAAGATCTGCAGCCATGATAGAAGCTCTGTTGGGCTGTATATACATATGCAGCAGTGCTTTGAGCTAAATGCTAAGTTTAGAATGATAACATAATGATGTTTAGCAGGTATAATGTTAGTCTATATTGACAATGTTCCACTTTCGGGATTGTTCCGTTGCCGCTGGAAATTCCGCCGGATGTCCCCCTTTTCGTCCGAATGTCCGTCCCCTTCCTCTTCCTTTGTGTTGGCATTCTAACCTCCGGTGGATTTGTGAGGACTATGGTTAACTGCTCCTCAGATCTCTGCAGGGTAAATCCAGACAGCTAGCTAGACTATCTGTCCAATCTGAGTTTTCTGTTGCACGACTAAAACTACTTTTGAACGTCCACATGTTCCACCAAAACAAGTTCCTTCCTGAGACTATTTAGCAAAGGCACCGTGGCTCCATCTGGAGCTTAGCAGTAAAACGCCTCACAATTTGTCACATATTATGAATGTTTCTAAGGGTTTGTGCATAATACATGAAGGAGGCTGGCCACTGTCTCCATGTGTGTATAAGATTCAAGTCAACTTTTTACATTTTAGCTACTGAGTCAGACTAGTAAAGCAGCTGGTAATATTATTTTGTAAAACAATAAAAACAAGGTAATACACACCGTGCATTCATATGTCCAATCGAAAACAACATTTTCAAACCAAAAAGACTTCATAACAGAAAAAGTATTAAAAAAAATCAATAATTTTCAGTGTTGATGCAGCTGTCAAAAAAACAGATCAGATCAGGGTCTATAAGCCATGTACAGAGATAAATATGTATTAATGTATTTATCATTGTTGTTTTTTTATGGTGGGGGACACTTGGATTGAAAATGTTACATCAGGAAGCAGCCGATATTGATATCTAATTAATATAATAACTTTTATTAGTATATTATATTGTTTTGTGGACTTGTATGGCCTTAATGCAGTTACAGTGAAAACAACAGAGTAAAAGACTTTGCTGTGGCTGAGGACACAAACATCCAGTATTTCACCATCACATTCTGAAATCACTTGAAATATTTGAACTATTTATACGCTGCGCTTTTTCCCATCCTTCTTTTTGTTTGTGTTTGTTGTGCTGTGTTCTGATGTTTTTGGCTGTTTATTATCCTCCGTCTGACTGATACAGGGTTTACATTCTTTCTCTGGAGCACAGGAGAAAAAGCCCACGCACAATCATCTTTTAATATCTGCTCAAATCCCTGCTCCTCCTGCCGCTTGAATGCTTCTGACTTTTGATATTTTCCCCTGCTCTTAATGCTACGATTCAGACACGAGCACCCACCTGTCCTTTCAATGCAAATGCTTTCATTTCTCGACGTTCAAATGGCTAACACAATAAAAGATGAATTAAAACAAGTGGGAAAAGGGAGAAATGATCTTAGAATGTGTGCGTAAGATTTAATACACAACGTGTTGAATAGAAAATGTCTTTTCAGTATGTGGTTCCATTTTTTGATGATGGCAAATAATTCACAGTGGGATGTCACTTTATATGTACTGGGCCCCAAAGTGCACATTAAACCCACTAACATCTGTTTGTCTGTTATTTCAAATAAACTTTCTTCTAAACAAATGATTTATGTGCCATTTTGGGAACACAAACCTGAACCCCACACACTGATGACTTCAGTACATAATGACTAGTGATTCATAGACTCCTTGTCATAATAAAGACATCTAATTGCTTTGCCTCCATTTCAACCCTAAACTCTTAAAAGGGACAGTTCAACCCAAAATCAAAAATACATATTTCTCCTGTTACCTGTAATGCTATTTATCAATCTAGATAGTTTTGGCGCGAGTTGCCCAGTGTCGGAGATATCGGCCGTAGAGATGTCTGCCTTCTCTCCAATATAATGCAACTAGAGGGCACGAGGCTTGTGGTGTTCAAAGCAGCAAAAAAATACATTTTAAAAACTCAACAGTAGGCTTGCCGCGGTAGTCAGTGTTACTGATGTTACACGTGGTCGGGCATACACCACATTACTTTTTTTTGCCCATCGACCCCATTGTTGTTTTGCTTTTTGGTGGTCAAACTGTGAGTGAGCATAGTTTAGGAGAAAGTTCATCTCCCATAGCTCCTGTAAGTGATAAAGTGGTAGCTGATGTGAGTCATGTCAGGGATTATGTGGTTCTAACAATATCGCCCACCGCTGCTCAAAGAGTTGCAATATACAGTAAATAATCATGTGACTGATTTCCTGTTTGATTTTGATCAACTCATGCTTTAACTGACATCTTTCATGTCTTCCTTCCTTCTTTCTTTAACTCACTTTTCTGGTATAAGGGCCAGCTCCATCTGTACATCCTTAATAGCTGCTTACAACACAAGGCCTTGTTTTGATATCAACATAATGTCCTGTGTCTTGTATTCTTCATTTAAGTTTTCAGTTTCTCAGTTGCTTTCACAGATCTAACCATATCTGAACCAGATCAGCTATAAAGACACTGTGGAGCACTTTGCACTTCCCCTGAGCAAGCAAAGTATACCGCATGTTACTTTATTGTATTAATTGTCTTCTATGCATCCGTTTTCTATAAAGCAGGGTTGGAGACGACCCCAGCATGCAGCAGTGACGGAGGGTACACCCATTACAAGCAGATGAACACGGTCACAACTTCAGAGTTTCCATTTCACCCTGTGGTGGTAGGACTGTGGGAGGAAACCCACAAACACAATATCTGCAGCACATAGCATATGTGTAGAATTTGAACTTTGTTGCAGACGTATTCAGACTCAGAACAAATGCGGCCTCATTGCAATGTATATCTCAGACCATTCTCCTGCACCGGCACAGTGTGATAGCGTGTGGAGAGAGAGGTCCGATGATGTTAGACTAAACATGACATGCTTTTTTGCTTATTTAACTGTGACTTAGTGTTCTGTGAGCTCCCGCTACTTAATAAGCTAAATAATGCATTTGCTTACTGCTCCTCTGTATCAGCTTTGATGTGTTCAGTGATAAAAAAAAAAAAAAAACTAAAAGTCCCTCCCTCGTGCAAATGACTGAACACGGCACAAGAAGACGTGTACAAAATACATACATACACACAATGGAGTGATAAGTGAGGCACAGGTTGAAAGTGCACATGCAGTCGCAAAACAAAATATGGATGCATCTGTATTGAATCCTCATGAAAGGAAAGTCAATTCTGATTGCCGGGGCAGTTACAAGATGACTCACAAAGCTGTGACACCGTGTTTAAGAGTGTTGCTTTATGGGGGGCACGGCAGTCAGGCTGTCTTCTCACAGCTGTTCCGCTGCACTTTCACAGCTGTCATTGAGGAACTGCTGCAGGTGTTTCTGCTGCATTAATCTTTCATATCCACCAAGGAAACTATCAAACAAAAACCATCCAAAAGAGGACCACAGAGAGTACAGAATTTGAACATGAAATGGGAGATTTTTTTTTTGAGGGAAAGCATGACATGCTTTCTAGTAAATCGTCTTTGTGGCTAGGAGACTGAATCGCACGTTGAAAACGTACACAAAACTGAAGAACATGATGTGGCAGTGTTCACCTGATATTAAAAAAAGCTGTAGTAACTTCAGTAGCTTCTTTCTTTTGCCTTTCTTAACATGAACAAACAGAGTTCTATGGTTAACTGACTGGTACAGCAGTAGAAGTGTTTTTACCTTGATAAGTGTTTTGTCAAAAATGTCCACCCTCTGAAAATGTCAGGTGAGAAACAGATGAAGTAGTAGAGTTCACTGTTTTTAAAAGTGTTTGCTTTGTATTTTACATTTGGAGCCATTAAATCCAAGTTTACACAACAGTAAAAAGCAAAGCAAAAATGAAAATGAGTGAATGTACTCCATAAAACTATTTTACACAGCCTGTATAGGGTTGTCCAGTGCCGTCCGTTATACTGCATGTGTCCTTTTATATCTTAACGTTTAAAGGAAAAATTGAACTAAGATTTAAAGGGCAATTATGCTGCTCTTCTTCCACATTGTGCTTCATCCCAAGAGTAGAGTTCAGTTAAAACTACACAGGCCTTGGTTCACTAGGCACCGATCAAAACATCACTTCAAAAAGACATTGCAGAGATGAATATGGAGATACACTTTGGCTGGCAGGTTTTTTCATACCAAATAGAGGGGTGGGAGGCAACTGGGATTAGCACTCACGGTTCGTGACGCAATGTGCGGAGGATCGGCCATGCGGATGAAAACCCTTTAAAAATTAAAAGGTTCCCATCTGCAAGAGTCTTCCCAGCATTGAACTTGCTCTGCTTTAGAGGGCTGGTTGAATGGCTGAACAGGTTAATGCGACATTACACAAACAAGAGCTCGCTCCCCACGTCCCACTGTTTGGAAACAGGGACGAGTTCACATGGTCATTATGGATCTTGAAATGCTTTGTGCAGTAGGGTAAATATTTGAAAGTGCCGGAATTCTGACACTGTGCGATGTGTTGACATATTAATAAAAGCAAAAGGCTGTTTTGGACCTCTTTCAAGTGTTAAAAAATTGATGCTGGAAGCGTAACCCCAGTGTCGGGGCATCAGAGTACTGGGCAAGTCAAACATCGTGTTCTGAAACGTAGCCACTGCAAACAGCACAGCGGCATGACACGATCACCACAACACCAACTCAAGAACAAATACTGTGGGGATTTTCTCACTGATTCTATTCTCACTATTCTATTCTATTAATATTCTATCTATTCTATTCTAATCCCAGAGGTCCTTCATTTGTTTGAGGCCAATTTCACTTGAAAAGTCATTAACAAATACAATTAATGAAACACATTATTATTATCACTGTTGCAATCTCAATGTTATATGGCTAACAAGTGGCATTTTGCTGAAATTATCTTCACATTGGCTGCAGTTCTTTATCACACAATGAGCTAGACATAACCCAGTTGACAAATCTAGGTTTTTAGTGCATGTAAATGTGAGAAAGTAAGTAAGAATTTACTTATTTAGCCCTATTAGACATGATTTTGTTTATTTTTTACTTATCCTTATAACATGTAGGGTATGGATTAAGTAAAGCGAAACATCACTGTTAAGTCCCAACACAGTGAGAGGTCTTGGTAAGTCCCCTGAGGGATAAAAGAAAGAGGACATTACTCTTAAAAAAAAAAAAGTGGTACAATTTTGCATATGTGACCCCCCCCCTACGAGGCATCAGATATATGACGATTAATCAATGTCTCACAGGCTACAGTCAAAGCCAGCTCCTCTCAATAAAACATGATGGTGGTGACAAAAACAAGACATTTTAAGAAGCCAATGCCAGACGGCTCTCTCTTCTTTGTAACAAAACTTTTAAAACTAGAATAGAATGTAATCTGTAATTTGTGTTTTTGAAATATAAATATCTCTTTTGTGTAAATAATGCTTTAGAATAAAAACTTTAAATTACAGAGATTTTGTGTAGGGCTGCAATTGATAAAAACATTTCAATAGGTGTTGGAAATTAACTTTTTCTTCCACCAAAATGGCTGTTACCAACCACCATTTTCTAAACACACTTTTGTGTGTAACTAACTTTTGTGTAACATTTGTCTTGAAAAAACAACATCGGGTGCCCGGGAAGATCAGTTGGTAGAGCGCGCGCCCATTTATAGAGGTTTACTCCTCGACAGCGGCCGCGGGTTCGACTCCCAAAAATATAATCTTTAAAGAAGAAAATAGAAAAAACAACATCAACCAACTACCACACATTTTTCCCATAAAAAGTATTATCTGATGTCCAATTTTGTCATTTTTTAACTGATCGGGGATCGGCATTCACCCAGTTTACCATACTCCGATCATTTACGTCAGCTTGTAGTGCTCACAGCCTTTAATCCCACATGCCATGCACCACAGACTGCCTTGATGCCGCCACTTTCAAACCAACATGTCTGTTCAGACAGTATCTCGTAGCTTGCCAGCCCTGGGCAACAAGTAAAAAAGTCCGTCTTTCTTAAGGCTCAGACACACCAACCCGACGACCGACCCTCAGCAGAAAAGGCAGTCAGACTGATCAGTCTCCCCGAGTTGATCCAAAAAGTGCCTCTGAACACACCGAAGAGACGCCGACTTGACGTATGTTCTGCGCATTCATGAGATGTAATACGTCTCCATAACAGCAGGCGGCGCTAATCTGTATTGGATTTCAAAGCCAGACCATAATGGCGGCTTGTTCAGAATACGATCTCATATTTTACTAAAATAAAAAAATAAAAAAGCGAGAAATAGGCCACGCAGTTGCTGAATTTCATTTCAGATCGACAAAGGTCAGTTCAAAAGATTTTCGTCAGATTTTGAGAGACTCTAGTCACGCTCATCCCACTCGTCATTTCCGGGTTAGCTCTCCACCAATCAGATTGGTCATTCAGTCCGACTGCCCGCTGGCCGATTTGACTTGTTGAAAATGAAGGCTGACGGCTCCTCCGACTGACGACGGCACGGAACACACGGAACAGACTCGAGTCACCGACCTCGCCAGACTGTCAGACGGCCAATAATTGGGTTGGTGTGTCAGCGCCTTAAGTCACCCGTTTTTTACAGAAAAAACTTCTGTGATTCCTCTTTCGGGCCGTTATTCCCTGCAGCCGACACCGGTAAACACGAGAAGAAAATCAAAGATTGACTAATGAGTGCCAGAGGCGTCACTAAGTTTAGCAGTTTGCAGCTCTATTATCTGAGCAAATACAAAAATATGATCAGGTCTCGGTATCAGCAGATATTCAATAATTAAAAAATCTGATTGGATCACAGGGTCAAAAAAACTGATCGGGAAATCCCTATATTTAATATTTATTCACTTATGGTTATCCATTTTCAATGTCACACACACACACAGAGCAGAGAGCCGCTTTTGAAGTGTGCTGTGGTGGAATCACAAGCATTGTCTAGACAACACAGCGATCATCTCTGGCGGCCGGAACGCAGCCTGGTAGAATCCACTTTTAAGGTCGGGCACCTGATGATTTCCACAGAATTATTCAATTGTGTGTTAAATTCCCCCTGCTATTGGCTGGTAGGTTGATCAAATTCACCCTGTATTTGGCCGCAGGCGGGTAACCTTTGATGTATTTGACCACCAGTAGTGCCATGGAGCAATGTTTTTCGCATTTTTTAATGTATCATGCACATGCACGAGGATGCTGCCTGTATCATGATATTCCACTAATTGAAAAATCATGTCAGTTTCTGTATGCACAAAGAAGCTATAGCATTGCACCAGCAAAGGCAATGAAGAAGACCGCTAACAAGCAAACACTAATATAAACAATCCTGATTTCAAATATTTTTGAAAACGGCTTTGCAAATGTTTTATGAGGAAGAAAATAAATTCAACATGTTTGCCAGACCTCAAGGATACATAGTATACAATGCATTGTGTATAGTTACACTGAATGACTCCACAAAGCACCAAAAATGTAAGAAAATAATTATAACTTCCCAGAGTCCAAGGTGATGTCTTTAAATGTCTTGTTTAGTCCAACAAATAATCCAAAACACACAGAAAAAAAGGTATAGAAAGTAGAGAATTATTGTCCTTTAATTATGGACAATTCATTATAAAATGAATCAGCAAAATAGCTGCCATTCATTTTCTCTCAATCAACCAATCAATTAACTTCATGACTGTTCTGTCATCTCGAGTTTTGTGTAATTAATACATTGTTGTTTATTAAAGTGAAAATAGTATGTATCGGGATTTTGCCACAGATTTTAAAACTGATTCTTTTCCCTAGAACCGTTATTTATTTATTTTACCAATGATTCCTCTAAATATGTTCTGTTGATATGGTACCGCTGACATCATATCCGTTTCCAGCAAAACAGAGCGAAAGCAGAAAATCCATGTTATGTTCTTCTTTACAAATGAAATAAATGTTTTTTGACGGACCGACTTGTGATGTGCATTCTTTTTAGAAAACTAGTAGTTTTTAGAAATTTCTCATGATTTATTGTCTTTAGAAGTGTATTATTCAACTTTTGTTTATGTTTAAGAAGGAAAAGAAAATCACAACACTCAATACTACCAAATCGCAATACTTCTAGAATCGCAATACAAATCAAATCTGCACCCACGTATCGTCAAAGAATCCAATCGTCCCAGCCCTACTATTCATATTTGTAGATTTCTGAGAAATCCTGGTTTGTATTGTAGCCCAATGAAGGAAATTTTCAAAGGACATTTTTAGGCTATATCATTTCTGTCATGTACCAGTTATGGTCCACAGTCATTTATTTGCTGATTACTGGTCTACAACCTTTCACCAAGGGAAGAACAGGAGCGCTCACAAAAAAGTGAAACCAGGGACACAAAGGTCTGAAGTGTGTGTGTGTGTGTGTGTGTGTGTGTGTGTGTGTGTGTGTGTGTGTGTGTGGGGGGGGTTTACAGTGAAGCAACTTTACCTCTACCAACCACAGTTGTCCTGTTTCAACACTGCTGTCTCACAGTCACTTGCTGTAAGTCAATCCGTGCAACAGCACACGCCACTTTAACACAAACCAGCTATGACAACAAGAGAAAGGAAAGCTAGCAGGCTAAATCCCCTTTGTGTTGTGTCAAAGCGAGTGTGTTCAGAGCTCTGTGAAGAAGAGGGTCTCATTCACAACTCATCGTGTCTCCACTCAGACAGTAACCCGGCGAGAGGCGGCTGATGCCAGTTTGACAGAAGCGGACGGGGCAGCGAGTGTTCCCCAGAGAAACAGAACAAACTTGTCGGGCAGGTTGCAGCGACAGACATCAACGGTTTCTCATATACTTCTACATCAGCGGTGCAACAGTGTGCTCTTTGTTTCCCATCTACCAACGAAAGCTATCTACGCCAGGCTATTTGATAAATACATTATCAGGTGCTTCAACTATTTCCGACATGAGGTCAGCGCTGTAAACGGTCACTGTGTGTGAGTTTTAAACTGCAGATTGTTCTTTCATCATTGACTGAAACAGTAGTACATGTTTTACAGCAACAGTCTACCTGTCTAATTTGCCTCTCCACCCCAAAGTATTTATCCTGGAGTTGTACCCAACCGATCATAATTAAGAGGTAAAAAATACTTAGATTTACCTAGATATGTGCTTTTTGCAAGCAAAACGGTTGATTTTTCAGGCTGTTAAAAGTGTGAATAGGCCTAGTATTGGTCGATGGCTTGTGGAAATGTCTTCTTGCCTATCAATGGAAAGAATAACATATATGGTTAACGATAGACAAGATACTTTCAAACAGGTTTGGGGACCATTCATGGACTTATAATATATATAATATACTGGCAAATGGGGGAGCGAGGGGAATTCTGACTAATTTTGTATTTTTCATGTGGGAGAGAGATGTTTATATCGGCTTGTTATATCCTATAAGAAGGGATCAGACCACGGTCAAAGGTGTATTGGTATTTTTAGGTTTTAGTGTGCTGTGAGTGCTTTCAGTTGTTTGGTTTTTGCTACTATTGTTTTTCAGGCTATGTCTACATTTCTGCATGTCTTGGTTAAAATGAAACTCAATAAACATATTGTTTATAAAAAACAGTCTACATGTCTCAGAGTCCGTTTTTAAAGGCCAGATCATTTCAGATCGATGTGTACTATCAGACAGCCAGTGTAAAGCCCCTCGTTATTAGGCTAATTACACAGAGGGATAATATGAAGGTTAATCAAATGATAAACATTTGCAAATACCGATTTGTTTTCCCCATTAGCTATTGTGAAGACCCCAACCAGCTGATAAGCATTACAAATGAGATTTGGAGCTGTGACTACTACAAAGAGTAAAACCCCCACTCCCACCCACCACCTCCCTGAGCAAAGCAGAAGTAAAAAAAACTAAAACAAAACAGGATACGGGTTAGAAATGAAAAGGTAACTGCACTGCCAACTGTTTAGACATCAATTTAAATGTATTCTCAAGTTGAAAATAGCTTCAATGTGTGAAATGACTCTGCTAATGTTGGTTTGGAAGTTCTTTAATCAGGAATAACCCCTAGAGATGTAGCATCTCGTTTAGTGACATACATATACATATACAGTACAATCACAATTAGACAAGACAGTTAAAAAAAACAAAAAAAACAGCAACAAACTAATATGTACATCTCAGCATACTAAAGCTGCAGCCACACCAACCAGACGGCCGACCCTCAGCAGTAAAGCCAGTGTGACTGATCAGTCTCCCCGAGTTAGTCAAAAAAGTGCCTCAGAACACGCCGAAGCGACGAGACGTAATACGTCTCCATAACAGCAGGCGGCGCTAATCTGTATTGTTGTCCAAAAATGAAAACTGGATTCATTACAGATGCCTCATTACATCGGCATTAGAAACTGGAGGTGTTCACGGTGCTATTTTCAGGTTTTGTGACACTATCATAGACCTTTGAGTCTCTAATCTGATCCAGAGTTTTACTCTTTTTTTATGTGTTGGTCTATGAGTAAGCAGGTGTATGTAAAGTATGCATGTATGGGTTGATGGATTACTTAACGGGCCTACCGGGCACAGACCCAAGGGCCCAAGGGTTTAGGGGGCCACAGGGGACTACAAAGACACAAAACTCAGCACGCACTAAGAGACACAAGATGACCACAAAGAGACACAAAAGGAAAACAAGAGACACAAAAAGACAACAAAAATGACCACATAATGACCACAAAGAGACGCAAAATGACTACAAACATTGCGGCTTTGTAGCTGTTTCGTGTCTTTTTTTTACGAGGGTTTTATTGCAGTAGGAAGTGAGGGGGGAGGGCTTTCATGTGTCTGTGCCCGGGGGCCCATTGTTTCATAATCCATACATGCATGGATGCGTTTTTAAGCCCCAAAAACGGCGTCTCCATCTAAACAAAAGGCACATCTGATAAAATATTTTTTATGTTTTCAGACGCGAGCGTATTCGTGTAAACAGGGCCTCAGTTCTGTGTGTCAATTTGTCTATAGTCTATATCCACGACGTTCCTGGATTGTGCCGCTGCCGGCGGAAATTTCACCTGATTTCACTCATTTAGGCCGGATAGCCAATGCCTTGGGCTTCCTTTGTGTTGGCGTTCTAACCTCCGGTGGATTTGTGAGGACTATGGTTAACTGCTCCTCAGATCTCTGCAGGGTAAATCCAGACAGCTAGCTAGACTATCTGTCCAATCTGAGTTTTCTGTTGCACGACTAAAACTACTTTTGAACGTACACATGTTCCACCAAACAAGTTCCTTCCTGAGACTATTTAGCAGAGGCACCGTTGAGAGACTAATTTGTCTATAACCCGAGTGGATCGACATGCGGACTCCGAATCAGTTTTGAACACGCGGTACGTCATTATCACTGCAGGAGAAAATATCTTAAGCAGTCAGTAGCCTATGTTTGCCCTGGGCCACATATCAAACTAATTATTAAATTTTTTGTTTTTGCAAGATGTAAAAAATGTAGATATTGTAAAAATGACTAAAAGCTTATTTCCAGTCTAAAAGTAATGTAGGTGATAGCTGGCTCCATCCGCTCTCTTGAGTCCCAACAGTCCTGTAAACTGTGATGCGATTCACGGATATTAAACTGGTATTTTCTGTCTTTGGCTACAGAATGTTTTATTGCTAGTACACAAAGTGAAAGCAGAACTTTCAGTCCTTGTTATAATTCTGACCTCAAGTAACTGTGCTCAAATTCCTAACGTAATTTCTAATGGTGATTCTCTCCATGGGAAGCACATCTTGGCTTTGTCAACCTTTACTGCACCTTTTTTCAGCTGTCATTGTGTCTTTGAAGTTTTCAGCTGTGCTAATTAAATGAACATGTTGCAACATTCATACACAAAAAGAGGCTCAGAGAACGTTTGAAGGCTCAAAAATACTTACTGAGAAAATCTACTGTTTGAATATGCTCTCTACACTTCTTTTGTGCTCAAACTATCAGAATTACAGCAAAAACAAGAATTACATTCCTGCGTCACCTGGGCATATGAATACATTTGTGACAATTTAATATTTATCCACTGGATAATAGCTATGTTTGTTAAAGTAACAGCACAAAACTTCCTAACAAGATCTGCATGACTTTTCTGAACAGCTGTTGAGTAGTTTACTTGAGTTGTTGGCCTTTGCTCCCTAATGACAGAAGCACAACTTTTTCTGTAAATATGTGAATCTGACTTTAATGCTGACTGACAGCTTGTATTGGCTTGGGATATATCAAATAGAATCGGGTGGCTTGCATGACTGGAGTATGTGCTCCTTGATACTGCAAGTGGTAAGATGCGACGTCTCAGGAGTTTATCTTATCTGAGTCTCAGGAGGTTTACTGACTGACAGCTGTAAATATATCACAACACAACCATAACCATCTCCCGCATACCTCTGTGGTAGATAGCACACTTGAAAAAATATATTTGCATCAACAGTAAACAAAGAGAATCTGTATATTTCACTTTTTTTAGCAAATCAATAGCAAATGACAGAAGATGATCTACCTTCAGTTGACTGTAAGGGGTAATGTTCTGCTACAGAGACATATAGGGATGGATGCATGACGGCCACACCTCTAGAAGAGAATTTAACAATGATGATGCAATTTCACAATGCTGTGGCTGCATTACTCAGAAAAACATTAAGCATTATAGACCATTATAGCGTTTATATTTCAAATGAGGGTTTTCTTATTTCAGTTCAAAATTGTTCGATAAATTGTGACACACTCTTTTTCAAAATACTGTCCCCCCTTCTACCCAACTTGTACCTAACTTATTTATCAACCAGTTTTTTGGACAATATCTCTCAAAAGTGGTTGAAATTATAACGCTATAAATGGGCAAAAACAAATCCTATTTAAAGATAGGAAGAGTTGTGATGATGCTAAATGCTCACATAAGCAAGATAACATGCTCACAATGATAATGCTAGCGTGTTGATGTTAGGCAGGTATAATGGTTTCTATGTTCAACATGTTGGTTTGCCGTGTTAGCATGTTAACATTTGCTAATGAGGGTGACACAAAGTACAGCTGAGGCTGACTGGAATGTCATTAGTTTAACAGGTATTTGGTCATAAATACAAGTACTGAACAAACTACTGTTTGTAGCTCAGAAACAGAGTCCCATAGTTAGTCCACCTGAGAGCACTGACAAGTTTCTCAAGTATCCCTCTTATTAGGAATCTTGGTAACTATTCTTAAATAACCAAATTTAATGAATCCTTCTCATCAAAATGAGGTCCTAAATAAACACACAGGTCTAGCCAAAGTTTATAACGGTTTTTAAAGCACCTTTAAAGCGTTCTATATCGTGAATATATAGAAATACTTTATTTATATACTTTAGTTTATGTATTAGATTGTGTTAAGCCTAGCTGAATTTTCCTTATTTGCGCATTACATTATAGATACAAATATAAACCATACAATTAAAAGTCTTCATTTTTCTTTTGAGTACTACCCTATGGAAGTGTTGTGGTCAACAGACTTTTAAAACAATTTAAAAAGACAACATTGGCTTAGGTCTTGATTTACAACCCTCTAATGAGCATCTCATACTTCCTGTTCTAGCATACAGCCCTTCTCTGTACAGCAAAATAACTAATGTGTGTGATAAATGATTTAACATCCAAACTGCCTCGCTGAGCAGCTGAAGGGGAAACATTGGTCCTTGCCTCCAAAAATGCCAAACAGCTGTGTTGAGGCTATGATGGCTGATAATTAAATCAAAATGTTAATCCGCAAAACTACGGTGGTGACAATGAAGGACCGTTATCCAACGCTGGCCAATAGCTACACGGTTGTCACTCTCGGAGAGGTAGCTAATGAGTGCCTTTGCTTTTTGGAATGCACTGGGGCAAAGTCAACAAAGTAAAGCTTATCTGGGAGGGAACAGTGAGTGAGACCAGCCGCAGACTTGCCTTAAACAGATAAAGCATCACATCAAGCCATCAATTAATTGGCCTCATCTGACAGGCATTGTATAGGGCCTTCCTATCACAGCAGAGGGAATGCTTATCATTCAACAGGAAGACTCTTTTTTTTCTTCTTCTCTTTTGCTGTTGCTACCTGCATGAACTGGAGAGAGATAAAGGAACGAGTATAGTACCATCTTCAACCCTAATGTGTTAATTGCTGCCTTTCATTTCTAAAACATGAGCACTTCATGTTGAGAAGTGACTCTCAGCGGGGTCTGCTGGTAGACTGATACTGAAGGACTACAGGAGCTGCTCCCTCTATTTTAAATACAGTAGGTGTTTACTGTGGTGGAAACAGTTGTTCTACATCTGTACAGATGTATAACGACGCAAACTGGTGAGAAGTGAGAAGGCTTGGATTGTTGCACACAAGACACTAGAGCGGGGCGTTTCAAGGCCAGTCTACGATGCAAGTCTAGGTGATAATTAAGTTGACTGGGGTTTCTCTGTATAAAAAAAACACAAAGACTCCTGGAAAAAACTTTCTGAGATGTAATTTATGAAGACACAGACAGACAGGAATCTGCATCTTATGAGAAAAGTATGAACTGCAAGGGGACACATTTACCAGTGGACAGAGTTAATTATGATCCTGAAGTGTCAAGTGACTGGCTGTCCGACTGGAACTGCTTGTGCTGGTGAAGACTGGAGTGATGAAATATGATAAAAAGGGAGGCAAGCGTGTAATTTGGGGGATCAAACTGTCAGCTGTGTGTATCTTCATAATGGTATGTGTGTGGTGCAGGAGTTGTAAATCAGTTTTAAATACATGTTTATTTAAAACCTATAGTGATTGGGATGGATACGGCTATATTACTGCATTTTTAATCAGGTTTAAACTGCATCTGGTCCCGTCTTTGTGACACCACTATGATCTGATGATGAGCTATATCTGCTCCTCTGAAAATTGACTAAATCAATAAACAAAGGAAAGATTAATACCAGGGCATGTGTTAAAATAAATCGATCTTTGTTTGAGTGATCTGATCAAACGGGGGCCGTGGTCTAATTTGTGTCAGTTTAGGCATCAAAAAAGTTTGGGAGTAAGTGAACTAAACAACCACATCCAAGCTAAACTCTGGTGCGTTTTTTGAATATGTGATTTTAGCATGAATTAAAAAAGCCAAGCTGCTATTAAATCCATCTGTTGATAATGAACTGTTAATAAAGCAATGTGTGTAATCAATGTATACACACTCGGTGTACAGGTGTACCTAATAAAGTTTCCGCTGACTGTATTTATACATGACTATTTTGTAACCGTGGTAACATGTGCAGGGATTTCCCCTGATCAATCAGAGAGTGAAAAGGAGTAATAATAGGTGTGTTATTCTTGTGTTTTTTGCCAGTTCCTCATTAATAAAATTAATTGTGAAATGTTGCGACCTCACAGCAACTATCCCACTATATTAATACCATAAGACTCCTCTTTTTTGTCCTATTTCTACTCGTGTGTTACTATTTATGATATGGGAGGTCTCGATTATTAATGATGATGCAGAATGACATCACCAAAATGGTCCAATCAATGACTTACCTGTCAGTTTGTTTAACATGTTTATAGCTCTTCTGGACCAAATGAACCACAGGTGTGAAAGCCCCCTTAAGACCAGACTGCTTGACACAACCAGTTATGTTACTGGGCTAAAGCTATTGTGACATGGGCTAAAGTGCAAGAAGTGATGAGTGTCCAGGGTTTTTTTCTGGCCCAGAATGGGCCTTTGGGGGGGACACATATGAAGTGGGGGGTCTGGGGGTCCTCCCAATTTGAGTGTCTAAGACTTAATTTACTGCATTCTGATACATTTTCAGGCACAAATGTATGATGTAAACTACGGCTGTGTATTGGCAAGAATCTGGCAATACGATATGTATCACAATACATGGGTCACGATTCAATATATTGCAATATATTCCGATACTGTGCGTAAAGCAATGTAGTGGGATTTTTTTAAAGTATAATTTTAGAAAAACTAATATTTAAAAAATTAAATAAAAGTCAAAGAAGTTTACTTTAGGTAAACAATTCAGTACACAGAAAATCAAACTGCCAGTTTGGGATTGTGGTTCCCGGGTTCTTAGTGAGCTAATGTTTATATGCTAAAGTAGGCCAACGTTCAGCCATAGCTATGTTGTTAGCTTCTAGCAAGAAGTCAGGCACTGCTAGGCACTGCTACTTTTTTTTTCCTAAATTTATAAAATTGTGGTCAGTGCCATTACTGTTGTAGCTAATTTGTACAATAAAACAACGTTATGAAGTAATGTTTTTGCTATTTTGAAATATTGATCAATAAATTGTCAGTGATATTGAATATACAGTAGTAGTGTAAGGGCCCGCCCCTGCGGTTCGGGATGCATGTGAACCGCGGATTAATTGCAAATTTAACCAGCTTGTTCAGGGAGTCTGGGCAATCCCGATAAAGTGCTCGCATGTGTACGATACTACCGTACGGCTAGCATCAGGTGTTGAAACCAACTGTACCAAAACACGGAATATGACCACTATTTAACACGACTACGAGACGTTTTCACAGGTTATGAAACTGTCTCAATTTAATACTGACAGACGGCAGCGCAGCCCTCCGCCGACAGACAGCAGTCGGAGCTCTGGCGGAAGGCTGAGAACAGCAGCCTGGTCACTGGGAGAGTCCGGTACAGCCTGACTCTGCAAACGGAGATCCCATTAACGCTAGCTTCACAGCAGAGCGTTCAGATCCAGTAAAGTTAGCGCCAGCCACATGTGTATATCGCAGATGTGAATGAGAGGGAGGCTGGCTGCTGAAAATAAAGACGCTTTGGCGCTGGTGATTTTCCTTTGGTGCTGGCTAAAACCTCTTTAGGGGGCACCAAAACTTTCTCTATGCAGGAAAAACCCTGGTGTCAGATCCTTTTCCCTGATCTAAAATGATACCAGGCTAATCATTGGTTGCCTGATTCACCTCTGCAGTAGTATTGGTTTAGTGACATGTAACAGAAAATCAATCACTGTAAAGCAATAAAGCCTCAAGTTGTCAAGTTGATGTCAGCATATCATCTCTCTGATGTGAAACGTGAACACTGAGATCTTTAGAAGTCAGACTGAATTAACACCAGCCTCCCAAGGAATATGTGTGGGAAACCCCTATGAAATTGCGAGATTTGTTTTCTCAGTTCTGCCCTTGTGGTATTTCTAAGAGCCGACAGAGATGAGTCGGCTCCCATTCACGTTTCTCAAGTCATAGCAATAACGCTATGCATTTAAAAACAACAACAAAAGAAGCATCTCTGAATTATGAACAAGATAGCTGTTCACCATAAAATGCATCCGTTAAAGCAACATGTTCTAAGAATAGTTCGTCCAATATTGGTTGCTCCAGCAACAGTTTTTTCAGTTGAGATGATGAAAATGATTGAGGTCAATAGAAGAAAATGTCTGCGTACCAATCAGGATTTAGCAATATTTAAATGGGAATCTGATTACAGTTGGCGTGATGTTTGCTTATGATGCCAGCACTGTCAATCAAGTGTGATCAAACCACACCCACACATTCACCATAAAGCAGATTAGCTGAGTTTTGACTCTTCATGAATAATAGCTAAACATGTTTTTAACCTAAATTTCAACTTTAATTTGTATACATTGTGTACTGAATATTTAATATTACAGTGGAATCACGTTTTCAGGGGCTTACGTATGCTGAAATGCTGTTATTCCTAGCAGCCATACAACAGTATAACACTGAGCCAAAAACACTCCATGCAGCGTATCTAAGGAGAGGTTTACTATTTATTTGCTGCACAACAAATAAAACATTTCATAAATCATAGAGCTAAGTGAAAGTGATATCCTACAGGGGTTGTAAACAAGATGTTTAGTTGGAAAATGCCTCCTGACCATATGCAAGATTGAACACAAAGTAACACCCCTTATACTGTAGCTGAAAACAACAGTGATTAAAACTGAACTGTGGACAGACGAATGGAAAGCAAGATGTAACAAACAGAAAAAAAAGTCACAGAAGGTATAATCCCTATGCTGTAGGAATGGTGGATTAGCGGATTTCTCGATTCCTCACAGTCTCTGCCATATGCTGCTGTGGCTACACCTTTCCAGTCTCACTCAGTGGAGATGCTTAAATCCTCCAGTAAACTAAACCTCATCGAAAGGTCTTCTAAAAAAAGCTCCTTACGGACCCTCAGCATACAGTTATCAACACAAACATCAGATGAAACGTGTTCCAAAACACAGGGAATTACGAAACTTCTGTTGCCTTTAGTGCTCTTTAAAAACGGACAGCAAACGGAGATATTTCCCACTTAAGAGATTTCCGAACCTTTTCATATCATAGGTATTGAGCTGTTATTTGAATGTTGAACACAGCTTATCCTCTACTGCTACAATGAGCTCTGCACATCTATTCTCTCAGTCAAACTTCTATTGGGTTTTGGCTTGGGGACATAATCCCTCCCCCGGCTCGCTCACTGCCAAAGCCACATAGAATCAACTCATCAATAACACTTTGTTTACTGAATACAGATGACTTTTCTCAAGAATCCCCTTAACACAGCACAGGATGTAAAGGCATGAATGAGTGTAAGCTCATGACAATTTCATCAGGGCTTTTTAAATACTTGAGCTACCATTTAAGCAATTGCAGCAGACAGAGATTTCGCATTGCAATTGTATCCAAATCATTTGGGCTTGGCCCGATGAAAGAGGCTGACAAAAAGCCAGGGTGCTTATGCCCTTTGTCTTGACTTACAGGCTTCCTTCGATTGTACACTCTTTTCTCAGGAGCAGAAAAAAGGCCCAGTGGGTTGGCAGCCACAGCGCAGTTTCCTTCACCCTCTCTCTGTATTCTGCAGCGCTGGGCTGCAGGACCACAGATACATAACAATGAGGAGCTTTAGGTCCATAACTTCATCATCATGTCACACTGAGCCAGGGTTTCCTCATACTCTCTTTCACACTCACAATACCAGTGGCTAAGCTCACTATAAGGTTCTCAGCCACTGAGGTAGAGGGTGATTACATTAACAACAACTGGTGACAAAGAGCTTGAGATTGATTACAATTGATAATCTATATTTTAGGGTTATATAAAACAGTGCCATTCTTAGTTTGTTTCATTTTCTATTTTGTTTCTTAACTTGAGATGCTATTGTTGGCTATACACACCAAATCACAGGGTTAAATTGATCCAGTGTGGGGAACATAGCCCCAATGCAGTACTGGGTTACCTTTGCTTGGTACCAATGGGATGTTTGGACCCAGTGTTTGTTTTCATATATAACTGTTGGGTTACTGGATCAAATTACATCGGTAATACCCAGGTAGATCAATCAGCGCCAAATGTTGGTACCTGAGAGCACATAAGCCCAAGCTTTTCTGTCCTCTTCTCTGCAAGTTTGACAGACAGCAGAGCGCTGGTGGATACGGAGTGTGAGCTGTGTCGCCTCTGTAGCTTGTTCAAGTCACAATGAGTCAGGGCAATGCCCATAAAGGGTAGCAAGTGTGGTTAAACTTTTCAAAACTCCAGGCTGACAACATTAATGGCGAGCTGCGGTGTGGTTACACTTCTTCTGAGACACGCACACCAACGTTCTCTATGCCCTTGTGACAAATAGGTTTGGACTTATTTTTACAACTGAAGGTAAATCTTTCTTCCGGTACCGAATTCCAGGTATCAGTTCGGTTCAAATTAGAACGGAACCCAACCCTCAGTACAAGTCAAAAGTTAGCAATAGATCCACAAATGTTTAAAGGGGTTCATAGTACTTTACACCAGCACAGATATCACATTAAAAAGATGATCTTTGGTTCAAAGTTACGTATGGCGTTAAATAGCTTACAACTAGCTTACTTTGTGTTGAAGCAGCAGCTTGATGTTTTCTATGGCAAAAAGAGAGTTGGGTGTAATTTCCACTGGGGATTCTTGTCCCCCTAACTTCTATTGTTTCAGGTTGATTATCTTCCTTAAATATCATGCTCTGACAGTTTAGCTGCCAAAACCCAAATGAGAGAAGAGAGGAGATGAATAAAACGTTTGATATGCTCATCTCAGTCATCCTAACTTTACTAGCGTGGAGTGGCGAGTGCTGCGTTTACTTTTTTTGCCTCTTTAACGCTGTATGTTGTGTTATAAAAATGTTCAGATATTTGCTCAAATGAAGGTGCACGAGATCACAAACAGCAGATGTCCACCTAAACAATGCAACACATTCCCACGTCCACTGTTGGCAGGAAGAAACAGACAAAATAACAGTTGCAGCACTTCATAGTTGCTGAAACTCATGAGGTCAATAAGATTTGTTTCATTTCTACAGTAAACAACGTGATTTCATTATTTAGATCCACAGTAGCGTACATCACAGTGAGATTTTCTTCCACAGCAGATGAGGACTTTAGATCAGGGATTTCTTACAGATCGCTTTGGCAAACACATTACAGCACAGATGTGTTGTTTTTAACCTTGACATTTTTTTTCGAAAGGCCTTGGTAGAAGAACAGAAACATTTTGAGGATTGTGTAAATCTAAAAAATTGGACACATTTGGACTTCCATGATTCATCCATGGATCACTTCTGAAAATAAATCAGATCCATGTCTAGCTCCTGAAAATAACAAAGTGCTGAAATCCTGCTTGGCCAGAAGCGTCTGTGCAGCATCAGCGGGGCTGGGTTAAATGATTTGAAGCCTTAGTCCCCGTTGCCCAGTTGTTTGGACTCTTATTTAATCTTTTACGTCTCCACTGCTCACACTGCAGCGCTGTGACCCTTGGCGACACCCAAAGAAGATTAATTGAAAAGCAAAGTTAAACTAGTTGTTTTTGGAAAGGCTTTATCCTTAATTGACTGATAGCTATTGCTGTTTATATGTTCCTGCTGCTTAAAACCAAATCCAAACCCGCTCACTGGTCTATTTAAACATCCAGCCAGGGTATCTATGTCAGCCCTCTTAATCACTCCAGGCTTGTCTTAATCTTTCAATCTTAAGCGTGTCTTATTTACTTGTTTTCTGTTCCTCACTTTCCTTGTAGAAAGTGACCGCAGCTCAGTGTAATATCATCTTGTGCTCCAGTTTCTCATGAAAAGCTACAGTAATTGTTTTAGAATAGTCCTTTATCCTCAGTGTGTAAACACGCGGCTTGATAGCAACCATCAAACATATCTGCCGAGCTGTGAACAAAGGGTGCAATTCAACCACTCAATCAATGTTATGTCACATGAAATCATACAAGGTACAATTCCAGTGAAATGTTATCCCATCAGCTCCTTCAACCTGTGCGTGATTCATGAATCACGAATTCATGAAGCAGAATGTGGCCGTCAGATCGGCACACAGAAGAAGAGTCACCCGGTTGAATGGCATCGGCACTCCAGGATCCAGCCAAGTCTCGCCGAAAGGACATCACAGCTCCGGACATCCCACTGGAAACCGGCGGAGGCACGGACGCAGGGTACAAAATTAGCACGATCCACCAGGCAAATACTGGTAAAATGTGCATGTGGCTGGTAGCTTTGCTTCACTCACTAGCCAAAAAAAAATGGTTGATCTATTGAGTGGCCTGTAAAGTTTGAACATTCACTAGCCATTTGGCCGGTGGGGAAAAAAAGTTAGCTTTGCACCCAGGCCAACCAGCTCACCGTCCGTAGTCTGCACACTGGCTAGCAGGATGCCCAGCAGAGAGGTGGCAGTCGGTGGTCCAATTCCTCCACACCTGCCTCGCTGCCCCCTTTGATGTAGATGGACGCTTGTCCTGGTAATCGGGATCGTAGCCATATGTCGTAGCTAATAGCCATCTTCACCTTTTCCTCTGTGTTTACATTTGAAAACCTTGAACGGCCAGGCTAGCAGAGGCAGCAGGACACTGCCGAGTTGATTTCCGTATTCTGAGAGTTGTGCGCCTTCTAGAACTTCCTTGCTATATCATACGCCAGTCCAATACACAATTATTTTTCATTGCATTGTTAAGGCGTGTGGCCTGGCTCAATTCAATGAAATATTCATGCTCGCAGTGTTTGCATTCTGAATATGCACTCTGCTATAGTCAGAGTGTCCCTGTGCCAGACATAAAGTTAACCAGATGATTGATCTCTGTTTAAATTAAACTGAGGTCTGAAAATTAAGACTGCACAACTATCATGTGAAAGCCAGTTTGAACAATATGTAGCTAAACACACAATAATAATTTGACTGCATTGGTTTTATTTAGCTTTTCATCCATTTTCAAGACTGCATGGAGTCAAAATCAGGTACAGAATTAATTTAAAAAAAAAAACAGTTGGATGCTATTTTGAAAATACAATGTTTCTGTTCTGGCTGACTTTATGTATACAATACCAAGTACAAAGGTTAATATTGAAGCGATACTCGACCTCAAATCCTCATCTTTTTACAAAAACAAAATGCAAGCTACCAGCGGAAGCAGTATATTTAGCAATATTTTGGTGAACATATGGGTGTTTGGAACATACTGAGCATACAGATGGGAAAGTAAAGGAGTGAGTTATGTTACAGGAGATGTTTGAGGAGTTTCTGTGGACTTTGTTTTAAATAGTTTCGATCCACTGTGAATATTTGCTATAATAATAACTGAGAAGAATGCCGCTGACCACAGCCCAGGGCCTTCGCTCAACTACTGAGCAAACCAAAAGATATTTCATTTATTATTTATCTAACTGTTCAGTTATACTAAATAGAATATTTATTTTGTTGGCCAAATATAAATATACAGAGTGTTAAAATACTGGAATCAGCTTATAATTTACCAACTATGTGTAAGTGTTTTAATTGAAAAATGTAAAATTCCTTGCCTGGCATCACCAGACTAATTCGCAAATGCGTATTAGTGTAGAACCTCTTTTGACCGTTGACCCAGACGTATGAGACATTGTCTTTCTTCCAGGCTATAAAGTTCCCTCAGGGTGCTCAAATTCCCAGTAGCAAAAGCTGTTCCCAATGCACAATAAAACATATTTTTTTTAACAGCCAGATTTCAGGCCTCTTTCTAACACAAGTCTAACGTGTTCAAGTACAAATAAGTAGTTGTTTTTTTTCAACTGAAGTGCATCAAATAAGGCGAGTCTGGTACACACAGCAATTCACTTTTTGATGGTGTATACCAACACAGTCTGTGACAGAGTACCTCCCGTTCTGTTTGTGATAGTATCTTTAGGATAGAAATCAGGAGAAAATTATTTATTTTGGATGCTATGTAATCTAGCTCCGACCATTTGGTCATTTCCGCCTGGACCGTCATAACTCACTGATTCTTATCTACTGGAGTCGGATGGGGCAGAAACTGTATAGTTCGGTGTAAGTTTGGTGGAGAAAGAAAGAAAGTATAAAGAAATGATGAAAAAGTAGAAGAAAAAGATGACTGCACTGTCAGCCTCATTCATTCAGATCTGCCAAATTCGATGTTAATGAGTTGCACAATCCCATGATAAAAGATGCCATAACAGAGCTATAGTGGGTCTTTGTTAAGCAGTGCTTGTGAATATAAAACTCTCCAGTTCATTCATTAGCATCACTATTATTATTGTTTGGTATAATATTTTTTCTGGACCATCTAATCAGGCCACACTTGGGCCACCACTGTGACTGTATACAGTATACATTTTACACCAATATTCTTGGTGTGTATGTTCTGATCTATATGGATCCGTGTGTGTCACTGAATGTTAACTGTTGTTTAATTAGTATATGTATACTGATATATTGTGTGTATATGGAGAGGCTGTGCACAATTTTTTTCCTTAGGGAGACAACAAAGGCTAATCTTATCTTACTGTATTATGTTCATAAGAAACTCTAATCACTGAGAATTAGAGCTGTCAGTTATGTAAATATGGTAAGGAATAAGGAATTATAAAAACCAGTCAAATTTGACTCAAATTCAAAGCATCAAAGCCCAAATAGTCTCATATTGATATTTAAAAGCAATCTGTAATGGCAATGCCTGCTACATGTACGTAGATAAAGATTGTATCTGAAGCTGATTCACACCTTTTTGTTTTTGGTTAGACGCCAGTGGGGCTGCACGATATGAGGAAAATATCTAATTGTGATTATTTGGACTGATATCGCAATTACGATATGATTCACGATATATAGAGGGAATGATAATTTTTTTGTATCATTATTCTGTACCAAACAAAGTTTTTCTTTAGTCTGTAGGATAGGATTTGTAGGCCGGGGCGTCTCTGCAGCACCACAATACTTCATTTAGAATGGTTAGACACGTTTTGCTTATAACAAATATTGCAATATTGCAAAGGGGAAGGTTCTGAACAGCCGGAAGAAAGTTCTATCTATATATAAAAGTTCCTATGGCCACTTGGCCAGTACGAATGCAAATGGCAAAACCGGTTTTGGGGGAGAGTAGTCAGCAGAACTGTTTAGAAGTGGACTGTTCCTTTAACTACTTGGTCAGAAAGAGGCTATAGAAGCATCTGTACATTTTAATATGAAACTGGGAGACACTCAACAAGATGTGGATTACCAATCATAAATATAGTGTTTTGACTTGATATCAGCAAAATACATACGTAGATTTGGATAAGATTCTACATGGATTTTTCTTTCAGTCCTGAAAGAGGTTTTCACACCATCATGCTGTTGAGATTATCAGGTTGGAAGCACTATGAAGAAAATATGAGGAACACGATGAATCAGAGTAAGCATTTACATGTATCTAAAAGATGTTTACCTTCCATATAGTATGCTGGTATTAAGTCTAAATTAAATGCATGCTATTGAATGAGAGAGAAAACAACATTTCCTAAAAAAAAAAAAAATAAATAAAAAATAAAAGAGGCCATAATATAATTTCCCTGACAGTCCAGCAAGCACCTAAGGATTTGTCTCTTTACATGAAGCCCTTATATTCCGAAATGAATCGAGGAAAACCGTTTGGGTACAGCTCTAGTCAAGCCCAACAAAGAGTTAAGTATTTTAAATTCTACAGTGAAGCTAAACTGTTCTTGAAATTCAGCTGGCAGCCAGCCTCGCTAGTCATCCGTCGATTTGATGTGTGCTTCAAGAATCTGGCCCAAACAGACAAACTGTGAGCCAGGAATCCAAACACACAGTCTGAGAAACCAAGAACCATCCAAGGCCAGTTAAGTTTATACCATCGCTGTGGCCCAAGCATGTAAGGTGGTCTCCATCACTCCACTTCTGTGCTACGACTGAGAAAACCAACTTCTGTACATCCAAACATGACTGCAAGGTAGTCTCACATAACCACTGAAACGGAGCTAAAGCAAAGTCACAAAGCAAAACCAATGCTCTAATAAACAGAATTTTGGACGCCAATCAGATCCTAAAACAAGCTCACACTGGGGGAGTCAGGGTTTTTGGTGATGTTGGTTGAGAGGGTTGTGTCTAACAATAATACATAAGGCAACCATTTTGCCAGTTTTTGCCTATTAAAAAAAAGAAGCAGCTCTTTTGTCTGCCCTTTATCTCAGGGCACAAATAAGCTTATTATTACTAGAAGAATAGAAAGTGTGCTAATGAAAGCCATAGTGGGGAAGGAAGTTTCCTTGGAACACCTGTTCAACATTTTCATATTCAGTGAAGAAGAGCTTAGGTTCCCATATGAGCACCCTTGCCATCTGTTTCAAAAAATATATCAAATTTTGGTATTCAACCACTGTGCATGCTTTGCTAAACACAAACACCTCACAGCTTGCTAATTTCAATGTCTTAGTGTTATCAGGACATGCAAACACAATTTTCATCGGGCAGTTAAGGGAGTTCTCCGCAGCTTATCTGAAATAATGCCAACAAAGAGTCGGCTAATCAGGACAAAAATCGGTTACACTTTACTTGAAGGTATCTACATAAGAGTGACATGACACTGTCATGAACGTGTCATAAATATTATAAACAAGTCATAAACGTTTATGACATACCGCTTCTTTTAGTAAGCGTCATTCTTTTTTTTTTTTTCATCATTTACAGTTTTATTTTGATAAAGTCTTTATACAAATTTGACATCGACAGTACCTAAAAACCACCCAGGAGGTAATCAAATGGTGGCATGCTAGAGAGTTACAGATGCAGACACTTGCGTTTATTGCTGTTTTACAATAAAACTAAAATAACTGGTAAAGTGAGGACTAATGTAAAATATAGATGTGTTTCAGTTATGGGGTTCAATTATGTAATGAACTTAAGGATGAGTTGAAAATGTGTACGTCTCGAGTTTAAAAAAATCTTTAAAATCAAAAATAATTAAGGGTTACTTAAAGCAGCAGAACTGAGAACACTTTAATATCTGTTTATTTATTGCAGGTAATATCGTTATCATGATATTCAACAATGTTAATCGCATATCGCAAATTTTTCTCATATCGTGCAGCACTAATTAAAATGTAAAATTACTAGGATTGTACTCAAGTATTTCGTTTCATTTTGTTGTGTTGGATTTCTGGGTAATTCTATGGGGGTAATAGGAGTTTCAGCCTATTTCTTTTTCGGTTAGCTGCGGTGGCAAATTGTGTGAAATAATTATCTCTTTCATGTATGTTAACCAAAATAAAATTATTCATCATCGTCATTACATCAAAGCTGAAATGTATGCTTGTTTAGTTTTCCACGTTTTTGAGCCCAGATCATAATTTATGAGTGTGTGAAGCTCAGTAAATTCTCTTTTGGTATGTACGGGATGAAGTCTTTGCGGACCACAACGCGTCACAACACACAAACACCAAATTTTTGAAATGTATACCACATGTCCATTTAGTCTTGAAGTTCAAACCTACACTAAATAATAAATCAGTTCCTATGCTGCAGGTAACATCAGCAGGACTGTGGGAAATGGAGCTGCAGAAATCTGTCTTACAGTATGTCTATCGGAGGACTGAAGAGCAAACTGGACAAAGCTTTATTTGATTAGAGGGAGGTTGTTTTTTCACATTTTAGCAATGTAAAACAAATGGCTTGTTTTTCTCATACCCAAGGCTAATTGATCAACCTAAGAATGTGTCATGAGAACACTTACTGTACGTCATTAGGACCACCTCCTGCCCCTTAGCCAACTTTTAATGACGCAAATGCATCAGCGAGCCAGAGGAATTTAAACTGCAAACTGAAATCACTAGAAATATGGACGCAAAAAAGAGCTTCTCGTATAAATATGGATTCAATAACTAAATGACAAATTTGCCGTACATTTATAGAATAAATACAAATACATAATTGTATAATTTAGAAATAAAATACAAATTATTTTTTTGCCTTCGTGCCTAGGAATCAATGAATAGGTGAATACATTTTTTTGTATTTTGTTATCATAATTACAGAATCGCACAATTTTATATTGTGTACTTGTAGTAAAACTTGTGCAGGCCCACAGCGCATGTGTGCATTTTATTTCCAGTTCAATACAGCAAAATGATTGAGCTGGACAAGAATATCTCAATATTTCCAGCCTTGATGACAAAAAGAACTTTAAATCAGAACAATGTGTCAAACTCAAGACCCCTGGGCCAAATCTGGCCCCTCGCAAATTTTGATCCGGCCTACATATCAATTTAGGTTTACAATAGAAAACAAAAATTCACTTAGCTGCACACCAAACCAAGAAGACAGGAAACGGTTTTCAAAGGAAACTGCAATGACGTGACACTCAGAACAGAAATGGGCTGATTTGCTGACTTTGAGACAACCAGTGATATTCAGGCCTATGATTGTTGTGAGTCGGCTGTAATGACAATGCATTGTTTTTCTTGATTTGTTCAATTATATGATGGCTAAAGAACTTTGTTTAAGCGCTTTATGTGGACCAAATTGTAAGTGAGAAGGCTTTATGAGACAACAGATAACAGTCAAAAATACTTTACTTTTTTAGGCGCCTGGATAGCTCACCTGGTAGAGAGCACGCCTATATATGGAGGTTTACTCCTCAACGCAGTAACTTTTGTTACATATTGTTCCCCCTCTCTCTCCCCTTTCACATCTTCAGCTGTCCTATTTAAATAAAGGTCTAAAATGCCCCAAAAAATGATGTTTAAAAAACTTTTTTTTTGATTAAATAAAAGCAAAGTCAATAAACTATGCGCCTGGCCCTTGATGCGATTCTTATTTTCCAGTGTGGCCCTTAGTGAAATTGAGTTTGATACCCCTGGTTTAGATGATGCGCCATAGATAAATTATCAGAGAACATTTTGAGTCAAAATAATTCCGGCTGCTCTTAATGACCACCACTGACACTAACTACCCATGCTAATGTGCTTAGATCAGGGTAGGGGGGCCCCCAGGGGTCTGCGGCACTCTGCCAGGGGTCTGTTTTCAGATTCATTCATTTGAAATTGTCATAATGGAATTCTTACTTTTAAAAAAAGGCTTTGTCGAGATATATAGTAATATAATATATAATTCATCTATAATAGTTCATAGATTATGTTACTTTCTGAGTGTTCGTCTTAAAAATTCAAATCTCCACCACTGATGTAGAAAATAATAGCTAGGAACAGACAGTAGAAGAGAACGGAGACCTTTTGATGCTGCTGTAGTGTTTATTGATGTTGTATACGTGCATGATGCAAAGATGGGTACTGATTTTAATATTTTTTACTTTATTTTTATTTTACCATTCAGGGGGGTTTTGTTTTCCATCCTATGTTATGCATTTTACTTCATCTTTTCGTTATCTTATTTAAATCTGTAGCTTGGGGCGACCTCTAGCTCCCCCAGTAAGAGTGTGCGCCCCATGTAGGCTGAGTCCTTAGCAGCGGTCCAGGTTCGAGTCCGACCTGCTGCCCTTTGCTGCGTGTCATCCCCCATCTCTCTCCCACCTTTCCTGTATATCCACTGTCACTATCAAATAAAGGGAAAAGCCCCAAAAGAATTATCTAAAAAAAAAAATCTGTATCTTATTTTGCATTACTGATGGCATTTTATTCCTGTTATGTTCATTCTTTGTCTTTCATTTTCATATTTCTTGTATGAAAGGTGCTTTACAAATAAAGCCTACTATTATGGATTTTTATTATGATTAGGAGAGGTGCAATGGTAGAAAGAAAATGTTTAGTGATAAAAGATTACAAAATGACTAAATCTGGGAGATGTGCATGTGAGATGGCCCAAAAAGAAAGAAAAGATGTATTCTTTACTCTCGCCACCACTACAACAGCAACAGTTCTTTTATCGGATTAAACATACATTAATATTGTCCACAGGAAATAAATGAAATGAAGCTGGGGATTACAGCAGTGTTCATGCTCTGTGAATGTACAGTATTTACAGCTGTGGAAAGAAGGGAAACATTCTCACTCAAGTACTCACCCAAATTTTAACTCTAAGCGATGGTGGGGACTACAGGATCAGACACCTAAAAAGAAACACAAGATAATGATACAGCACTGAAATCAAAATGACATTTCACAAAGAGACCTATCATTTAGGGCAGAAAGGATCCGGATGGGTTCATTTAAACTGTCCGATCTTGGGTTGCAGCCGCAACACCTCGGTGTTGACGTTCAATTGTTTACTTTAGGAAAGTTAGCATTAAAAGTGCAGCACGAACTCCTGAAGTGAAATCCTAACTTTTGACTGCAGGGGATAAACACAAAAATTATAATTGTGAGTGAAATTTCTATTTTGGGTGTTGTGAATGTCCTACATTCTGTTTAGATACAGGTAAGGGTGGGGGTGGAATCATTTTTTGTCTCCAGGGCCCAACCATGTGTATTCCTCTTGCTGAGGAATTCTTTTGTTCTGATAAATTGACATTGTCAGTTTCCCACGTTGCCACAGAGTGGCATATACTATAGGGAGCAGTGGTGGGTACACAGATGCTACATACGACTGGCGTCAGTCAATGTGACAGTTCTTGTTTTTTCTTTTCTTTTGAGTGGGGGTGTCTATTTTTTCTAAATCTTAACTTCCAAGTCGAAGAAGCAGGAAGGAATAGGAATTAATACACCTACACTCCCCTTCTCCCTTTAGAATGGCAAAAATCTCTTTGTACCCACATCATAATTACGGGTGGGCGCCAGTTTGGGATTGTTATCCATGCCTCCTTCACACATTTTTTTTTTTTTTTGCAAGTATAATACAATGTTTTGAGAACATACAGCTGACAACTAAGTCTTTTCACAACTTCACTTCAGTTTCTTTATACTGCGCTAATGTTAAGGAACAAGTATTGCTTGAAGTGGTGTTGCCTTGTTCTAGCATATGCTCCCTAGTTTTCAGAGGCACCGTTTTTCCACAAGCGCAGCGAGTAGCCGGCCGCGGAGGAACAGTAACCAGCAGCCGGGCGGGCGCTGGGGACACCTTCCTCCGGGGAGATGATGTTGATGAACAGGCTCTATTTTGGTGTGGTTTCATGCAGTCTTACACTCAAGTCAATTACTGAGTGAGTTTAATGTGTTTACCTCTGAAACTGTTTTAGTTTTAATTAGCAGTTTTAGCGTTTAGAACCGAACACCGTCTTCTTTTTATTACTCTCAGCTAAATGTGGAAATGTGTGCGCTTAGTATGTTTTAAGTAAATATTTATTAAAACGTTACATCTGAAGACATAAAACTAACCTGAAGTGTAAATGTTTTCTTAAAACAACTTTTTGTGACAATGTGAACAATAAATAAACAATAAGCTGATTATTTGATCAATAGAAAATGAATTATTAAAGATGTTGATGTTAGCATAGCCCTGCTTAGTGTAGATCTGGAAATAATAATAATGAGTGTTAAAATATAGGAAATTCAACAAAAAACTATTCTCTCAAATTTCCCTCGGTGATATGCAAATAGCTCTGGTTTGACCTGCTGACGTGTTGAGATATCTGCTGTCACGGTGCCTGAACCGATACTTTTTAAGAAAGTAAAAAAAGAAAAGAAAAAAAAGGGTACTAAACAACAGTTGGTGACATTAAAGAAGGGCTTGTATATTGCTAAGGCCATATGGTCAAAATGAAATGATTTAATAATAATGTATAACAACTTTAATAAATAATAATGTATAACTAATTTCAGTAGTAAATTGCTGTTGAACCATCAGATGGGAAAAGGACATTTACAATAACTTCAAATGCACCACGAGGCTGTAGTTTACCAGTTTCATTTAACGCACCGTCTGTGTTGTTTCTCCGACGGCAGCTGCAGATTGTTACATCCCGGTGTTGAATCCTCTACAGTAAAACACAGTCACACTTTACACCGTTTAGTGTTAGCTGTCAGCATTTTAACCCTGTTTAATCCAGCTACTAGCTAGCGGTAGGCTAACGTTAGCTGCTGTTGAGTATAGTGTTAACTAGCTAGCTGTAGGCTAACGTTAGCTGCTGTCGAGTATAGTGTTAACTAGCTAGCGGTAGGCTAACGTTAGCTGCTGTCGAGTATAGTGTTAACTAGCTAGCGGCAGGCTAACGTCAGCTGCTGTCGAGTATAGTGTTAACTAGCTAGCGGTAGGCTAACGTTAGCTGCTGTCGAGTGTAGTGTTAACTAGCTAGCGGTAGGCTAACGTTAGCTGCTGTTGAGTATAGTGTTAACTAGCTAGCGGTAGGCTAACGTTAGCTGCTGTTGAGTATAGTGTTAACTAGCTAGCGGTAGGCTAACGTTAGCTGCTGTTGAGTATAGTGTTAACTAGCTAGCGGTAGGCTAACGTTAGCTGCTGTTGAGTATAGTGTTAACTAGCGTCATGTGCAGCGGTGTTTGTGTTTCAGAGCATCAGAGAGAAGCGCAGACACATCAGCGGCACCAGATTCCATTCCCCCTCTCACACTGCACAGCGTGGCAGCTCAGACCCACAAAAATGTGCAAAATAGCACTACTTTGGACTGTCTTTGACTTTGAATAAACAAAGGACAATTCCCGAATTCAAGGACGTTTCAGAATCCCACACGTGCCAAGCACAACCAGCTACAGAGTTTTTTGTGGCAGACAGAGCGTGATACCACTTATAGGCAGGCACCAGACACTGTTTTTCCATCACATCGTTGTCCGTGTCTGCGGGCGTGTTTGCTGAGAAGGTAAAATGCACGCCACATGCAGAATGCTTTACAACAGCGGGGTAGGGGTGTTACCGCCTTTGACTCTTTTCCTGCTTCCAACATTAGCTACATGATTGCTGGATATACCATACTTACTTTTCTTCACTTTCCTGGAGCACGAGCAGATAGCTGAAAGGAACATCGCAACTGTTGTGTGGAATATGGTAGGCGACAAAAAGGCGCTACGCTTTTCGCTAAGGAAACTCAACAAAAAGCCATTTGCCAACACTAAATATCAAACAAAAGCCAGACACTAGATAGTATTAAGTTGCTGTGAGCTGTAGCCTACATTCACTACTTCTAACCAGAGGCAGAACAGAACGTAATCTCGGAGATTACTCCTTCACAGCGCTGTGCAATGTGAGAAAATCTCAGAGCTGAACCAGGCAGACAGCACTTTTCATCAGACTCACCCCCCGGGTTCATTAAGTTTACTGCTAACTCACAACACTAATAACATTACCGTCGCCAAAATACCACCACAAATCAAATCCCCTTTTCACAGTTAACTGTCAAGCCACTAAACCTGTATGGAAATTAACACCTCTGCTGAAGTGTTAAATTCGTTAATGATCATACGACATGAGACAACACAGAGTCTCTCTATTGTGCCACGAACCCATTCAAAGTTGACTGAGAAAGCATCAGCTAGCTGTGGACCTTATTAAGCTTAAGGAAATATGCCTCACTTCCTGTATGTTTGTCTTGCCATAAACTTAAATTGAGCTTTAATTAAGGCCCTTATCCACCCAGAGTAGATTTACTGAGTGCTAATATTATTTTTCAGCCACTCCATGCCTTGCACATGCATGTACACATACTCACTCCTGGTATCTTCCTAATGCAAACAGTCTATTACCACCGTAGCCAGCTCCTACCTGCCATCCCATATTTCAGGCCCTCTCCTGGCGCCCTCCTGTTTGTTTTTGTTTTTCCGGGAACTCCCGTAATATGAAAGGCTCTCAAACATTATTATGAATAATCATCACACACAGATCAAGTTTGTCTGACGTCAACCAAGATTATCTATGAAACAGAATCTACACACAAAATCCACACGCTATATACAATTTCAACCCATCACCGCAACCTGGCAACCAACAACCCACAACACGATTCAAGGGGCGTATGTGAAGCTGTGGTCGGTGCGCAGGCAGACGGGCCAGTTAACTCACGTAGCTGTAGCTGTTGTCAAAAGGGACAGTGTTGGGGCGGCCTCTAGCTCCCCCATTAAGAGCCCCATGTAGGCCGAGTTCTGCAGTGGCACGGGTCTGATTCCGACCTGCTGCCCTTTGCTGCGTGTCATCCCCCATCTCTCTCCCCTTTTCATGTCTATCCACTATCACTATATAATAAAGGGAAAAGCCCCCAAAAAAATAATCTTAAAAAAATAAAAAAATAAATTAAAAAAAGATCAAAATACACCTGCAAATTTCAGCAAAACAGTTTCCATTCACATCTGCTAGTCACCAGGATAGTGGCCATGCCTTTTTCAATGCCTGTACGGTTCATTTTAATGTAGGGCACGGTGTGAAGAATGACTCGAGCCAACAACAATACACATAAATCCAGAAGCAAATGCACACACATATATCATTATGCTCACAAAATGATAAATGTAAATATACATCGATATGAACCGCAGGGCTAAACTGCAGTGTTTCTGTGATAAATAGACATTTTGTCATGACATAAATACAAATATAAAATGAGGTTTACTATTTACTTAAATACATTATATGTATTTATTTACTTAAATAACATTTACTTATATAAATAACCAGAAATAAACTCTTAACCCCCACCGCCATGAAAAAACTCAACGTTGGCAGATTAACTGCCAAACAGCCAGTGATTATTTCTCCAGCTAAGAAATGAGAAAATGAGTTACCAAACCAAAAAATGACTTGATATACAGTAGCATCGGTATCTGACCAAATGCTTTGATGTTTTCCCCCTGAGAAGGAGGACTTGAAACATATCCATATATTTGATTGATCTTAGACTTCTAGTCTCTGAGCTACAGAGCCAAACACACACGAGCACATTCTGTGCTAAAACATCTGGGGACGTAGCCAGCAGAGGAGGAGATGATCTGGCCAGAAATGGTGGAAAACACAGGTCAGATGGGCTCACGTTCAACTGCTGCCAACCCAATAAGTTAGAAGAAGAATTATGTTGATTATGCTTGTACCAGCAAGGTGCCTGAAGGCAAATGTGCCAAATCAGGCCCTGCAGCAAAAATTATTTCCACTTTCATAGTTTACATCAAAATGAAGATGATTTCACGTGTACAGGATATAACAATGTAAACAAAAGGCTTGTGTAAACCAAGTGTTTCCCATACATAGGTTAAACTTGGGCCCAGGTAGATTGATAACCACCCAGGTAGATCAAATCTGAATAACGTTTTTATTTTTCTGATCAACGATGTAATTTTATAGTACACAGCCCAGCGGCCTCCAGCCACTATAAACCGTAGAAACGCCACGGCCACAACGCGGTGAAAGCTCCTCGAAATGTCATTTACACAGTCTGGTTGTTCACCCTCTCCACTGTGCTCGCATGCTATATTTGGAGTTAACCGAGCCTTCAGTAGGGCTGGGCAATATATCAATATTATATCGATATCGTGATATGAGACTACAGTGTGTTCCAAATTATTATGCAAATTATATTTTACACAGATTTTCCTAAATAGTCGATGCAAATGACAGTCAGTATACTTTTCAAGTCACCAACCGTTAGGGTATAAGTCGAATTTCATTGAACAAACCACCCAATGAAAACTGTATTTTCTTCAAAAATAAAAAACTCAAAATGTCTTATTTACTGAAATCAAAAGCTATTTCAATCAAACACATCTTAACAGTTACATGAAGAGATTTGTGGCTGATTCAGAGCACACACGGGTTCGTGCAGATAAAGGCATAATGAGGAAGGTTTCTGCCAGACAAATTCATCGGATTAAGAGAGCAGTTGCTAAAATGCCACAAAGCAGCAAACAGGTATTTGAAGCTGCTGGTGCCTCTGGAGTCCCGCAAACCTCAAGGTGTAGGATCCTCCAGAGGCTTGCAGTTGCGCATAAACCTACTATTCCGCCACCCCTAACCAATGCTCACAAGCAGAAATGGTTGCAGTGGGCCCAGAAATACATGAAGGCTAATTTTCACAACAGTGAAAACAGTCTTGTTTACTGATGAGTGCCGTGCATGGTAGTGGATGGAGTAGTGGATGGCCACCATGTCCCAATAAGGCTGCAACTTGAGCAAGGAGGTGGTGGAGTCATGTTTTGGGCCAGAATCATGGGGAGAGAGTTTCTGACTGACCACCTTCTTCCATGGTACAAAAAGAAGAACCGTGCCTTCCGTAGCAAAATCATCTTCATGCATGATAATGCACCATCTAGTGTTTCCCACACATAGACTAATTGGTGGCGGTGAGCACCGGCCGCCATATATATTTTTAACGCTATTTAAAACGCAGCGTATTCTTTCAGCTTCCTTTCCCTGCTCTCCTCCATCTCTGTCGCTCACGCGTCTCACTCACTCACTCTCTCTCTCTCTCTCTCTCACAGACACACACACACACACACACACACACACACACACACACACACACACTCCCCTCCGTGCACACAGCATCTGTCTCCATCAAAACGAGAGAAGACGGCTGGCAAAATTCTTAAGTTCATGAAAGGTTGGTATCTCGTGAACACCTTTACACAATCACACATTTAAAAAGTGCTATAAAAAATATTTTATAGTCTGAATACAATGTTGTCAGTGTGTTAATGTTAACTCTTAGCAAACAAGCGTTTGTGCCTGCTTTAGAAAGATAACTAGTCGCAAGTTTGCGGTAAAATGCAGTTGGGTTGTCGAGGTCAAAACACTATGTGTAGCAGCTATGAATCAAATAAACTTATTATAAATAATGTCATTGTTTTACTCTTACACTGAATATTTGCTGCTTCAATCCAGATGAGTATTAAAAAGTATTTTCCGTGACTGAAAAAGGCCCATGTTGAGGATGAGGACCAGCCTGAACTGGAGGTATCAGTCTGAAACAGAGCTCAACAGTCCCACCAGTGGAATTAGTGATGTTATTAATTTGTTTACAATATTTTCAGGCTTCAACCAGTGCTGCTCAAGCAGAAAGACACACTGGGAGAGAAAGAGACAGATTCGTTAGGCATTGAAGAAAGAGTAGGAGAGGAGGACAGCATCCAACACCGTGTCCTCCTCAGTTTTTGATACTTGATTGTTACGAAAATAAGTATTTCACCACCCCTAAAAACAGCAGCTCTGGGAGGCTATTCTGACATCCTGCAAAGAAATTCAAGGAGAAACTCTCCATAAACTCACAATTTCAATGGATGCAAGAATTGTGAAGGTGATATCAAAGAAGGGACCTATGTTAACATGGAACCTGCCCTGTTAAGATGGGTTTGATTGAAATAGCTTTTGATTTCAGTATATATGACCTCCTAATGCTGCAAATTCACCGTTTTCAGTTCTTTACAACCTATACAATGTTTTGAAACTCTGTTGTGCATAATAATTTGGAACAGTGCATTTTTTATTTTTTATTTTTGAAGAAAATACAGTTTTCATTGGGTGGTTTGTTCAATGAAATTCGACTTATACCCTAACGGTTGGTGACTTGAAAATTAATCACCAACTAATTAAAACTAACTAAGTCATTTGCATCAACTATTTAGGAAAATCTGTGTAAAATATAATTTGCATAATTTGGAACACACTGTAGATATGGTCTTAGATTTTGGATATCGTAATATCGTGATATGACATAAGTGTTGTCTTTTCCTGGTTTTAAAGGCTGCATCACAGTAAAGTGAGACTGTTCTAGCTGTTCTATTATTTGCCTTTTACCCACTTTATGTCTACATTACTGATGATTATTTATCTAAAATCTAAGTGTGAAGATAATTTGTCAAAGCACCAATTGTCAACCCTACAATATTGCCGCAATATCGGTATTGAGGTATTTGGTCAAGAACATTGTGATATCTGATTTTCTACATATCGCCCAGCCCTAGCCTTCAGTTCTTTCTGTGCCCATAACCATTAACTGTAACGTTACTTATGCACACTAGCCCGAATAAAACCCTGTGCTGTAAAAGTTTTAAACTACAATCCAGGGTTGTTTGAATGACAGGAAACTGATCAGATAACATCTTAATAAAAGCAACACAGACATGTATAGTACAAAACTGTTTAACGTTATTAGGATCTCCAAAATACGGATTAAAACACTTTAAATAATGAACAAGAATTAACTTTGGATAGCCTTAGTGTAATATGATGTAACAGGAGTTAACAGGTGTTGAGGGTTGAGATTTATAATAACATGTAACTTTCTGTATGGATCATAGTATAGTTTTAAGGTTAAATTGTTAAAACAACATTTCAGCTCTGGGTAACCTTAATCTGGTATTTTATCTGCTGAACCATACATTTTATTTGACAAACCAACCAGATGTAGCTAACGTTACACTTCATCTCAACTGTATCATCTTCTAGTCTAGTTTAATATGTAAATAGTTATTTCTTTCCAAATTATCTTTTTAATAAATAGTTCATAAACCTTTGTTTGACTAGTTTATTACTGAACCTAGCCATCCCTCACCACCACAAGTAAATTCTCAACCTGGAAACACTGAAACCCAATAAATATGAACTTTTAGTACTGCCCCAGCATTAAGTACCAGCATTCAAACCTTAGTGCCTCATTCTGCACCAGGCTATTCAAACAGCATCTGTGCTGAAATGAAGTCTAATAAAATTACCAAAATAATAACACAAATGTTAAATATAATTTATTTCATTGAATGAACCAAGTATACCTTGTCTTAATTGAGTTTTAATTCAATAGCTTGAGCCTATTTAACCATCACAGATTTTGTTTCTCACAAACACAAATAATGGGAACTATCAGAAATAACGTGCTGGTGACATTTTTTCCTAAGGGACATATTCACTGGATTGATACTGAAGAAAGCTTAAAACATGATGATTCTCAGGCATCTTTTTTATGATTTCTAAGGGCCTTTTTACACCTGAAAGTCCGAACCAAGGTCCAGACCAAGGTTCATGTTGTTATTACATCGTATACATTTGACCCGGGTAGTTTTGGTTTCACACTGCACAAGAACCATACACTAAAGAACTATACATGACATAACTACATCCTGTCATCATCAGTGAGCCACGCCCCCGATACTTGTTGGTTAGTTGACGGGCTTCCCTGTCCTCTCGTATCCTCTCTCTGGTGTTGGAATTTTTTTTTTTTTTTCGCAGCTCTGTTCTGTTGCGTTGTTGAGAAGCAAGACACGGGAACTATACTTGGGTTTTGAGGAGCTGCAGCATTTATTCAGACACAAACTGAAACCTACACTGTACATTTACTACCACTAAACATGTAAACTACTAACGTATTCTTTGCTACGATAACCCTCTCCCTCTCTCTCTCTCTCTCTCTCTCTCTCTCTCTCTCCCCCTCCCTAATATTGATATAAGTAATACCTAATAGTTTCTCATTGTCTGGGACATCGTATGGTGCAAGCTGAGGAGCAGGGACTTTAGGGAGGCATAAACCACGAACGCCTGAACCATCCAAAAAATGCTTTCACACTAAAAAGAGACTGGACGATGGTTCAGTTTGATCCGGACCATGATCACCTCTTTACATTTGACCAAATTTCGGCTGTTTGGTCAAGACCGTGGTCCGGGAGAGGTTTCACACCTGTAATTTTGTTTCGGATCTAACTGAAAAGTCCGAAAGTTTGGACCAAACGAGGTAGGCATGAAAACCCCCTAAAGCAGATCAATGGACATTTATCCATAGATAATGATATCCCTGGAAAGTGTAAGTCACATTGAATCTAAAAATATATGTGTGCCATGTCTGTGTTCAGATTTTACCCAGAGAAAAGTTTAAAAATGTATGTAAATTACAGCAATTCAGGTTTTAAAGTACCTTCATTGTCTCCATAGGCTGTGTCACAGACGCTACTGCAGCTCCAACTTCTGACGGTGTTAAAAGCTGGTGAGATCATTGGCTCAAACTACAACTACTAACTCCTCGTTGTTTTTAGAAGAGCAGCATGCGCCAGTCCCTTTCACCTCACGCAGGATCTTTATCCCACATACCTCCCTCACCCTTCACAGCTATGAATGTTCCCATTCTGAAAATACTAATTATTATCACTGAGTACTACAATCTAACCGGACTACTTTTCTTTTGTTGGATGTGACCTTAGGCTACATCTACACTACTACATTTTAATTTTTAATCTGCATTTTAGCTCCAGTAGTAGAACTAATCTCTGTCCATATTAACACATCTGACACCGCATATCGCATACACTGGGCATGCACATGCTGGTGTAAACAGGAAGCAAAAGAAGCTGATAGTCTGATATTACTCTGCAGTTGAAAATCATGGATGTATAATAGGGCTGCACGATATGAGGAAAATATCTCATAGTGATTACTTTGACTGATATTGCGAAATGATTTAGGATATTGGAGGGAATGATCATCTGTGTATCGTTATTCTCATTTTCATTGAAAAATATAAAAATAAAAAAAATGTAAATGATTATAGTGTGATTTTTGCGAGGATCTGTGCCGAACAAGTTGTTTTCTGTAGGATACAATTTGTAGGCCGGGTTGTCTCTGCATCATAATACTTAATACAGAAGGGTTTGACACATATTTTACCAAAACAAATATTGCACCCCCCCTACGATTTGGATATTGCACTTTCGATACGATTGTGATCAAATGTGCAGCCCAAATGTATAAGTTGAAAATACAGAAAATACTTTTGAGAAAGAACAACAATGACCAAAAGTAAGAGCGGGGATTTACTTGCATGGACCAACGACGAGGTGGAACGGTTACTGAAAGGTATGTAAGCCTACTTTCCAAAAGTCTGCGTTTGTGGCCGTCCAGACTACAAAGCAACCCCGGAGTTTTCAAACCAAAACGGGGCCGCAGTGTTTCCAAATGTCTCCATTTTAGGGTCTTGGAAACCCCAAGTAGTGTGGACGTGAGGCGTAAACATAGCAAAAGATATTCATTTTAAACCAAAACATAGCAGTGTAGATGTAGCCTTACACAACTGCATCTAATTAACCATGCCTTCCCTGCAGACAGGGCATGTACTTACTTTGGATCAAATAGGTTATTCTTAAAGATTTGCTGACCCTCAGAAGTGCTCAGGCATATTTTTTTATACTCAAATAAAATGAACCAATTTCACTCAATGCCAAATCCATTATGATAACTTGGGTTAAACTATTTCAGCAGTGTGGACCAAGGAAGAAAAAATACAATGAGCTAAATACTCAAATTATCAGAGCCGTTAAACACATTCAGATAGAGCAATTTGGTATCAAACACAAGTGATCATCCAAGTACATTAGACCATTAACACATTTCTAAAGACCCACAATCTGTCAAAGAAATGCAATTTAGGCCCTGAAAAGGTCTTTATTTATCAGGTTGTGATGGACATGCTCCAAAGAGACTAAAAACAAGTGTTCATGCGTCACACCCTTCTTCTAACCTCCATCTTCGTCTTCATGCTTCATTCAGGATCATTTTGCTATTTTTATAGGCTTTATGTCATGTGTTTCAATACACATGAATGATGTCTTTTTTCTATTCTTTTTTTACAAGACTTCCCGTCCCAAACATTATTCTCATACAGACCTACCAACGCTGAGGAGCGGTGGGTCCATTCCCTCTGTGGACACATGCTTTCTAAGTGCTCCTACAATGGACAGCTTGATTGGGGCTTAATGTTTACAGCCTGCAAAGGTAGACCCACCAATGAAAAATACATATCCCTGAAAACACCTTGGCCTTTCCCCTAGGCATTATGGTGTATTTATAACCACTTCTTTGCAGCATCGCAGCAAAGTGAAAGGCATGTTCAAATTAAATAAGTGCATGTAACCTTTTCTGAACTAGGTACAGTACCACTGGGCTTACAGCAATCTGCCTGAGGGTCAGACTAGAGTGCAGGAAATAATCTTGACAGGAACCAAGTGGCTCCTCGGATATATACCTGACCTGCAAAGCATTCATGAGAGCTTCACCTGGACCGAGAATACAGCCGCCTCTCACTTAGAGTTGAGCAGACTGACTTACAAAGCCCCAGGTTGAATTCTTGATTATACCTCTTGTAGATGGAAATACACAGTTTCATGAGGGGTAGGCTTTTTTTGAACAATCATCATCATCATCTTGTAATTTTCATCTCTACCACTCAAATTCAAAATGCAGATCCTGTGTTAAAAAATAATAGCCCTTTCCAACTAGCCAGATGAAAAACACTTACACCCACTAACATCTGGCTTTTGTCTGCAGTGAGAAATGTTACAATCAGCATTCATTCCCGGGACAAATGACTCTGCAGTAGGCAGCAGTGGTGTAAACAGGACACCCAGGTGGAAATGCTAATTTTCGTCTCTTGTCCAGTGCAATGCTATGACGCGCTTGGGCTCCTTCCGAACTTCTATCATCTCAACCGTCAGCCTCCGCCCAAGCAGCGCTCGACCATCAAATTAGTCTGCACTGAGTTTGAAATAGAGACTGAATGAGTAACAGATATTAAAAAAAAAACTTATTACTTCTGGAGAATAGTAGAGTAAGTACGTAGTGTGCGTGTGTGACGGTGTCTGGGGAGTGTGTGGTGGAGTGAGTGAGAGAGTGAGGGTGAATGCAGAGCAATCGGTCTGAGCCAAGGAGAGTTTAGAGTTTATAAGCAAAGATACCAAGTGAATGTACAGCAGCGTTTGCAGTTTTGTGCACTGTATCGGAAAGCTCTTCCAGGCGCATTTGTGACAGTCATACTCGGCTACTGGCAATAGGAAAGGAGTCGCCTATTTTTAGCAGGTTTACCCAAGTTTAAAAAACCTACATATACAAGCAAATTTTGGTGGGCAAGGGGTATAATGCACCTCACTTTGAGTCCTTGTATTAACCTTTCTGTCCGTACATGCTGGAAATGTGCAGTGAATTTTTTTTCACTGGAAGAAAGTCATGCCCGTATTTCTGTGATTGTCAGGAAAACTGCTTTCTCCACCATTCGGCAAAACAAACTCATCAGTACCACAAGAGCAGCACTCTAAATTCACATTCACTCGCTTCACATACATATCACTGTAAACAAGTAGTGTTGTCTCATAATGACATTAATAGAAACCAAAACTTTAAAATAACAGTTTTTCTTTGAGATATAGTTACTAAGTTATTAAGTGTGGGAGAATAAATGCCCAAGGCTTGCTTCTCAATGCTTTTATCTTAAGACTCATACAAACTGAGCAGAGCTCTTGGATAACATTTGCAATCCCTGAAAGTAGAGCTGAGCACTATGGAGAAAATCAAATATCACGATATTTTTGACCAAATACCTCGATATCGGGGCGATATTGTAGGGTTAACTATTGGTGCTTTCACAAAATATTAACACAAGTTTTGATAAATAATAACAATAATAATAATAATAATAATAATAATAATTGATAGATAGATAGCTTTTTATTGTCACTCAACTGTACAGAGTGCACATATGAACGAAAGTCATTCCACTGGCTCATAATTACGGCTTTAACTCAAAATAAAAAGTAAATAAATAAATAAAAATGCTACAGTGTTATTTTAACTTGTATTAATTGCTGCGATATGACATTAAAAACTTAAAAAGGAGTTTGAAAGCAGCATGAATATTATTATTGCACATATTGAATGGCAGCATATAAAAAATGGCCCCGTTTAAGAAAAATAGATACTGTTATTGCATGTTTATGACTAGAACAGTCTGGTTAATTCATAAAATGACATCACACACAAACCAGGAAAAGACAACACTTGAAGACGATATCTAGCCTTATGTATCGATATAATATCGATATATTGCCCAGCCCTACCTGAAAGTTTGTATGGTTCTCTCTAATGTAAGGCTTCTACAACAAAAGGTTGGGACAGTGGAGGGATTTAAAAGATGAATGCATTTAATATACTGGATCTGTCTGATATTACCACAAGTGACACATAACTCACCCTCAGCTTAAACCCCACAGGATGCAACTTAAAAGAAAAATGCATGCAGGGAGCTCAAATAACAAGCCAGCCGTGCATTGAGTGCAGGCTGTGTGTGGGTGAAGAGTGGTTGCACTATGGTACTTGATCCACAATGCACACTACATCACATACAATTGGATAATCTATTAATGACGCAGATTCTTGGGCAACTCACTAAGACCCAGACCATAACCTTTAACCTTCTATGTATTTAGACACGACATGAGAGAAAAGTGCAAGTGAATGCGCATGTAGAGACCCAAAGAAGCTTTGACAAACCAACAGTATATGGAAGTCCCCTCCACCTCTTTCTATATACTTGTAATACTATTAGCAGTGCTTTAAAGTCTAAATATAACTGCATTAGTGCTCATAACAGCACCATAAATAAATGGCTTCCATTTAGTTTACGCCATTTAGCATTGGCTTTTACTTTTGTTTGTTCGTTTCTATATCCTGCTTGGAATCCAATTTAGGTTAATCAGATCGAGCAACTGATTGACATCATAGGCAATAACATGAAATAGAAAGAATTTACGAGATGGCTCTTCCACAACAAACATCACCTGTCAACACTCTATACTATGTATTCCTGTTGGTACAGAAACCGTCTACTTCACTCTGTGAAAAATGCAATCCTGTTGCCAGACAAGAACATCAATGAAGGATGATTCTGCAAACCCCAAAATGTATCAATAATGGGGGGGGTTATATCCAATGCTTACATTTATATAAAAAAATAAAAAAAATCTCCCTTTCTACAAAATCTGTGCATGGTGGCTACAGTCTGGTTGGTTATTGGGAAAGGTTGTGGTTATGGCAAATAAAATACTGTTAAGGTGTGGTTAGGTTAGGCAAATAAAACACTTGGTAAAACGGCCAATTTTTTCACATCAAAGTGTGTTTATAGGTGTTGGGGAATACTACTACATATGAGAAAATAAGTTGTATAAAGCACATTGGAGCTCCAGAGGGAGCTTTGTGTGAAGTCTGATAAATATCCTCAAGTGATGTCCCTTGAGTCAGCATCGGTTGAGGCGTAAGACTACAAGTTTGAAATGAAAACAAGAAGTGATCTTACCAAACCTCTGTAGCCCGCTCCTCATCTCTGCTTGAGGCTAACGTCTTGAGGCCACATTAGCTGCTACTAGCATAACACACCCAAATCTCTGACTGAACTGTCAATGTTCGAGGTGCATTCTGGATAATGTAAGTGCAAGGGTTTCACAAGGAAAAATAATTTGTGGAAGAAAAGACGATATCTCTGGTTCTGCTACATCGATTTTGATGCTGTTATTGTTCTAGGAGTGCGATGCTAGATCGGTGGAAAACTCTTTCAATGTTAGGGAAAAACTGGGTTGTGGTTAATAAAAAGGCGTTCATTTTAACATTAATTGTCAAGGTGACGTATTCAAATTTCTTGTTTTGACCCACCAACAGTTCAAAACCCAAAGACATTCAAGATAGAGATGCACCGATTACAACTTTCTAGGCCGATTCTGATTTCCGATTTTCTTTGAGTTAGGCCAGCCCATACCGATTTTAGCCGATTCCGATTTCATTTTTTCTAACCACTTTACAGCACACACAAATGTTTATTTTCTAGCTTTTCTTTAATAGAACATGTTACATTTTGCCTGAAACAGATGATTTAGCGTCACCGCTCATTTTACAGTTTAACAACAAAACTAAACTCTTTAAATATTACTACGTTTTTAATGTTGGTTTTGAGCGGTATGCATCCCCATTAACCTGGAAAGCGTAAACAGTAACGTTAATACAGCGTGTCGGAGGAATACAGCATCTCTTTTGTTTTAGTTTTTTTGTGTTTACAGCGTCTCAGGTCAGTGTGCCCAACGCTATTTTCCGATAAACTGTAGCTGTCATATTTCACGGGACCCGCGTGAGTGCGATTTTCATGTTCCAGTTTTTCAGCCTCAGAGGGGAGAGAGAGAGCGGCTGACTGTTCGAGCCGTGTATAATTACGACTGTATGACATTTCATAAACAGCTGATGGAGCAGCCGTGCGCCACTGCTACATGCATACAGCGGAATCCCTGCATGAGCACATGTCGTGTTGTTGCGCAATGTAAGTCATGCGGTGCCCGAGTGCATTTGACCGGCATAAAATCGGCATATGTCAGACTGACCGGCAGGTCACCGGTCATGGCCGATGACGTGAAAATCGGCCAATTCCGGTCACCAGCCGGTCAATCGGTGCAGCTCTAATTCAAGACAAAGGAGAACGTGTTAATCGACACATTTGAAAAGCTTGAACTATAAACCTTGTGGCATTTAGCTTGAAAATGTATTTAAATGATTAATCAAATATCAAAATTGGTGCCGAGGAATTTTCTGGTGATCTAGTAATTGATTAATTGGCAAATTGCTTCTTTTAATTAATTCTATTAACCATCGTATGTTGGGGACAACAACACACATAACGTATATATTTATCTTTCAGGTGTGGAAGCCCATCGGTACATGTTTTGACTAAGCACTAAGAACCTCAAATCTCTGTAAGTATCAAAGCAACAGACTTGAAGTGTTTATGCATGCTTTTTAGTAGACAGAGCTTTCCTTGCTTTAAATTAATAGCCCAGGTGAGGAAAGCCTCATTTTTAACAGATATGGCCTAAATTTAAAGTCTATTCCTGAAAAGAGGATTCTACACGAACACGGATCAACACCAAATCAGGAGGTAAAATCAGAAGTTAACTGGATATATTTAATCCCCTAACATTACACACAATCATAGACTGCCCTGATGTTCGGATGCATGGAGGGGTGAGTGTGAGGTTAAGTGAAGACTCAGTCCCAGGTGTAACACTGCCAGAGACAGTGACTTCGAGCCAAGAGGATGATTTGGGTCAGTAGGTAATTGCGTTCCTGGACCACAGGGGACTTGTTGGCAATTAATCCTTCCAATGAGCCACATGAAATATGCACATGTACAGTGTGCCAGTAGACGGATGAATGCAGCTCTGTTAACACAGCTCTTTCAAAGCGTGATAGGGTAAACTTTCTGCTGCTGACACCAGTGACTCCCAGCTTCAATAAAACAATAGGATTGTGGCAGAACAACAGGTGTTGTGCCTGATGTAGCACAAAATCAGAACTCTTCCTACTCAATTAAGCACTGCCATAACATCTCAAACACTAGCACAAAGCTCTTGAATCCTACGTTATTAGCTTCTCCAAAACTGAAACCTTGAAACTGAAATCAGGTTTTACCAAACACTTCCAACTGTTTTTATCTGTCAGGACTGGAGCATGTCAAGCCTAGCTTCCCTTCTCTTAATCAAGATCTAGAGAAATCTCTGCCAGGTTAAAGCTACATTGTGTAAGAATTTCGCCCATCTAGCAGTTAAATTGTACAGTGGGGCAAAAAAGTATTTAGTCAGCCACCAATTGTGCAAGTTCTCTCACTTAAAAAGATGAGAGAGGCCTGTAATTTTCATCATAGGTACACTTCAACTATGAGAGACAAAATGAGAAAATAAAATCCAGAAAATCACATTGTAGGATTTTTAATGAATTTATTTGCAAATTATGGTGGAAAATAAGTATTTGGTCAATAACAAAAGTTCATCTCAATACTTTGTTATATACCCTTTGTTGGCAATGACAGAGGTCAAACGTTTTCTGTAAGTCTTCACAAGGTTTTCACACACTGTTGCTGGTATTTTGGCCCATTCCTCCATGCAGATCTCCTCTAGAGCAGTGATGTTTTGGGGCTGTCGCTGGGCAACACGGACTTTCAACTCCCTCCAAAAATTTTCTATGGGGTTGAGATCTGGAGACTGGCTAGGCCACTCCAGGACCTTGAAATGCTTCTTACGAAGCCACTCCTTCGTTGCCCGGGCGGTGTGTTTGGGATCGTTGTCATGCTGAAAGACCCAGCCACATTTCATCTTCAATGCCCTTGCTGATGGAAGGAGGTTTTCACTCAAAATCTCATGATACATGGCCCCATTCATTCTTTCCTTTACACGGATCAGTCGTCCTGGTCCCTTTGCAGAAAAACAGCCCCAAAGCATGATGTTTCCACCCCCATGCTTCACAGTAGGTATGGTGTTCTTTGGATGCAACTCAGCATTCTTTCCCCTCCAAACATGACAAATTGAGTTTTTACCAAAAAGTTCTATTTTGGTTTCATCTGACCATATGACATTCTCCCAATCCTCTTTCGGATCATCCAAATGCTCTCTAGCAACTCCAGATGGGCCTGGACATGTACTGGCTTAAGCAGGGGGACACGTCTGGCACTGCAGGATTTGAGTCCCTGGTGGCGTAGTGTGTTACTGATGGTAGCCTTTGTTACTTTGGTCCCAGCTCTCTGCAGGTCATTCACTAGGTCCCCCCGTGTGGTTCTGGGATTTTTGCTCACCGTTCTTGTGATCATTTTGACCCCACGGGGTGAGATCTTGCGTGGAGCCCCGGAGGGAGATTATTAGTGGTCTTGGATGTCTTCCATTTTCTCATAATTGCTCCCACAGTTGATTTCTTCACACCAAGCTGCTTACCTATTGCAGATTCAGTCTTCCCAGCCTGGTGCAGGTCTACAATTTTGTTTCTGGTGTCCTTTGACAGCTCTTTGGTCTTGGCCATAGTGGAGTTTGGAGTGTGACTGTTTGAGGTTGTGGACAGGTGTCTTTTATACTGATAACAAGTTCAAACAGGTGCCATTAATACAGGTAACGAGTGGAGGACAGAGGAGCCTCTTAAAGAAGAAGTTACAGGTCTGTGAGAGCCAGAAATCTTGCTTGTTTGTAGGTGACCAAATACTTATTTTCCCGAGGAATTTGCAAATAAATTCATCAAAAATCCTACAATGTGATTTTCTGGGGTTTTTTTCTCATTTTGTCTCTCATAGTTGAAGTGTACCTATGATGAAAATTACAGGCCTCTCTCATCTTTTTAAGAGGGAGAACTTGCACAATTGGTGGCTGACTAAATACTTTTTTGCCCCACTGTATATGACAACCAACTGAATATTACTTTCTGGCCCCTCCCATTCCGAGCGTGTTATAACTCCTACGGTGGCCGTATTATTCCAAGTACGACTTCATCCGTGATTGCTCCTTCCAGTGTAATAATAGTTTTACGTTATTTTGGTACCATTTCATTGCTAACATCAGCTATCAGGTTCCCAAACATATGCAAGTTAATGTTAGTAAAATATCAGTGCTATCGGTGTAAGGCAATGTTTACAGCATAGGAGAGAAGCAACAGAGGTTTGTGTTTTTAATATATTTCTCTGAGCAGTATGAAAAATGTCAATGAAACCAAAATGAGCTTTTAGTATCGTTTACACGCTGTAGCTAGTCTGTGTTACAACTGCACATGACGCGAGTTGTCTGCCAGGGAAATCACGACACATATGATTACGTTGTTACAAGGTAGACAATCCTTTTTCATCATTGACGCAAGGAAAAGTATCCTAGACGTCATTCTAGCGTTATGCACAACCATGCTATAGTTAGCCAAGCAACTATAAAACTTTGAATTTACACAAATAGGCTTAATTACCTTTTGAGAAGAAAGCAGGCAACTTTGGCTTCCCTTTTAAAATCCTTGCTCCTTATGAGCTCTTTCCGTCTTGGAAAAGCCTTCTGATCGCGTTTTAACTGCTACGGTGGCCGAACCCGAAATGAGCTCTTAGTATCTCCATCGTTTACATGCAGCTGTTCTAGCCACTCCAATATTTGGTCTTGTTGCTTTGCCTGTGTCGTTTTAATTATCTTTTTAACTTCCTTGGCGACTCCGTGTACATGTCGTCCCCCTCCCTGGCATTCGTCACGATGCCACTGAGTGTAAAAGGGCGAAAGTCAGAGGTATGTCTCTCTTTGGCTAATGCATTTTAAAGATGGAGGTATGTCCCTCTTTGGCTAATGTATTTTAAAGATGGAGGTATGTCTCTCTTTGGCTAATGTATTTTAAAGATGGAGGTATGTCCCTCTTTGGCTAACGTATTTTAAAGATGGAGGTATGTCTCTCTTTGGCTAATGTATTTTAAAGATGGAGGTATGTCCCTCTTTGGCTAATGTATTTTAGAGATGGAGGTATGTCCCTCTTTGGCTAATGTATTTTAAAGATGGAGGCGCAACATGGCGGCCATCATTCGAGCGACTCGCTTGTATGTATTCCGAATGATTCTGAATGTCAGATTCTACACATACAAGAATACTTTGATCAGTTGGTGGAAGTAATTACACATGAATGAGTACATATTTGTGAAAGAACAAAGGGTTTTTTGCTAAGAATCAACTCAAAAAATTACACAATGGAGCTTTAAGAGTTAACTTCAAAGTGGGTGAAAAATTACTCCAGAAAGCTGGCCAGCTTTTATTTTTAACCCCCAAAACTTCTTTGGTAGTATCTGATATTCCATTATAGCTCATTTACAGTCTCCATTTTATGTCAAGAGTGCTTTGTGAACACTTGCTATGCATCATGGAGACTTTTAAAGACTAAAGGCTACTTTCAAGAGAATAAAAATGAGTCTAATATCTACCAGCCCCGGTCCAAGAGATATGGGAAGATTTTGTTTAAATTCAATTAAAGAAGCATTGAAATTTCCAATGTTGACAATATTTACACGTTCATTAATAGGTTTCACTACATTTAAAAGTAAAACAATGTTTAAGTTGTAACACTAACCATGTCCACTGACATCATTCATCCTTTCCCCATTCATATCTGATTTATGTGGTTTGCAGTGTATATGTTTGGGCACATCAATAATGGCTCTGTGTTTTGCCAACAGCATGCTTCAGTAATTTGACCGTCTTTAGATGCTCACATCTGTCACTGCATGCCAAGTAAGTGTATCAGTCACATTGAGTAAAGGGTCCAATTAGCCTCAAGCTTCTGCCTAATCTGAGATTATTCAGTTAGTGGCATCTGATCCTAAATGAAAGGTGGCACATAGAAAATATCACTTTTGGCACACGATCACTCCACTGTCATTATGACAATGTTAAAGATTACTGTTCTTTCCTGGGAATGGTTGATGAACTGTACATAGAACAGAAAATTTCAACAACCAGAATGTAAAACATGATGAGCGTCAGAAGTGCCATGAACACTAAATGGTTTGTTGATTCTCCAGTGAGAGGATTAGTGTCCAGGATTTATGCTAAACTGATGCAAGTATCTGTGGGAGAACTCCCAATACTAAAGAAATGGGAGCGAAAGCTGAGCCCGGAGGGGACCGTAATTAATTGGGACAGTTTGGGACATTTCCCACTGTTCCAAGAACCCAAATCACCAGCAGATCCACTTCAACATATGCCATAGGACATACTGGACTCCTCAGAAGAGATGCGTCTCTAAAGCCATTCCCACTCCCTATTGTACGTTCTGTCAACCTGAACAAACTGGAACTTTCCTGCACATGGTCTGGGAGTGTGAACAGGTACATGAGTTCTGGAATAAAACATCAATAATATCTGATGTGATCGGATGTCGAATTCCTACTGACCTGATTGTTTTGTTACTTAATGATGACTCTAAATTACACCTACTTGGGAGACACAAGAACATTTGGCTAGCCGGATCAACCGCGACCAAGAAAATGATAGCTCAGCGCTGGCTCCCCCCCCCCCCCTCGCTTTGTATAAAACAGTGGTTGGCGTATTTTCTAGACATAGTTATGCTGGAGCTCTCTACAGCAAGGATTAACAAAGCCAAGTCATTGACTATAGACCTATGGAAAAACAAAAAAGTGCCATGAACACCTAAGGGTGTAATCCGACTCAACGCAAAGTAAAATGTTCCAAAACAGGAACTGTTTTGGGACCCTAGTGTCTTTTTCAAGCACTCGGGAAATTTCTAGTTTTGTTTCATGGCCGTGGTTTATGCCTCCCTAAAGTCCCTGCTCCTGAGCTTGCACCATACGATGTCCCAGACAATGAGAAACTATTAGGTATTACTTATATCAATATTAGGACTGGAGATGGGAATTTTAAGAGAGAGAGAGAGAGAGAGAGAGAGAGAGAGAGAGAGAGAGAGAGAGATAAGGGGATTAAGATAGGAAAGAACATGCAAGAAAGAAAAAACTGAATCTTTATTTGTTAATTGATTCAATGCAGCTATCTAGGCTACTAAAGCAAAAAAACAATACCCACAAAAATACCCCAAACATTTCAGAAGATCATCCCTACTTTGGAGACAGAGCTTTTCCTTTCCAGCTTGCCAGCTCTTCATACAAATACTGTACATACTGTAAGATCACAAAGTTTCTACATCTAGGAGCTTCCTGACTTCACCTGTTACGTTGGAAATAGTCATTGCTGACTTGGCTTTTCCTAGTAATTAGAATGAGGCCATGTACACAAGTTTAACATGTAATATGGCTGGCAATATCATCGTGGTTTTTTTAATAGGGTGGAAGCATCTTCGGCTGAACAAAGCTCACCTCATTTTGTTGTTATAGGGTTTTCAAATTGATTTGTGATAAAAAGCTGAAATACTTTGAGTCAATATGTCCATAATTGACTATATTTGAGGGAAACTAATTTGAATGCACCTTAATGCAGACGTTTAATGCCCATACAGGGGCAATGAAACTCTGAAAGACATTTTTTTTATTTCTTAGTAACCCAGGACATATAAATTAGGGGTTCATTTAGAATTGTATAAAATGAATTAGTGATCAGGCTAACTTGAGAGATCTTAACACAACAAACGACCACAGGCTGTGGGAACTAGGCAAGGGCCGGTTTGACATTCTGACGGTATGATAACCTTCAGCAAAAATATCACAGTTTCACGGTATTGCAATTACAGCTTTAACATGTATTATTTTGAAATGTCTGGGTAAAAAACAACTTTTTTTCCCCATTGAACACAATATATTTTATTTTTGAACACTGCACACTGGCAGGGAGAGGGATTTATAAACTGCACAGTCTGTCCTTGACGACTCATAGTAGTAAAAAGCCAAAAAGCATAATATGAGCACTTTAATATATAATTATTTGTCCCTATCAAAACAGACGCTGCGCTGCACAAGTTCACATACTATGTCAGTGTTCAATCTGCACTTAAAACTCTTAACGGGTGCAGAAAAAAATGCTGTTTAGAAGGCACCATTATCTATAGAGTAATCAAGAGTTAAACACAAAAACAGAAAGTAATCAGAGCCTTAAAGTGATTCTCCTTAATAAGAAAGATAATCTCCTCCACTTTAGCTTGATTCTCCTCAGCTCAGTTGTATCCTCAGTGTAATTGCTCTTGTTAATCATGCGGTAATTTGTTGACGAGACCTATTTGGAGGAATCGTCTTGAAAACATACAATCTCTCCCAATCTGGGGGTGCCAACATCTTGAAATTAAGGACAAGCACAAAGAAGAGTGAGACCAGATTAAGTCATTTGAAGTGTCGCCAGAGACTGATGTAACCGATCGGCGTCTGTCTCTGCTTATTAAACTAGTAGAGCTACTGAGCTCTCAATCCCAAAACACCGTTGTTGATAGTATATTTGTTAAGAAACGGCTCACTGCAACATTCTTGATACTGTGGTAATAAATAAAACTGGTATTTAACTACAATCGTTTTGATGAACTGCTGTGGTAATAGTTCAATATGTATGTTAGATCATTGTAAATCTCACAAATCTGATCTTTAAACAGTGTGTGTAAAAATCTGCTACAGCATGATTAACTTTGATGGTTACTCAAAAGGAATTAGGCCATTAAAGCACTCTTTCCCATAGTTTATTATTATAACAAATCAAAAAAAGGACTAGGACTCTTTCTAGTCCTAGTGCACAGCTGTCTGACATTACTTTAAAATGAAGACAATGTCAATTTGCTAAACAATTGTTGGAGCACAAATAGAGATGAGTCAAAGTCAGAGAACTGTAAGGTATATTACATATCAATATCTTCCTAAACTTTGCAACAGTTAGCCCCATAAGCTCATTTTAATACCAGTCCAAGAAATACTGCAGCAGAAAAACAGTGTACTGAACTAAGCAACATTTTATTGCTTAGGAATTTGGTTTTTTACTTCTTTTTTTTTTTTACCTATTTCTACTACCAAATGTTATACAGTTGTACTTTAAGGCCAATGGATACCAACATTTCACCCCAAATAGACCCAAAGCCTGAAGCATGTCAGATAAAACAAGACTAAGAGTATCCAGCCATGCTCGTGGCTCTGTGAGGCTGTAGTTAGGGCCAGCAATGCTTTGAGTAGTAATTTGTTGATGTTTAGCAGGTATGTTTGCTATGTTCACCATCTCAATTTAGCATGTTGGCTAATGCTAATAAGCATTAAACACAAACTACAGCTAAGACTGTTGGGAATGTCTTTAGTTTTGCGGTATTTGGTCATAAACCAAAGTATTGGACATACTGAAATGTTGATCTGATGATGGCGTTAGATGGAAAGTGAAGGGATCACCAACATTTTTACAATTCAGGGGGACATGAATGTCTGTACCAAATTCATGGCAATCCATTAATAGTGGTCAAGACATTTTACAGTCCTTCCAGAAAAAAAAAGTTTTTTGTGATTGTTGCGGGCAAAAATCCTTCATTATGCAGCACATTTTCTTAAAAAATGCAATGGAATATGCAGGATATTTATGCAATTTTATGCGATGAAATTGCGGGAACTTGCAAAAAGGTTTCATGGCTTCATCGCGGGGTTTGCAGTTTTTCGATGATGTTCACGTTGCGTAATTACGTCACTTCATAACGTCACTTCATAACGTCACTTCATAACGTTCCCATGGCAACAGGGGAAAATGGCTGCTCTTGTGTGAAGTAAACGCAACATTTTTTTGCAACGAAAATGCGGGGATTATGAAATCATGCAAGCCCCGCATATTTCGCGCGGAAATCGGCAATTTGTGCGGCGTATTTGAAAAAATGCGGCCCCCCCCGCATAAATATACGGACTTTGGCTGATTATGCATTGAATTATGCGATCGCATAATCACGTTTTTCTGGAGGAACTGATTTTACATTTGAATCCACGAATGACACAAATAATTTGGTCATCAATAACTTCAACATGTGCATCAGTCATTGCATAGTAAGCATAAATATATTTAAAAAAGACATGCTATGGTTGCATGTTTGTAGTGTGTGTTGGCTTTAGTAGACTGTACTGGAGATCTGTATTTCCAGAAAGGGAACACATAAAGAAATTACATAGCACAATAGCAAAGCATTTTGAAGTTTTAGTTTTTGGATAGTTTAGAACTGGTCAGTACTATTAAAATTGTAAGGGAAAAGGGGACAAGCATGGCTGTAAATAAGCTTTATGTATCATTTTATAAACATTTAATGTCTTAGAGTTTTTTTTATTTTTAGTAATGAATGTGTAACATTGGACATGTGGAACATACAAAATCAAGCATCCAATAAAACAATATGGGAAAAAAAGAACAACTGACATTGGCACACAAGGCTTACTAGCTCGAGGCTGAACGCTGATACAGTCCCAGCGTAATTTTTAGATAAAAGTAAGAGATAATCTCACATCACACCATCACTGAAGTCAGCAGCACCAGGCCTTAAAGCAAAGTAAAATCATTTACCTCTTCCCTCTACTATTGCCAGACACCTGCCACTAAATGTTTGAAGTGTGAAAAGTAAGAGCCAGGAGGAAGGTCAGACCTGTTAAGGTGTAGATATCAGTTTGAGGGGATGTACTCTCTCACTCACACACACACACACACACACACACACACACACACACACGCACACACACACGCTGTCTGCAGGAAAACATACTGCGCTATTAACAATTTCTCTCCAACAATCTCTGACCTCCTCATATTACTGAATTACTGACAGACATTTGTATACAAGGTCAGTCCCGCAGTCAGAAATGTTCTCACTGCAGTGCTGTGTTGGTCCAAATTTTTAAAAAACCTTTCCCAAAATATCTGGAGAGCTGGGGAACAGTCGATACCAAGTTCCTGTCTTTTCCATACTTGCAGAGATGCACAGGAACATTGTGTGTCTGTATTGTGTCTGATGCAAGGAAATAGCAATGGCATCTCCTTTACACCTTTCAAACTTTCAATCAAGCAGTGACAAACAATGACACAAGTTCCCCACAAGCAGCCTATACATATAGGCTATACACGGTTTTGGACAATGCAAAAAAAAAAGAAAAGAAGATATTTATATAATGAATGGCTATTTTGACAATAACAAATAACTGCATTCTCTCACTGTACACATAAATGCTACCATAAAACTAAAATATTAAAAGACAAATTAAGAATAGAATGATACTCACAGTTTCTCTCTAGATCTTTGAAGCACAGAAAACAGCTAGCTTCACTAAATGGCAGTCCCTTGGAAGGCTCCTCTCACCCCTAGAAAGCCTTATGCAGCTGAAATGACTCACATCCCCTCTTCCAACCTCTGTCAACCATCATGAGGAGGTAAACATTTCCAAATATGGAGAAAATATGAAGACAGTATTGAGGGCAATATCAGTTTGGTTTGCTTTTAACTTGGAATGCCATACTCTGTGAGCCAGAGTCACTCAGCAGAGCCAGTTCTGTGGTGCATACCTTTCACTAGGAATAATAAAGATGACTGTAGAGAACTTTTCACAATCGGTTTGGGTTCGGTCTGACCTAAGATGGGTAACACTGTTAGCCTGCCCTACAAGCTCCACTTTTAAATGGAAGATAGGCAAAATGTAGAGAAGAGAAGATCAGTTAGCTTAAAACCGTAAAAGGGAATCTCAATAAAAAATTGCAAAAAATGCAGAGAGCAATAGACATAATTTACTTTTTGTTAATCAGGCGACCAGGGCCAGGTTAGAAGGTAAAGGCAGCCCATTTACTGAGAAAAGCTGTCTTGTCACACGGATTGTGTTCAAGTGATTAAGAAGGTATAATTAAAGTCTGATTACTCCCCATGAGTGCTGTGGGTCAGCGGAGATCACGGTAACATTAACAGCTGCTAAGAGAGAACATTACACCTCCCTGCCTAGAATGGATCGGTTTTGAAGAGCAACTTGGCTTGAGAGTGCTCGTTTTCCTCAAACTGCACAACCTACTTCATCCAAATACCAAAGGAAAAGACTCCAGAGGACTGAAATTCTTACATGTTCATAAGTTGTCTGGCACTTGAGAAAAGATGAGAAAAGCCTGTTGCGATGGAGGTAATCTGTAGGAGTAGAGTGAGGTGCTGCTATTTTTTGGAATGGTACTTTTATTAAAGTCAAACTCTAAAAGACATAATCGTGGCATGTTTGGAAGTGTATTAGAAAAGACGGCCAAACAGGGTTACATGTTAATGTGTCTGCACTGTCAATGCAGACAGAGGAGCCTTCATAATAACATCAAATAGGACATGAATAAAAGAGATGGCCATGGCTGCAAAATGTGTGCTTCTGACAATGACCTAAACCATATTCTGGGTTTTTCCTGCATAGAGGAATTGTTGGCACCCCCCAAAGAGGTTTTAGCCAGCGCCAAAGGAAAATCACCAGCGCCAACATGACAAGATTTGAGAATAAAAATTCAAATCCTCTCTAAGTGTTTAAGAGCATTTTACCAAACAACTGTTGATTAAGCAGACTATAAACTTGAATGTTACAATTTTATTTACATTTTAGTTTATCAAATTGTCAGAAATAACAGGAAAATGCATAGATTTCTGTCAAATAAGGTAACACAGACTCATTCACCAAACGTTCTTAAAGCGTAACTCTTTTTGTGAATGTACCCGAGTCAAACTTTCGTTTAAAAGCATAATTAGGACGGAAGCGTCACTTTTAAGATTTACCGTATTCTCGTTTTTTAGTAAAACCTTTCTTTTTAGTAAACTCTGTGAACACAACCAATGTTGTCAGTGCTTTGGTTAAGGTGTAGAGTCCCTGGTGATACTTGGAGCAAAGTCTCATGTTGTGTCGAGCCTTCTTAGTGGTTTATAAATAGATATTTTGAGGCTAGCATCGTAGTGTCCCTAGCTCTCCCATTCAAAAGGCCATTTGACCCAAAAACCAGAATACGGTGAATCCTAAAAGTGACGCTTCCGTCCTAAATATGCTTTTAAAGAAAAGTTTGACTCGGGTACATTCACAAAAAGCCCCTAGGTTGCATTTTGGCGAGAGTTGCACTTTAAGAACAAATTTGTTCTTATACCCCACTTACGCAGTTTTCATGAAGATTCTGGCATTCACCAATGTTTTCTTATTTGGGATTTGTTCTTAGGTAAGACCAGAATCTACACACACTCAAGAGCACTCTTACACACTATTGAGAGCTGACATGTTTGCGTAAAATAAGTAGTGTAATATTTCTGTCCTTTATAATTTTGTAACTAATTATTTTCATTTATTAACATATAATTATATGTTTGTTTGTTTTAATAAATACACACTACACTTACTCACTCATTTGTAAAGCACTTTGAATTGCCATTGTGTATGAATTGTGCTAAGCCTATATACTTCATCAGTTCTGCGCCCTTCTCCAGATACAGCGTTCTCTGCATGAGTAACTGCATTCCATGCATCAGTTTTATTTGCTGCTTTGTATCCACCGCTGACACTACTAAATATTAAATATGATGTATCGTTTTTTGCTAACTTCTTGCAGCAGTACCTCCACTTCAGAATTACTAAAGTTTTTCTTTCTTTTCGAGTCGAGGCCTCCACCGTCTTTACCACGTCTTTTGGACATTTCTCTAAGTGTGCACACGGCCCTGCCATCTCATGCCCTTTTATGGGAATTAACGGGGCGTTTACCTATGCTAAACAGGAGCCACGGGCACGAGCTTTACATTTATGAAGACATTGGGATTCATCGTTCTAAGAACACACCTGCAAACAACTCTGCTGTTAAAGAACACGTCATGAATCAGATGTAAACTTTTCTTAGGAACTTTCTTAAGAACAAAAGGCCCATTGCCTTTACTGTACGCGGACCGATCATGATTACTGGCGTGCGCATTTTAATCTCGGTATGAGAGCTCGTCACACCTCTAACTAATAGTATTCGCACTGGGGACAACAAGCATATTTAGTTTTTTTGTGTTTACTACGTAGTGTTGAGTGTAGTTTTTGAGAGTGACTGGACACTAAGTTGCTAAACTATGTTCATATTTCTTCGCTTAAACCTCAACATGACCTTCCAAACACAAGTTCCAGTACCACCCGCGTGAAAGCACAAAAGCAGAACAACAACATGATCAACACACAGTATATAAAAAAGTACAAATGAGTAAAATCTATCTTACCTTTTCTCCTCTCTGGATGTATGGATTCCTGGAAGGTTGTTGAAGCAATGCCCTTTACTGTATGTGGAAATCTGTTGAGATTGAGAAATAGAGACAACTCTGTGTTACTTAAAAGGATTACATAATTGTTATAATGTTATTGTGCAGGGCCACACCAACATGGTAGGTGGGTCCTGTCAACTACCAGATCTTTTTTTCATGAGTGTGACGTTCATCAGTGATAAAGAGAAAGATAAGCCATAGGCAGGCTCCTATTAGTCCTGCATGAACCTGATTGTAAGTTGTCCATTTCAATTTTAGTCTATCAATTCTCACCAAGCACCTGTCACAGCCTGTTGGCAGTAATATTTCAATGCAGAGATACAGTTCAGGTAAAACAATGCAGACGTGTGGCACTACAGAGAATATGTCATCACAGTGTAACAATTATTTAGTGAAGAGACTACTAAAAAACACATTCAATATAAAAAGGTATCTCTCTCAGAAAAAGGACAAATCCAATATTTTTATGAGATATTTAAATGTACAACAATTACTTTAATCTGTTAAAGTTAGAGGCCAAGCCCACCCACACAGGTGTTGTCAATAATCCTGGCCGATTAGTCAGGTGGAAGTTGGGGGACCTGCGTGATGTCACCAAACTCTATGGACTCGCTAATAGAGCTCAACAGTGTGGTTCTGGAAGTAAAAAGCTCATTAATTTTCTCCATAAGGATTTTGAATATTAGCCAGTAATGGTAGACCATCCAAGGTAGACTGACCACAAGCTCTGGAGTTGTAAAAACGATAAACCTTATGAAATCAATCTTGTTTGAAAAAACAAACATGTTTTTGTGTGTACAGTGTGTGTGTGTGTGTGTGTGTGTCGCATGAGTAGGTGCTTTAATGCAAAAATATTACATTTAATTTTTTTCTTTTCATCATTTAGGCATTATTGTGATCATGTACCACTGGTGATCAGAATTATAGTTTGAGGGGGGGAAAACAGATAATTTGCATTTCTTTTCTCTCTCGTTGATTGAATACACAAGGCTTATCTTTGCAGTTGAGGGCTGCCGCTTTAACTAGCGATATTCATCTATTGATGCTTTTAATTACTTATACATGCCATAAAATGTTAAATAATGCCTGTCACAAGTTCAAAGAGCCCAACATGATGTCTTCATTGCTTATTTTGTCACACAGACCAGGCAAATCCTCACATTTGAGAAGCTGTAACGTGCATTGTTTGTATTTTTACTTGATGAATTACTTAAACAATTAACCAATTACTTGTTGATTGATAATCATTTAATTGACCATCAGTTCCAGTGTGGTTTAGTTTGGTAGTAGTTTAGTGTGGTTTTTGACTTAGAATAGATCATATACTTGATTGAGTTTGTGTCTGATAATTATGTCAGTAATTATGTTTGTTAGGTACATAATTACCATGCATTGTCAGACACCTATCGCTTTGTTGTTGACCGTACACTAGCAACAAGAGATGAAGCTTTCTTGGGACGGTAAAAACATCTTCATTTAAGTTTTAAATATAGGAGTAATGCAGGTTATGTGACAATGAATTGTCCTGCAGGACTTTTTTTTGTAATCCACATGGATTTAAGTAAAAGACAGACAACAGTATTATAATGCAAACCAACCTATTACATGTCACCCCTTAACTGAGAGCACAGCAGACATTTCACGTGAGCCCTGTATGTTGTCTAAAAAGTCTGGTGTCATTATCTTTTCAAAATAATGTACACTTGTTTTCCTCTAACATGATTATGTAACCTTTTTCTGTGGTCTATGCATATTTAGGTTAAGGTACACTTTTTAATACTATAAAATAATAAAACCTCATTGTTTCTAGGGGTGGGACAAAATATCAATACAGCAATATATTGTTCTCCTTGCCATAAGATAAATGATATACTGGCCTCAAATATGGATATTTAAATTAATAAAATAAGGCACTCTAAATAGATTTCTCTGCTCCCAGCGTCGCTACTTCATGGCTCCTTGAGGTGACGCTCAACACATAAATGAGGGAAACTTGAACATAAGTTAACGTTGTTGCACCTTAACACATGAATTGCACCGAGTCTGCCAAAGACCCAAGAATCTTAGGTCAATCACTAACCCTACATTTTGCACTCGCATTAAAGGCTGCTGTACTGCCAACGGAGAGATAAGTGACTCTGAGAAACACACAGGTATTGTTCCGTTAAGTAGTCCCTAGGTCATTAGCACAACATGAGGCTATTGTGGTACCTAGTCTCGCATTACCAGACCTTCCTCCACAGCGCTGCGGAGGAGATTCTGGCTAGTCCACACAGCATTCCAGGATGGGAGAAAAATGTGCTCTGGTTTATTGACATATCTTTAAACCAATCACAATCGTCCACTACGGGCTGGACGGAGCCACGGTGCCTCTGCAAAATAGTCTCAGGAAGGAACTTGTTTTGGTGGAACATGTGTACGTTCAAAAGTAGTTTTAGTCGTGCAACAGAAAACTCAGATTGGACAGATAGTCTAGCTAGCTGTCTGGATTTACCCTGCAGAGATCTGAGGAGCAGTTAACCATAGTCCTCACAAATCCCCCAAAGGTTAGAACGCCAACACAGAGACAGAAGGAATATAGAGGAAGGTAATGGACATCCGGACGAAAAGAGGGACATCCGACGGAATTTCCGGTGGCAATGGAGCAATCCCGGAAGTGGAACGTCGTGGATATAGACTAGGTGGTACCTAGCCCTGGTTTGTGCTTCTCATGTTACCAATACATTCAAGTCATATAGGTAAGTCTAATAGATAATTGTCTGAAAAATAAATACCCTGCAATCTTTGAAAAACCCAAAAGGTTGTTAAACAACGCTTACCGCTGTTCTGGAGGAAGTTCCAGATCCTTCAAAATGTCTTCTAACCATCTGGATTAAAATATATTCTGTTTGTTGCACGATAAAATAGATTTTTAGCTAGTTTCTCAAGTTGCGACTACATCTCCTAACCTAGGTAGATGGAAATGACATATGGCCTTGTTCAAGCAAAATATTAACACATTATTTTGTAGGAAAATATTGAATATTGGAAAGAAGCATGAATATATACATCTGGAAATAGCTTCAGAACAGCAGCGTGTTGTTTAATGACCCTGGGGCAAATATTGCCAGGTATCTGCAGATTAAAAGTAATACAAGAAACACAAAAACCACAATGCGTCTTGTCATCAGTTTTGGTACCAATAGACCAAACTTACCACCGATTACAGAGATGCACCCTAGCTTCTGGTCACAGAAGGTGACACTTTCTAAAAGCCCACCGTCTTGACATTACGCTCTACCCTAAAACTGTTCATTTTGAGTCTGGGAAGCCGCTGCTGTTCCTTCCAGAAAAGGACATCCTCATTAAAATAACACAAACAGTAGAATGACTTTACTAAACCTACCAGGGGGGCCCTGGCTCAAAGGCAGTTGAGGCACTCATCTCTTAACTTTAACATCATCAACGCTGTCAAACGAGTCCTTTCAAACCAGATTTTAAAGACCGTTCCGTTTAAAGTCGCCTGAGTCAAAAATGTGTCGGAGCAACGCAGATGTATTCGGTTTGATGACAGTACTCTTAGGGGACCTTGGTGTTATTGATTTGAAATCCAACATCTAAGTCAAAGTTTGAATTGAGTCTTTTAAAGAAGAAAGTGGGACTTGTTTTTTTAACATTAACAACATTTTATGGCAGAACAATATCTATAGTCTGGACCAAGGTTCTTTTTTCTTTTCACAAGAGATGAATACACTGGACAATGTTAAAGCTAGGGAGGTATTCGGTATGTAATCTTTGTGTGACTATGACCCATGTTAAAGCTTTATAGGAAACCTTGAGGCATGAAGCAAGACGTACACAAATGCACACAAAACTTTACAATACATGTGATGCATGGAGTGACATTTGATACTGATAAACAAGGTTGCAATAATCCAGCATACCTAGAAATGAATGGGATTTGTTTGGTTTGATTGATTTGTCCTTTGAAAAAAAAAGTGATGGTTGTTAACGCTGAGAATGTAATCAGCAGGCTCAGACACACAGTTCTGAGACATTGATTCAAAGTGGATAACAGTATCTCACTTGTCACATGGTGCAAGAAAGTCACTTCATTCAGAACTGTAACTTCTTGTTGCATAGTAAAGTGGATAAGATACAGTAAGGTTACCTGACATGGGTCTATATACAGACTTGTTACAGTAAACGAAGACTTTAGGTGGAGCCAGGTGTGGCCTGTTTGGGCATTTTTTATGTCACAAATCAAGGCAGTGATGTCTTTTCATCCAAACCAGGGTTTAAAGTATAATGTAGGCCTGCACTTAAACGTTGGTCCACTCCGTACGGGCCTCAAGAAACGTAAATGTATGTAAAAATGAATTACATTGTCATTTATAAAGTTAAATGGATACATAAGTCACAACAATTGAACAGCAACCACAGTTTTCTTCAAGTTAATGATAAAGAACTCACAAAACAACGTGGCGAATCTATGCTGTTGTAAACAAGTCAGTTCATAGAGTACGGGGGTAATGTTAACGTTATTTTCTTTAACAACGACGCCAAAACTAGCAAACACTTACAAAGCTGACACGTATGAGTCTGGTAAGTGAAATTCTGCGACCTATTTCTCTGCAGAGGGGGGCTCTCATGTTTCTCCGGTGACAGTCTGTCTTCCGCATTGCTCAGCAGCACAACACTTGGCTAAAAGCAGAAAGACCAGAGACGCCCAGTGTCCCTTTTGGCTAAACTTGACGTTCACAATGTCTTATATTCGCAACGCATGACTGAGCCTAGCTCAGCACTAGCAACCGACAAGTTAGCTTTGTTAGTATCCTCATGTAACATTAGTACCAGCCAAGGCTATCGTGTGAGTCCACGCCCTCATTGTGAACTCAGTCCGAGCTACAGTAAAATTCATAATATAGGCTAACAAGGCCGAACAAACACTGGGTTATTATCAGTCATACATGAAATCACACTAGTTTAAGCACAGCCGATAGTCGCAGATATGTTAAAAGCGCTAGAAGAGTGCTCGGTCGTTCCGCTTACCTCGCTTTCTAGGAAATATAACAGGGGTTTCAAATCCCACCAAAAAGTGAAACTTCTTGATCCAAATTCTGGGAGAGTTGTAGGCAGTGACGTCACGCTCTGAAATTCCAGCAGTCTCAGTCAGTCGAGAGGTTTGCCCATGTAAGGCAGCAGGCCAGCGGTGTCACTGAGCCACCAGATCACGGCCCTGAGCACCGTAAAGAAGGATGTATGTAAACAGGAAAACATGGATAGTAAAATGTTTATTGTTACAGTTTCCCCTTTTTATTCTAAGCTAAACCCTATGACTCTGTGTCCTAATTAGATTAGATTAGATTCAACTGTATTGTCATTGTGCAAAGTGCAATTACAGAGACAACGAAATGCAGTTTGTGTCTAACCAGAAGTGCAAAAAAAGATGAAAAGTGCAATGTGATATACAAAGTATAGGCAGGTGGTGCATAGACAGGACAAGAAATATATTGCAGTGTAGACAGTAGTATACAGTTGGTTTACAGAAAGTGGTTTGGAGTAATATAAATTAAATATAAATATAAATGTGTGCAGTGTATTAGCAGTTACCTTATAAGAGCAGAATAAATATGGCTATGTAATATGACAGATGTTGATAACTAATGGTGTTATTAGCTGAAGCATACCAATAACATTATATATAGTTATATTTACAATTATGCACACCTGCTAAATGCAATCCAATTAAATAGCCATGCAGTAGTTTACAGTATGCTACAAGCTTTGTCTACCTGATGAGTAAAATAATGTACAGAAATAGATAACTTTAACACAATTCAAACAGAAACACCTTATGTAGGCCTATTACAACTTCACATCAAAATATGAACCAACAAATGACTACAGAACTTAATCGACACTTCTCAGATTGTATCAAACATTACAAGGGTTGTGTCACATACTGCACTGCAATATATTTTATAATGTAGGTGTTTATGCTGTATGCAACAAGAAAATACTGCTCTAATTAAAGAATGCACACTCTGAACCAGGGGCGTAGCACAACATTAGAAAGGCATTCTCTATGGGCCCCTCCCCACATCCACAGCTATTCATTCTAGCATCTTTTTGGGCCCTCACATGAGGGCCCTGGGTACTCAGTCCCCTTTCCACCCCCAGTCTGACACCCCTGCTCTAAACTACTAACACTTAATGAAGATAAGGACTATTATTGCTACAGTAAATGCTGTCTGTTATGCTGTCCTTGTTTGACTTGCATTATAATCTTTAATATATAAGAATGGGTGATTTTTTTCAAGGTATCGGCCAAACCAACACATGATAATTGGACAAAGGGCTTTGAAATCGGGAGGTGCTGGCTGGAAGCAGCGCAGCAGGTGTTTCAGTACTAACGGATCACTCATCCAGTGAGGTGTGAATTGACACATGCTGTAATTTGAACAGATTCAAATTCGTACACTGTGTGTTGCGTGCTGCAGTACCGTGTACTGTCATGCACTGTCTGTCTTATGGAACCACGAGAAAGTGAGTGCCTTCATGTTAGGATCTTCACTTCAACTTGGCAGTGTGACTTCTTTTTCACTTTAATCTAGTTTTGTTTATAGATAATATTAAAATCTTACTAGCCATATATTCAAGTATTGGATTTAAGAACAAACAGTAGCAAAGGTTACTCTGGCTTAAACGTTAGAACCGCACAACCACGCAACAAAACATCCATGCGTACGTTTCATTTGTATGGAAGAGGATTAGGGCCACATGTGAAAATATTTATTTCAAGAGTTTTTTCTTAGAACTTTAAATGCTTTTTTTCACATGTGGCCCTAATCCTCTTCCGTACATGTGTGCCAAAATACCCTTTGTTATAGTTATAGTTATGGTTTAGTAGTTGTTATAGTATACAGGAAATAACTTTTTAAGCGTTTTGTACTGACAGGAAATGATACAATATCTGTACCACCAGACGTCAGTCAAACTGACAATAGACAATAGACAATACTTTAAAATGCAATTGGCAATAAACTTTGTGAAGAGAAAGCTAAATGTATTTTACAAAGTTTAAAAGCAGCATTGAAGGAGACCTATTATGCTTTTCCATATTTTCTGTCATATATATAATTTTACAATGTCAGATGTTCATATTAATCTTTAAAGCTTTCTCAGCTAACAAAAAAAGAAGGTAGTCTATATCCATGACGTTCCACTTCGGGATTTGATCTGGCGTCGCCGGAAATTCCGCTGGATGTCCCTCTTCTCGGCCGTATGTCCATCACCTTCCCCTTTCTTTGTGTGACTATGAGTCTCTGAGTTTTTCTGTTGCACGACTAAAACTACTTTTGAACGTACACATGTTCCACCAAAACAAGTTCCTTCCTGAGACTATTTAGCAGCGGCACCGTTGCTGCGTCTGGCGCCGCCCAATACTTCAATTGGTTTAAAGAAATGCCAATAAACCAGAGCACATTTTTCTCCCATCCAGGAATGCTGTGTGGACTAGCCAGACCCTCCTCCGCAGCGCTGTGGAGGAAGGCCTGGCAATGAGAGACTAAGCTTAAGGTGAGGGACATCCGGCGGCATTTCCAGCAGCACCTGAACAATCCGGGAGATGAAAGATCGTCAATATGGACTAGTTGTGAGTAGATCCTCCATTTCCTTTGGCATTGCATTTCCCTATGGAACAACAGTGTACATCAACAGCAAACAAATCAAAATCAAGCATTTGGTTTTACTTTTTCATGATACTTATTTTTGACACTTAGGCTGCGTCTCATTTCTCTGTCTTAACCCTTCTAATAGTTGTAATAATGTTTACTTTATTGGGCAATAAAGACAGCTTTTTGTTAACAAAGAAAGTGTTTCTGAACATCAATGACATTCAAAACAGTGATAACTAAAACAGATATACAACACACCATGCAGTGTGTATACAAATATTTATTGCAAACAGACCTAAGTATGTATGATGATGTAACCAAGTGGCGTCTCATTTCATAGGGGTATGTTTTCACCCCTACCCCTTACCCCTCGTTTTCGAGGGCCAAGGGCTAGGGGTAAACTAAGGGGTAGGGGTAAGACAGAGAAATGGGATTCAGTGTGAACTCACTACATTATCAAAACCTTAATGTTATTACACATCTTCATGGCATGTCAAGATTCTGCCGTGAAAAAGCTGTAAAGCATCTTTTAATCTTAAATATTCAGTTACTATTTATTTGAACAATACCTCAACATCTTCTAGTTTATAATAACTGAGCTCCTGTGTTGGCTTCACTTGAATTTGGAGTTGTTTAGCTGCTTTTCGTTTGTCAAAGCTGCAAACACTTCTGATGTTTGATATATGCAAGCGCCCCTATCAGATGTCCAACAGAGCTTTTCCTTCATGTGGGCTTTACCAGACCTCAGTGATCTTTGCCATGCAAAGTAGACAGTTAGAATACATGCGCGTGATTGCATGCAAATACGGTAACTGCTCTTTCACCTCAGATTCTGTTGTCATGGATGTATCACAGTGTTGTCATTCATAACGCTGACATTGCGTGTGTCATGCATTTGTGTATTCAAATACATTCAGATATTGTTGATTTTATCTCTGGGATGAATGATATCATTACTGATTAGTTTCTATGACTTAGTTTAATGGAAAATATTCACAAGAAATAGAAGCTCTGTCATTCTTTTTATAGGCCAAATGTAAAAAAAAAAAAAAAGAATAATTCACTCTGAGCCATATCTTTAAACCGATAATTCTTACTTCACTGCAACTGATTACATTGTGCTCCAAGCTGTGAATATACTTTCTTTTTCACCGTGCACGAGGAAAGCATAAACAACGCTTGCAGATCGAGAACGCTGATAAAAACCAAAAGATTTGAGCTATTTTAGTGTCTTACCCGTGCATCCCCTCATCTCCAAGTTCCAGGGCACACTGAAAAAGGTAATCTCATTTGTAATGTGTGACAGCTTATTTGCGAGTGTGTACAATTTCTTTTTTTTAATGGGCCCGCCAGTGATTTCTTCTTCCACTGATTTCAAAAAGTTTTAGACGACACATGCCATCGCCTGTGAACTCAAGTTATCAATCAAACACCAATTAACATGCTCGGTTAGGGGAAATCAAGGGCTCTTTGATGTTCGGCAGTTAGGCAGTGTCGCTACGCATGTCATTGATATGATGGGTTTCAATTTTATCCTCACTGTACCAAAACATATGACAAGAAATATGCTCACAGGGTCCACCACAACAGATATAATTCACACTGGAGATACGTTTGATTTGATGACGCTTGATCTAACTTTGTCGTATTCAACTTAACTCATTTACACAGAAAGTAGCCTCGTTTGTCATATTTTAGTGTTTCAATTGTTCCACCATCGGATATCCTGTTTTATTTTCCTGGTTGTTAACACTGTCTTCTCCCCCACACCACTTCCTCTGAAGTAGGTAAACCTCAAACACTACAACAGAGCAGCTGCACAGTTGATGTGTACTTCCTCGTAAAAGTCTGAGTAAAAAGCATGTGTTTTGCATCTACATGCTGAATAGGAAAAAAACAAGAAAAAACAATTGTCTTCTAAATGCAGCTGTCCTAGTTTTCAGGAATCGATGGCTGATGGGGACAGTGTTGACATCCACATTCCATAAAACAGTTCACAACTGTGTGTGAGATAACTATCTCATTACCTCATACATTACAAAATTGCACTTTTATTCTACTTGCACACTGGTTACTTCATATTTAATATTATACATCTTTTATTTTGTTTTATATATACTATGTATATAGGTTGTACATTTTATTCTACACTTGTATATATGTGTACATTCTTTTTCATCAGTCTAAGTATATTTTTTCAGTAGTTGTTCTGGCATTCTTTATCTTTGCTATCTTATTTTATTTTATCTTATTTATTATTTCTTGTATATTACTTGTATTTTCTGTATGTGTGTGAGTGAGTATGAGTGTATGTCCTTGTTACTTGCTGCTTGTAACAGAGTCATTTCCCAATTTGGGATTAATAAAGTCCATCTAAGTCCATCCAGTGGTGTAGTCCACGTGATACGTAGGTATACGCAGTATAGGCTACTCACTAAGAAAGCTCCATGATTTCCATATACCCACTTAAAAATGCGCAATGACACATGACAACATACTTTACATTATATTTTTGATATATTTAGAATTGTCATCTGTTTTCCTTCGCATAGGCTAAATTGGTGCATTAAAGTGTATCAGAATGCAGGAAATGAAGTCTTTGGCGCTCAAAATTTCCCTGGGGGAGGACACCCAGACCCCCTACTATGATATGTCCATTATAGCCCACATATTTACCGTATATAGTACAGTATACCCACTAAAATACATTAGACTACACAACTGTATCTATCTATCGCGCAGGTTACATCCTCACATGTGAAACCATGACCAATGGAAGGGTGAATTTGTAAGTAATGTCGTTTGGTATCTCAATATGATCATTGTCAGTAGGCAGGCAAGTCCAGGTGCTTTGCACAAAAACAACACAGAGATCTTTGCAGAAAAAAAGAAAGGAAAAAAAACTAGTAGGAACTATGTGTGCTCTGTTAATTAGAGCTGAGATAGCAGAGATTAGTCTTAAAGCACAACCGTATTACAGAGAGTCATGCCAAATGAGAAACAAAAGTAGGAGAGAGGCAGACTCACTACAAAAACAATGTCCCAAAGCTACTAATCAAACAACTCCCAATCTAGATCCAGACCTCAGATTACACTAATGAATTCTAATTCTTGTGTTTTAGCATGTAAATATTTATTAAAATGGTAGACAGAGACAATCTCTGCCTACAGCAAAGGTTTTAGCAGAAATTATCCATACGTGTGAGCGTCATGCTAAACCTTTGAAGCGTTATTTTTTTTTAAAGCAGCAGGATTTTGTCGTTGGATCCTAAAAATAATTTTATTGGGTGCCATTAAACATGGCATTTATTTTTTTCAATGAACATGATCAACTTTCTTACCTCTGAGGGAAATGGATTCAGCTGCCTCTGTTCCTCAGCAACAATAGAAGATTTAAGCTCGTTGTCTGGTTGATATTATCGACACATGCAGCCGTCAGGACAGCATAGTTTCAGTAACAATATGAAACAAATATTACATTTTTGATCTTTCCTGAACCAAATCCATTAAATGAACCCAACACCTAAAGTGGTTAAAAGGCAGAAGGTTAGATATTTCTGTTGAGAAGAAGGATTTACTGTAGGAAGCAGGCTCAAGTGTTGGATGCAGAGGTCAGAAGCGTTTTCTTGCCATTGCAGTGGTGTTTAGCCTGTTTGAGCTATTAAGTGTGAGACTATTTGGAGATTTAAAGGGATAGTTCAGCTTTTTTGAATTGGGGTTGCATGAGATACTTATCACTAGTCAGTGCAGGGTTCAACAATAAAGGTTGGCCGATGCCCCGGGGCAAGTAAAACGCTATGATGGGCCAGTGGACGTCAGGGACAATAATAGGGGCAAAAGCCTCGACGGCTGATTTCCCATGGAAACCGCGCTCATGAGCGACCGGTGAAATTTGACAGCTACAGTAGCTCGTTACGGGCACTGAATTTGATGAATTTACTGTTTATCTCTCCCCAGGTGAGACAAGAAGCCAACGTTAGCTCATCCTGCAGTCCCTCTGCCTTTGACTCCCCGCTGCAGAAGACATATTCACATGCACAGCCTGGATAAGTCAAAAAACAACTTGTTCAACACGCTCAAACAACATATCCCAATAGGTTCATCTTCTCATAGCCCAAACTAAGGCTTTGAATTCAGTGTATACATTCCTGAAGGTTTGTTTTTCTGCTCAGGATGCAGAGATCCCATATGAGGGAAAGACAAAGAATGAACCAGCATCTTCGGACCTTAAACCATGCAGACATTCCTGACCTGTCAAACCACAAACATACAAGGGAAACTTTCCTAAAATCTCAGAGCTACATTCCACCTGCAAAGACAGAGGTGGTGAATGTTCAAAGTGGATGTTACTAAAAGACTGTCATCACTTACCTTAAAAGGACAAACAGAAGGTGTTTTTTTTATCAAGATGTCACCGTTTGGTTAGAAAGCCTGCAAAATCTGAGTTTCCTCCCAGCAACAAACATCATTAATCATTCATACACTGTCTACAGTAAAAGAATTGCAGAGGAAGTATGCAAAATCAAGTCATTTACAAACAATTGATAAGACTATACAAAATCAAAAGCAACGTTTTTAAAGGCTTTGAATGTAAATTCTTTTTTTTTGAGAGACAACAGTTGGATAAACAACACGTCATTTTATAGACAAACATTTAAACGTCTTTTACAAGCAGTGTAATACAAAAGCATTTTAATTCAATTCAGTTTTATTTCTAGTATCAAATCATAACAAGAGTTATCTCAGGACACTTTACAGATAGAGGAGGTCTAGACCACACTCTAAACAATCACTCGAAACGTCCTATATTGTAAAAAAGTGAGATGTCCACGTCGTGTTCGAGTATAAAGGAGGTAAAGGTGATATAATACTGTGGAAGTTTCAACACATTCCATCCACAGAGAAATGCACACAGCCCGTATTTAGAAACTGTGCCTTTAAACGAGCTGTCTGGACGTCTGTACGGTTGTGATGTCATAACTAGGGCTGCAACGATTATAGATTTTGTTGGTACGATTATATTGTGAAGAATAATCACGGTTTCACGATTATCACGATTATTATGCATTCATTTATTTCACTACTAATGTATAAAATCACATGAACACTCTAGATTTTAATGTTATTTATTGCTGCCTTTTGAAACAGAAATAACAGTAACAGTTTTCAATGTTTTGAAAATGATCATATGATCAATCCTCAGCCTTTTTATTTAAATTCATCTGAAAAGATTATAGACTAGAGGTGAATCAGTCACACGACAAACAAGGGCCAAGTTGGCAACAACAATGCTGTCCTTTTGGCTCTCAAAAAGCTAAAAACGACCCTGCTAGCTGGTGTTTCTACAAGTTGGAGGAGCTGCTGGACAAGATGCACCTGTCACAGGGAGCTTCACAGCATGTTGCCAAGGAATAAATGCAATGGAGAGATCTCTTTGCATGTACGTAAGTAAGTAACACTTTTTATCAGAATGGAAAACCTAAAAAGGCGAGTAGAGTCAAGGCGAGTCGAGCAGGTACCATGTGGTGGAAAAACGCCATAAGACAATGATATTAGTCACTTGGCCATTTTCAATTCAAATCAGTACAAGAAATAGTTTGCTATTAGCTACCCAATGACTTTTATTATATAATGTGTGGAAAGAATGTGTTAGTTTCTGCTTTTTTTTACTTGACTGCTAACGAAATACACCTCAGTATTGGCCATTACTTCAAGGAGACACATATAAGCTAGTTTCGGGCAGAAAATGTGTATTATTGGAAGAATCAACTGTGTTAACATAATAGCCAACAAGGATCTATGTAAAAAAATAAATAAATGTTGAGTCATTTTGTGACCAAATTCCCTACACTGTCTTCTTCTGGCAGCTGTGTGTATGGATATTCTGTATTGTGTGGATAATTTCATGAAATAGAAACACACAGTACACATACAGTACATACCATTTAAAACGTGACTTTATAATGTAGTTCGCTGAAGAAAGACAATCCTATGACTATGACAGTGCTGCCACTTTGAATCATCGTTGTATGTCTCTCTCACAGGTTTATTTTCTCTTCACTCTACAAATTCCATCTAATGCAAAGCCCGAGATTAGGCACTTGTGACCTTTATTAGAGCTGATAGCAGCCGCCATGGATACCGACAAGCTCCATGTTGGCACAACAAAGGCTCGTAGTGGAGCTAGATTACAGATCTATGTGATAGCAGGTAAGTGAAAATGAAATGCAAGCATTATCCTTTTCTGATGTCATAATTACCTGCAGCCGACTGCCTCAGAAAGGTTACCATACACAAACGACTTGGAAACGCTTCAGGAAACTGCACCAATGCATTACAGCAAGTTGTTTATGGGGGGGGCGTCTGTGATTTGTGTTGAAAAGAATGCAAGTGACATTTACACACTCGATAGATTGATTGATTAATAATCTATAAATTCAGGATGCATCACTCACTGAGGGCTACATTTTAATTAAAAGTTTTTTTTCTTGGAAAAGAAAGTAAGTGTTAAATTCCTCTGCAGACAGCAGCTACAGGGTCAGTGTTTTCAACTTCCAGACAGTTTTTTTTTTTTCAAACCGTGTTATGAATTACTGCAAGGCATGCTGTAGAGAGGGGGGATGCTGTGAATCGTTGATCTTAAATTTCCAAGGGAAAGGCCAAGCCAGAAAATATGAAGTCTGTCTGGGCTTTAAAAAAAAAAAAAAAATAAACATTTCATGAAATCAAGTTTGCATCTAGAAGGTTGCAACAACAAATGGTCCCTTTTAAAGAATTTGCTTGATCCCTCTTTTGTTAATTTGATGCGGGACAAAATTACATCAGATGACAGCATAATCCGACATCATTATCAACATCAAAAAATGTGTTTGGCGCTGCTTGGCCCGGGGCCGACGGCAGCGCAGCCTCTGTAACGGGATGATATGGATTACACTTTTGCAAACCGACCTTGCCCCCCTCTCATTTTTTATGCCTGCCAGTCAAACACAGAGATGACCGCCGCTGCCGAATAAAACCCAAATATCCCTCTGATGATTAAGGTCACTCATATACTGCTCTACAGAAGCCATCCTCCTCCTCTAAGCCCCACAGAGCAGGAGAGGGGGGGTGTCGCTTGACTTGGACTCCAGTCAGTCTCCATGTCTTTGTCATTTCTCCCTCAGCGCTGCACAGGTTCTCTCTGCCTCACCGTGACAGTAAGAGGACAGTACAGTAATCAAAGTTTTCCCCCTCGAGGCACCGTGACCTGTTGTTGGCTTTCATTTGTGTGTCAGTTCAGAGGTTTAATCTGCTTCATGAGAAGTTTATCCCTGGATCACAGGGATCTGAGGGCTCACCGGTCATTTGCCGTCACTATCCCAAGAGCTCAGATTGTTTCGCGCTGCTTTATTCTGAAATATGATGGAAATGTGTTGGACTAATTTGGCTTTAGCAGGATTGGCTGAATATTAGTCCACTCATCCAATGGATTATCCCCGTAGCTGCGATGAACATACAGTACAGATCTGTCAAACTGCCATATACATCTCATTTCCCTCTCATGTTTCTTGTATAAGTGCACATTCTGATGCATTGGTCACTCATTTTTTCTGTCATGATGGCAGTCACAACAGAGCCTGATGCTGACACAGTAAAGCTGTGCAGCATGTTAACGCTGTTAATAGCAAGAGCTTTGGGAGTTCTTACCCACTGAGGTGAGCTTATCTGCACGGACAGCATGCATTCATTTAATCTGAGTTCAACATCAGGTGTCGAGAGCGATTACACACTGATACTCTGGCTTTTACATTAACACTATGGATTCATGTGCAGAAAAGTGCTTTGTTTTTTGCAAACAAAAAAATGAAAATGATTATATGCAGCTCAACTCTAATGATTTGACGTTGCCATGAGTGATTTAAAAAAATAAAAAGTAGTAACACTGTAGAATTTCCCCCAAATATTGCTTTACTGTTTTCAGGATTTTCCCTAATTTTCTCGGTGGCAGTCACATTGTTGACCTTCCTATTGGCTGTGCTAGGTTGAAGTGACAGCTGGCGTGATGTAATAACACCCCCCCTCCACGAGACAAGTTATAAAGAGCAATATCTTCCATGGATGGTTCCATGGATTGAGATCAGCTTAGGTAGATTAATGCTCCAGGACACTGAAATGTTTGTTGTATAAAAGCTCTGTTTATAAAACAATGTGTCATCGCCGTATATGAAAATCTCTAATCTGGCAGATGGCCTGAGCTCCAGGAGTTCCTCCACGGTAAAGGCACTGCTGTAGTTGATGGTTTGTGTTCCTGTGGTTTAATGGGATTGTAGACTCTCCATTCAAATGAATTATAGATAGGAAAACTGGGATTATTTTACAGGCTGTTTAATCTCTTCCTCTTTTTTTTTTGCCCCACGGTTTCAGCATTCATGGAAACGTGGAGCGAATGAGTGCTACAATCAATGAACGCTAGAGTGCAGGCGGCCTATCAGCTCAGAGAGCAAGAGATGCCCTGTGGACCGGTTCACTAACATGAAGCGTGCTCAGTCGACTTGACTCACTTCAGCCCCGCTGCCGCTGCCGCGCCCGCCTTTCCAGAAGCGTTCCCATCCTGCTGAACACTGACAGGCATGAGGCTTCACCAGAGCTGCTCCGCCACCGCCTGACTCAGACTCGGTGCCCTCTTGCACTGAAGACAGCTTCATCCCTCCAGCTTAGGGAGGGGGCGGTGGGGGGGACCAGTCAGACTCTGCATCCTGGAACATATTACTTGCCAGAAAAATACAACTCTGGTGAACACAGTTTGGGCGGGTTGTGTTTTTGCTGAGCTGGACCTTGCCATAGTCAGGTAGAACAGTAGATTGATCTCAGTGAAAAGACTTTTTTTGGAAGTGCAGAAGAGGCCCCCCTTCGCTTCTTGAACCTCGGCTCACTGCTTTGAATTCAAGGCACAGGCACTTCCTCCTCGATTTCCACTACAGATCCCATCATGCCTCACTCCTTCCAGCAGAAAAAAGGTGAGACTAATTTTATTCTATTTCTCAAAACCTGCCCCTAGGATGACAACATTTCAATGCTGGAAAAATAAATGAATGTGTAATATATATTTAACAAAAATGATTGAAATAACAAAAAGTGTAAATTAATATAAAAAATTTCAGACACTTGACATACTTGACTAGACTGATTTTGAATTGCTATATTACCAGTTCTTGTCATATATTGCCATAAGGACACAAGGCTTTGTTCAGGTAATACTACATTGCATTAAGAAATGATATTTAAAACTATATATAGTTACTATATACAGAGAAATATATATTTCATTATAGTTTCTTATCATCAATGGGACTGGTCATGAAATCGTTCCCATTCTTTTGTCTAACATGTCTTAATTGAGCAAACTGTATCCACAGGACGAGTGACAGCTAAAAAAAAAACATTCTTCCACAGACAAAGCTAACTCGCCAACTCCTGCACTGAAATAAGTGTATATTTCCATAGCACTCGTATGATGCTCAACTAATCTCAGAGATCAAATCAATATAGTGCTCAATCGCTTGCTCAGTCACAACATTAACAAGAGCGAGCATGCAAAGTATAATTTACAGGGGTCACGATAAAACAACTGACATCTGATAAGCAAATGGGAGGACCAGAATACAACAATTAATGTCCTCACAGGCTTATCTACAGTATGTAAATACATGTAGAATAGACATTCAGCGTGAGCCTGAAAGGATTTGGGTGATTTGAGAGACCTATATTTGATTCACTTTTGATTTTCATGTGAGAATCTTTCCACGGCTGCACAAAAGACAAAAACAAAGGTAAGTGGTTTGAGTAAAGCTATGTCAAAAAAGACGTTTTACCATCAAAAGTCTCCTTCAACCTTAGAAAACAGATCATTTATGCACAATGCTATCTATACTATGGCTGGTTCACATGTGATGATATCATAAAATGCTTGTGGTCCCATGCACACAGAACACTAAATATGTCTGTAGTGCTGCAGATACCAAGAGTGTCTGCATGTGTGATGTAGAACAGATAACACACAGGTGGCACTCTGCTTTCTTGCATCAGCACTTCCACCTGGCATTTCCTGGGCTTCAGAGTTACTTTGAATGAAAGCACTGAGGGATGCAGTAGCTCTTAACTGTGATACATTAGTAAGAATTAATTGTATTTAAAAATATGCTCATTTCTTTTGTTTCAAATGTGCATAAATGCAGGTTAATGAGGCCTGATGGTTATATGAGTTGATTTGTTTCTAGCAAACATAAAGAGTGGGAGGTTTTCCAGAGTTTAGAAGGAGAAAGCACTGTTTGTCTGGTTTCATGTATTGGCTGAAATAAGGGTGTAGGCGCTAACAAGACAAAGAAGAAAAATCAATCAAAAATGATACATTTTAAGCAAAACTAACAGATTATTCAGAAATTGGATGAAACATGAAAGAAAAAAAAGTTGTGTGTGCATTTAATGCATTATACATGTATCATGACTGATATATCACAAACATTTTTGAATGACCTCTTCTTGAATCCATCTAAGTACCCAGAGTTGGGGGGGTAAAGCAGTTGACTTCTGTGGCTTTGGTGGGATTGCTTTCATCCTCGCCAATCCCATGTTTCCATGTTGGATTTAAATCCATTTACTGCTTTGGCTGGAGGAAACCAAAAAATAAATAAAAAGCTGACATGAAAAATACACCTATATAATACTAATAGAGGCTGTGAACATTTGATGATGATCTCTACTGAAATACACTGAGGGCTAATGCCAGATTTTTCCCATGAAATGAAAATATGAAAGCTCATCTAAAGCCTGTTTTTAGCTTATTATTTTTTTTTTTGTAGCAGTAGTGGACTTGCCTGTGAGGAAATAATATATTTCATATGAAATGCTTTACCCAGAATTACCTATGATATTGTAGTATTTTTCAAACACAGGAGCTGTAGAGACAGAGAGCTGAGGTGGTGGATGTGCTAAGTGCTTTGTGTGTGGTTCTTGTTGAATTGCGGCCTGGAGCTAGGTGTGTGTAGTTCCTATTTAACCAGCCCTATGTACCAGGATCAGTCGTTGGCATTAGATGCAGGCAGTGGGCGCAATGTAACAGGGGAGAATTTGATATAAACTGAAATTGGGCTGGAGTGCAGGGGCGAGAGAGAGAGAAAGAGAGAGAGAGAGAGAGAGAGAGAGAGAGAGATTAAGAACAGTTAACTGATGGAATGAATGACATGAGAGCCAAGTCCAAAACTAAACACTGACTGTGACTCTGTGTCTATGCGGAGAGACTTTGTTTTTGCTATTGTTTCAGCATCAGTTTAACTTCTATACTCTAAATCAGGGGTCTTTAACGTTTTTTAGGCCTAGGACCCCTTAGCTGAAAGAGAGACTGAGCAGGGACCCCTTACTACATGTATTGTATAAAAATGTAGTTAGTAGCATGTTAAACTGGGACAGATGGATGAAAATGGATATATTATTTAAACATTATGTTTTAATATTAAACATACACGTGGAAGGCAAAGTAAGTCCTTAAGCTTTCAAATAATATACATCAAACAATAACTGCAGTAACTCTGATGACCCCCTAGGGGTCACAGACCCCCTGTTGAAGATCTCTGCTCTAAACACAATTAAATTGCTTGTGAACAATCATTCCAGTAAAAAACAAAGACTTCAAACTGGTTCAGTGGCCTTTATGTCCCCATAAACATGATATCATTGGAAGATTCCACCGGGACATACGTAAATACAGAAGAAATGCTATCTGCATTGCCTACACAGTGCAAATGGCAAGCTTGAAATGAAATCTTCACAGTTTGCATGCTCAGCTTTGCACAAAGTTGTATTTATTTTACACTCCTGCAGCGTGTCAGTGGTAATGTGAGACCCTTGAAATCACTGGATGCCGTTTCTAGAGAAAGTGTGATTGTGTTTTCCTGCATTGTCACCAAAGTGCTGGACAATGTCTCAAATATGTTCAATTGAAATGTGAAAAGATACGCTGAAAACACACTTTAAGCATCTAAGCAGGCATTTTACATAGATACAACTCAGATAGACATGTAAAGTAACACTACAAAAAGTGGATATGGTTATAGGTTTTTTTGTATACATTGCAATTGTCGATGTTTGGGTCAATTTGGTCAGGTTTGCATTCTTACTACTACAGTAGCACTTAAAGCTATAGTGCATAGTTTCTGTCTCCCCCATGAGGAATTCTAAGTAATGACAACAACACTGTCAGCGCGTCCACATGATACAAGCCTTCTGTGATCGCACACTCGCCCCTCCCCAACGTAGTTGCTAGTAGCCAAGGAGGACACAGAGGATTAAAAACATGATGGACTCTTCAGAAGAGGTCATTATCTTCATTCAAGATTCTGCGCACGAAAGTCACGGGACGCCACAATCTTCTGAACATAGTCCTACTGAGAAATCCAGAGAGTTGTGTGGAGCTGATAGTCTTAATTAGCTTTGTAGCAACTCATTTGGTAATGGCTTGAATGTATGTATGATGTTCATTAATATCAAAAAGTTACGCACTACAGCTTTAAAGTGGCAGAAGCTGAATCTTTCAACCATTTATCCATTACTTTTAGCTAATCATTTTGACTGTTCCGCTATTACTTTCAGATTTCTATTTCAAATAGATTTCACTCACTGTTTTCAACTTAATTTTAGATAATCATGTCAGCCATTGATTAATTTCTTTTGGCACATTATTTCAAATGTTTATGCTCTCTTAGCTAACTATTTAAACTACGTATCCATTATTTTTGGCTAACTATTTTGAAACTTGTGTGAGCTTGCTAGGTGAGTCCCCCTGTCTGTAATATGTGTACACTGGTAAGCAGGAGAATGCATGTTCCTAAAGTCAAACAAAAAGTTGTGTGATATAAGGAAGGAGCCTCCCAACGTTTCACACACCCAACACATTCAGATGTACAGTTTGATACTAACTAATAGGTGTTGTGACAGCAGTGCAGGAAAGGGGGTTGATTCAGGACAGATGATTCTTATTGGATCATAATTGAGGGTGGTGCAATGAAATAAGACACACTTGTTTACCGTTTAACATCTCTGCACTAAAGCTGAGAGTGGATACCGCTGTTAAAATACCAAGCTGAATCCATGTAGAGACACATAACGTGGCTTTGAAACTGATCTGTGCAGAAGTTTTCCCAAATTTAACAACTCCTCCTCATCATGTGCTCTTGGAACTCCTGTATTTTGCAGCCCTGGGCATGTGAGAGAAAAGAGGGGAAGATAGAGCAAAAACACAAACTGTGAAGATGTATTTTATATGCATGGCTGCTATTACTGCACGCTTGTACTATATCTCCTCATGTTTTTGTGGAAGTAACTGACCCATCAGCCAGCAGATGGCATACTGGGAAGGGACTGTTTGTGGTATGTGTGGAAAATTCCATCAAGTTGGAGTCTGCAGGCTGCATTCTGGCTCCTCTCAGCTGGCCCTGAGAAAGTCCTGAATCTACATGCTTTGATTCGACCAAATTGGAATTCTAGCCCACCAACACGCCTCTGCTCTGATTATAACCTTAGCATGTAGCTTGCACAGGCAGGCTGCTGAACTCAAGGTTATTCACACATGCAGGCACACTGCAAGTAATTTTGACATAAACCAGTCTGTGAGCCATCAATATCCTCTGATCTTAACTATTAGTCAAAATAATTCATGACTTCTGCTTTTTTTCATCTTAAAAATGAGGTATAATGCCATATAAATTTGGGTTTACTGACTATGAATGAAAACAAAATGTCAAAAGCATCGAGAAAAGCAACAAAAACCTCTAGGGAAAAAAGCGCCCAAAAAAGTTCATTTTCAATTTTTAAACTGAAGTACGACAAGTTCATGGTTGACGGGACGACAACACAAGGGTTAAGTAAAAGTATGTAAGTATCATCGGGAAAACGTACTTAAAGTATTAAAAGGTACATATGTAACATTTCTGCATTAAAATGTCTAAAAATGACTATACCTATGTTATATATTTTGTTGAGTCGTGTACTTACACTATCCCAAATGTTTCCAACTATTTTCAATCCCAGAAAAATCTATAATTTTATTTCTGACACGGGATGTTTGGTTTAGTCACCTGTCAGTGGCGTCATATAACCTTTGACCCCTCTGGTTCCTCTAACTTTTGTCAAAACCCCAGATGACACGTTCAAGAATAATTGTAAATCATACAATGTCTCAGCAAGAGTTAACCGTAACCGTAATACTGATTATTTTCCTGCCACACAGCATCATTTTGTCATTGATTAAAAGTAGTCGATGTAGAATAAGCCTCACATTCTAGAAACTGGAAACGATCAAAAACGTTCTATCAATCGATTAATCATTTCAGCTGGACTTGTAGGCTGTTATATTGTTGGGTAGTTTAGTTTATAATAAAACATTGTATTTTATAAACTACATGTGTTTTGTGTGCAAAGATCTTCATTTGTAAAGTAACTAGTAACTCTAGCTGTCAGATGAATGTAGTGGAGTTAAAAGTACAATATTTCTCTCTGAAATATAGTGGAGTAGAAGTAGAAAGTAGCATGAAAAGAAAAGACTCAAGTAAAGTACAAGTACCTCAACATTTGGACTTAAAGCTTTAGTGCGTAACTTTTTGATATAAATGATCGTCTGTTACATTCAAGCCATTACCAAATGAGTTGCTACAAAGCTAATTAAGACTATCAGCTCCACACAACTCTCTGGATTTCTCAGTAGGACTATGTTCAGAAGATTGTGGCGTCCCGTGACTTTCACACGCAGACACTCGAGTGGTGTAGATAACAACCTCTGTGGTGCGCGATCACAGAAGGCTTGTATCATGTGGACGCACCGACAGTGTTGTTGTCATAACTTAGAATTCCTCATGGGGGAGACAGAAACTACGCACTATAGCTTTAAGTACAGTACTTGAGTAAATGTACTTCGTTACATTCCACCACTGGCGTAAGTTGTGAGTCATCAATTAAAGTTACAGGAAGAGGGAACTAATCCAAATAGAATGCCAAAAAGTTCATACTCAAAATCATACTAACAGCAGAACACACAATCCAGGGACTCCTTTCCCTCTCTATGATTCCCTTCTGCTGCTTATCTTCCTGGTGTGTTTTTAACCTTCTAACACTGTTCCGGTCAAAAATGACCGATTTACACATTCCCTGTACCATAAATATGGCAGTTGTCATCAGATTGCCTTTAAGACCTTATGATATCCTTCACAAAAGGCATTTGAACACATAACATTCATTGTGACTACTTTCTTTGAATTTTGAGTGATTTATTCAACTTAGTCACACTTCTTTTGTTTACAGTTAAAAATGACCGCCATAGGAAATGAATGGGAAAGAGTATAATTTTCATCCAGGAGATAAAATACATCTCCATACACACACTCCTACAACTCTCCTGTGCTTGTGTACCCATTCTCAGGTGCAAAGCTTCCATTTGCAAGGGACACTGCACCATGACTGCAATTTGTCATTTGTGCATGTGAACCACCAATGTTCGCACACACATGCATGCACGCGCACACACACACACAGACACACACACACACAGAAACACACACACACACACACACACACACACACACACACACACACACACACACACACACACACAAACACACACACACACACACACACACACACACACACACACACACACACACACACACACACACACACACACACACACACACACACACACAAAGTTCATGTGTCATGTTGCCACTTGTGCATGTGAACCGCCAATGTTCACACACACATGCATGCACGCACACACAGAAACACACAAACCCATTTGTCATTTTTATTGGCATTTATGTTAAAATAAGAGCAGTTAAAACTGTCCGGTCAAATTTGACCGCGGACAGTAAATTAACTGGGGGGGGGGGTAGCAACGAACAGTGTTTAAAGGTTAACCTTGTCAAGTGGGATGAAAGCCATCTCTCAACCTGGATTGTGTAAGTGTGGAGACAGCAGCAGCATTGTTGCAAACAAGACGTTGATTTTGTGTCAGAATATATTTTAATATATATATATATATAGGCAGTTGGTCTGTTAATCAAAAAAAAAGGCAAGGTGGCAAGCTTCCAAGTAAAGTGTGCTCATCATTACCTGCGCAGAAACATCTCTTGAAGTGGCATCAGTGAATTTTTCACTGCATCTATTTTATCTCACGTCGTGTTCTTTAACTGGCGTTATAAATTATGCATGTCATTTGTTTTCGATGATCTGCACAAACAGACGATCAAGGAAGCTGTATAAGAAAATACAACAGAGGAACAAATCTTTTTTCTTTTTTTTATAGACATACTGTATAGCCGTGTCCAAATCCGATGGTGATTGACAAAGGGCGACTTTATTGTGGACAAAAGAAGAAGGAAAAAATTAAAAAAAAAGCTTCTGGGATGCATGGAGTTAGAAAAGTGAAACTTAATATGAAAAGAAATTCTTTTAAAGAAAGGAACTAAAAAGACCTCTGTAGCTAACAGCATTTTCTGTTTGGTGTTACAGCTTGGTTGCATCATGCCTCACAGAACAAAACTCCACACTCACATCTTTGCTGACAATGAACACTGAAGTTGGCAGAAATTTGCTGTGAAACGAGACAAAAGTGTGCAGTTTATGAAGAAAAAAAAAGTGAGGCAACCTCCGGGCCTCGGGCATTTGTCAGTGGGCATTTCTATTCAATGACCTATCATGCACCAAGTGTACGCAATGATACAACTTGGAGATGTTTCATAATGTGTCAGACGTGTACAAGCATTATTATTATTATTTTTTTTATATATTTGCAGCTGTTACTGGCCGGGGCAGAGTTGAATCACTGTCACAACCTGCTTTGGCTGTGATTGTTTGTGTTGCAGCGTGCTACACAAAGAGACCAAGAACTTAACATCATGAGCCGTTATATTTCATTATGCAGCCTGAATGGAGATCAAGGATTAACTGATACACTGTTCATAATGTAACAATGTGCCCTGTGTGTTATTCACACAGATTGATATTGATCAGCTACCCTGCACTGTTTCTCTGCCCTGTGTAAGTGGGTCATTTATTTTTTGCTAGGAATTGGTTGAGTAAAAGTTTGCCAAGGAAATGCAGTAATTATCTCCTCCTTCTATAGCTGGGCACAGCATGGGGCTTTGGTAAATTACACATCTCTCTCTCCGAACTCCTGGATGGTTTATGGCCGTGCATTATGCATAACTGTGCCGGAGCGCCTTAAACATCCCCCAAGTGGATTAAAATAAAGTTGATGCTGCTCTTTGTTTGGAGCTCAACATAGTCTTTATTTGGCAGTGCTGAATCGGAGGTTGCAGTAAAAGTGTGCGTCTTAATTATTTTGGAGACTTTTTTTCTCCCCCCCCTCATTGGTTTGGAAACACCTGGAGTGTTTTTTAGTGGGATGCTGGATCCAGATGGGTGGATGCTCAGGCACTCCACAAGGAAATGTGGGTTACATTAGAGTTGAGTGAGGCGTCACATGAAGGGTTGAACAAAAACCAAAAGAAAGGGCTGCATCTGATTCATGTGGATGTTTCTATCACACTGACTGACACAGCTCAAATGTCCCTATAATTAAAACTCATTTTTTTTCTGAGAGAAAATGAGAGAAACATCTTAGTTAAGATTAAAAAAAATATTTTACATGAAAATGTAGATAATCTCATTTTAAAATGTATTTTACCTTTCTCCGTTCATCTTCATCAAATTTAAGATCATGAGCTTTACAACATTTTCCTCAAAGACTTGATAAAACATAATAATAATAATCAATAGGTGTGGAGGTGTTAAAAGTCAATGAATATTTACCAAAATAAAATACAAGGTCGTATGTTTGAACATGGCATGTGCTGTGTGTTACTAATTGTTAGCATTGATGACTAGAGCTCATGCTTCCACCTTTGTTTGCCCATTGATCTTTACATTTCAATCTAAGCAGAGATGGTGTGTGTTATTTTGCAATATTAAAACTACTGAAGATAAAGGATATAGCCTATTTAGAAAGGAGAGTTTTAATTGAGTGTACACTTTCATTGTTGTAATGCAAACTAATATATCTTCTAATTCATTGTATGAACTTGTCTTTGTGTGTACTCTCAGCTCAGCAGATGCTCCTGCTGTGCCAAGGGGTGAACGGGATGAGAAAAGACGGGGAATCCGTGGTTTGGAATCACCAAAAGCAAAGTTTCCACGGTGAGTCACTGACAGTAAATGCTTGCCCACAACTCATGAAATGAACACAATTTTTGAGATGCTGTCATACAGTACACATCCCCTAACCAGGCAACCACTGGCAAAAAAAAAGAAGATATATTTATATATGTAAATCCACACCAGTTCTCATCTTCATGCAAGGAAGAAACAAACTACAGAGTTCAACTTCTCTTCCGTGCCATCGTTTTATACAAATACTTTTCAAACTAAAAGAGCACGAAGTCAAACACAACACTAGTAAGCTGAAAAGTAAAATAAAGAAATAAATGAAATACTCAGTTTATTCTCTCCCAAATCTGAGAAATTATGCAACATGGAGTAGCCTATACATGCTATAAATTAAATAGTAGCATTTTCCAGGAAACTTTCACTTTGCATTTCAATGAGCAATATTTTTTGTTGTAAGTGTGCACATCATCCGACATGAACAAGGCATCCTCCCCTTCTATTAAAAAAGTGTTTTTTTTGGAGGAAGGAGAGAAAACATTTCAAAAGAAAAGGCAACCGTCCACATAACAAGAGGCTAAAGTCTGTCTAAACTGTTTTTGGAGGAGGATGGAGCCTGCTAAGGAGTCCAAGTTACAAATGCATGTAACATTTTTTACACCAAGACATTCAATTTCACAGTAGCCTATAATAAGTCTAATGGCATTTTAAACATTAATACCCTCAATATCAAACCCATATGCCCGATTCTGAATTATAACCGAGGCTTGATTGCATTCAACTTGTATGCAGGCTACATCCTTGCTCATACCATTTAGATTGGTGATGCGCTTGCTTTCATGCAACAAGTTTTCTATGTAACGTTAATCATGAAGTTAATATTAGGACTGTAGATCGCATCTAATTAGTCTAACATGTTAATGTCACCCACTGTCTGGAAAGAAAACAGTCGCTTTAACACAATAGCGGCCATTAAGCGAGAGTGCATTAAACCGTTATATGCGCATATGAGAATATAAAACTCGACTTAACAATTGCCAATCCGACCATGCATTAACTGAAACACCAAACCGTTTAACAAACTCACTTACACACGCTCAACTGACTCCCTCATATAGCCTACTTGTAAATAATAAATCTATTAAAGCTTTCTTTTTTCAACAAACCCCCGATTGGTGATTCGCAGCATTCCTCATCTGAAGAGAGCATACCTGCAGGAAATCTGGCTAAAAAATGAATTCTGGATAAGAAGAGCACGCCAGTCATATCTAATTATGATCTCGGCGTGTGTGCAGTAGCCTACATGTAGGGTCTGGGTGTTAGATGCGACGAACGGCAACGAAACGACACATTGCCTAAAAAATGGAATATAAATTAGTTCTGAGAATTTCGGGGGCTGGGTTTAAGGAACTCGTGACGTCGCCGACTCGACGTCCTGTGACTGTGGATTCAACCAAGCGCAGGGGGGGTTGGATCACAATGAAACAATTTCCTGCATTATTTTACAATATAATTCAGATTTTTTTACTCATTCAAACACTAGATGTAAGCAGTGTTTACTGTAAAAATCATAATGTGCAATACTCGCTAGAATAACCGCTTTGGAAAGAAGTTCTTTTCACCACAAGGGGAAAAAATATCACACCCCTGTCACGGGAAAGTGGTACGGTCTCAGGCTCAAATTCCGAGAATTGAGCTCGTCTGATTCTTAGAACTGGGGTTCTTAGAAGTGGTGATGCAAGAAGTTTCTAGGAAAGCGCTACCAGGTGATTTTTTTAAATTCATTTTTCCTCTAAATTGGCGCGAAGTTGTTATCTACTGTGTGTTGCTATGTTTTAGACAGCTATTTGTCCATTTGTGCTGTTTAGGTGTTTGTGTGTGACTGTGTCTGCTGGCAGTTTGAACAGTGCCGAGCAGAAGCTGTGAAGTGGCCGCTGTAGTGACGGAGACAGGCAGTGCGCTGCTCTCTGACAGATCATCTGCCCCGCGCTGCGCTGGAGTGAGCTGGTCGCGGTTGAACTAGCGGGGCAGACAGCAGTCTTCCTCCGCTGCAGCTCCCCAAGCCGCACCGATACAGAGTCATGTTGTAAAGATGTAATAAGGCTCCGTTGAGATAACTACCGATGAAAATTAGGTGTAATGTTATCGGTGTATAGGCTATCCAGAGCCCGGGTTATAGTAGCCTACATGGTTCTCGGGTGGACAGAGTTGGCGGTGTTAACATTGTCAGTGCAGCCGGCCGGGGCTTTAAATGCGCTCTCATTTAACGCTACTTTGTACGGTCAAGTGTCAACACAGTGTGGCGGCGGCTCTGTCAAACGAACTTTGCTGGCAGCATGGCAGCCTCAGGTTCAGGATATTTTTACTTAGCGGTCGCTCTGGCGGTAATTTGCTCCAATGGAGCGCAAAAAAGGCTGCGCCGAACAAGCACTTGTGTTACCGTAACGTTGTAGCGGAAACATTGGTGCTGATGTGTGTGTGTGTGTGTGTGTGTGTGTGTGTGTGTGTGTGTGTATTTTTCCACGGCAGAGAGGCTACAAGACACGTCGTCGCACCAAGTTGTGTTTCCACTGTGACACACTGTCTGCGCTGCCAAGTTGAAAGGTTTTACTGAGATGCGCTCGGAGTTGGCTTCAGCTTTCCTGCAAAGTGTTGCTGCCTCATTTCTGTCACGGAATCAGAGAGTTTCAGTTCATGCTCAGGAACAGTTACAATAAGACTATGTTTAAGCATATAAAATAAAATGAAAATCAAAGAGACGCTTTATTCTTATTATGTGTGCTGCATTTTAATTGACAAACTATGATAGGGCAGATTGACTGAAGTTATGTAGCCCAGTTGCAGTCCTCATAATTTATTTTCTGAAAATGTAGTTAATTACTAGCCTAATTTAGGCCTACTGCTTGTTGTCCCTAACTAGAGGTCATAACTCGGTACCTTTTGATCAGAGGATATCAGTCTATTCAAGGCTGCGTTCTGTTCTGGTTCTATTTTCGGACGTGTCCAGTTACAGACTTCAGTCTTCACATTCAGTTCAAGATGCTGTCATAAATCCGCCTGCATGTTATAAAGCCATTTCTGCCTTGAGTTAATTAAATAATAGTTTTCACGCCCTTACAGTAATTGACCTAGAAATGCAATATAGCATATTAGCAAAGAAAAAGAGAATATAGAGCGTTGCTGGGCTTCATTTCCAACAACACGCTGTCACAGGTCTGATCAGAGCAAACGAGTAAAACTGGTACTGTATAACCTTGCCAGCTGCCCCGGCTTATTTTGAAGATCAGAACAGGACATCTTGAAATAAAAACTCATAGTTTGGCCGTTATTAGTGAAGTTTTCAGTAATAGGCTAAGTCAGCTGCTTGCTGTTTTCCTCAACTTTTCTCCGTTAGACTGAACTCAGACCAAATGAAAGGACAGAGCGAGTTGATGTGAACAAGAAAACAATACTCAGGGCATCTAATGGTGTTTATTATACAAATATGTGATATTGTTATTTAATTAAAATTACCGGTCATCATTTTTGTATTATCGAAAACAAAATCCGTTATTACAGAATTGTATCATAAATCATGTTGTCTGTTAGAATGTGATCAAATTTTCCCTTCATCTTCATTTGTTATATCAACTTGTCAACCAGTGGTTTAGAAAAAGGTGTGTGTGTGTGTGTGTGTGTGTGTGTGTGTGTGTGTGTGTGTGTGTGTGTGTGTGTGTGTGTGTGTGTGTGTGTGTGTGTGTGTGTGTGTGTGTGTGTGTGTGTGATTTAAATGTCTAGACAGTGTTTATTTAATAAATGGCGCCGCCTTCTGGAGGACCGCCTGTATCTGTTTTAGTCTGCCACATTGATAAAGACCTTGTGAGGATCATAAATAATTTCAGCCCAATTCATTTACTTAAAGATGGCCTGTTCTTCAGCATTGAAACAGATGGGTGAATTGTGGCATTGGCCTACCAGGGCACTGCTTTTTGTGAAATAATCTTTATGTCGAAGTCTTTTTTTTTTTTTTTATTGCAGAACTTAACAAAATGGCTTGCGCAGCAGACAGCTGCATACAATTCACACGCCATGCCAGTGATGTCCTGCTCAACCTGAACCGGCTGCGTAGCAGAGATATTCTCACAGATGTCACTATCTTGGTTAACAGACAGCAGTTTCGTGCACACAAGACCGTTCTCATGGCTTGCAGGTGCGTGTTATTCAGGCCAAGTTATATGAGCCAATGTTTCTGTTGCAGTTTAAAGATGATGTGATTGATCTCTATATGCTCTGTCTGCATTTCGTTTTCTTTGACATGGCTGCAGTGGGCTGTTTTACACCATCTTTACTGACTCCCACAAGTGTAACCTTAATGCGATCAGTCTGGATCCGAAGGTGGACCCAGAGGGCTTTGCCATCCTGCTGGAGTTCATGTACACCTCCCGTCTCACACTAAAGGAGAGTCTGATTATGGCGATCATGAACACCGCCATCTACCTGCAGATGGACCATGTTGTGGACACCTGCCACAGATTCATCAAGTCCAGGTAGGCAGAACAAGGTTCCATTACATTGGTCAAATTAATCATTATCAGCATCTGTCGTGTTTAGTTTTTTTTACCTTCTCATTCTTATTCCAGTGATCCGGCTGCCAAGCTGCCCAGAGATGAGTTTTTGATCAGTCCCTTGGTTCTACCTCAGGATGTCCATGCTTACCGGCCCCATGATGTTGTCGACAGTTTGCACAGCCGCGTGGCTCCATTCAGGGATGGGAGGCCCTACGGCTCAAACATTTTCAACGGGGTCAGCACCCCCAGCAACTACCCATTCTACGGGCAGTTTCCCATGCCAGGATTCCCTTTCCCTCTCTGCAAGCTGACTGATGCCAAAAACACTTTTGCTGACCTCTCTAAGAGTGGGATCCACCACAAGCATTGTTCTCCGCATGACAGCGCCAACCTCATCAGGGCAGAATACACCAGGGCAGTTGGCACTAGCTCCTCCAGCATTATTCACTCCACCACCTACGCTTCCAGGGAGGTAGCGAGAGACGACGAGATGCGGAAGGAAAGCCACGAGGGGGTCAGCCAGTCTATCGCTCTCGGCACAAGAAAGCGTGCATTTCCTGTGCTGACCCTGGAGCACCAGAGAGACTCTGAAAAAGATCACGCTCCTCAGGCAGAGGAAGACCTGATCCATCAGCACTACCCCCTGGGAATCTCCTCCGCTGGACGCAAGAGCCTCATGAGCAGCCCACAGAGCCCCCTCAAATCAGACTGCCAGCCCAACTCCCCAACAGAGTCCAGCAGTAGCAAGAACGCCGGCCTGTCCCAAGCTGCCGGAGTGCAAGCTCCGCAAGGTACGCAGGACCCCAAATCTCGCAACTGGAAAAAGTACAAGTTCATCGTGCTGAATCAGAGTGCTAAGGAAGACGAGGGGGGGCTGCGGGATCCCGGGCTTCGTTCCCCTCAGCGCCTCGGCCTGCCGCCCTACCTCCACCCCAGCGACTCGGAGAACCTCGACCCACAAACCACAAGCAAGAGCAGCGATCACAGTGAGGACCTGCCTGTGCCCCAGGCTAGTCGTCTCAACAACATCATTAACAGGTGAGTTTTTTTTTTCTTCATACACATAGTGGCATCTTTTTGCTTGTGTACAACAGGAAAATGTCCATTTGACATGCGACATGCATCATTTTGTATGATGCGCTGGGAGGATTTTGAGGAAATGAAGGAAGATACAATATGTGTGCGGAGGGTTTAATGGTCAATGTTTTTTTTTTTTTTATGCATTTTGTTTACTGTTCTGAATTTTGGACATTCACCGGGATTATTTTAGGAACTTTATTTTGGAATGACATTTGATTTAAAATATTTGTTTACGTCTGACTTAAAGTATTGAATTTTTTTAGCTTTAGCTCTGATTTGAAGTCTGACTTGAACTATTTGTTTTGTGTCTATAGTGCACTGGAGGGGTCACTGAGGAACGGTGACAGCCACCCTCCACACTACTTGAGCCGCCTGAACTGCTCGACCTGCGGCACGCCGTCCCCAAAGCACTCCGAAGTGTGTCCCAACACCTCCAGGACCCGTCTGGCAGAGGACATGGCTGAGCTGCACTCAGAATACTCCGACTCCAGTTGTGGTGAGTTTAAGATGGATGGTAAATGTCAGTGACAAATCAACAATGATGTATGTATTATTTAGGACTAGAGGTCTGAACTTTTTTACTATGATTTCGCCTGAACAGAAAACGGTACATTCTTCTGTAATGAATGCGACTCCAAGTTTGCTGAAGATGAAGCGCTGAAACAACACATGCTCCAAGTGCACAGCGACAAGCCATACAAGTGTGACCGCTGCCAGGCTGCTTTCCGCTACAAGGGAAACCTTGCAAGCCACAAGACTGTCCACACAGGTACATCTAAGAGATGGATTTGTCCGTCTGTCCAGTCTATGCTCCTTTGCTGCTCAATTCAAACGTTTCTTTTCCTCTGATTCCCTTTTCTCAGGAGAGAAGCCGTATCGCTGTAATATCTGTGGTGCTCAGTTTAACAGACCAGCTAACCTCAAGACTCACACTCGCATCCACTCAGGAGAGAAGCCATACAAATGTGAGACGTGTGGAGCTCGTTTTGTACAGGTAATAACACGCTAAAATAAAATTGGCCTTATATAAAAATTGTCTGAGCTAATAGCACTAACTATGAGTGGGTATAGTCATTTTCAGCTTTACAGAAGTACAGGTAATTACAGGGAAGAACAGCCTTAAGGGTGTTTTGGCTTTTATACAATGCATACTAATACGTCGATCTGTGTGGAAGAAGAACTCATTCCCCAATACTAGTTCGCATTGGTTCCAGTGCTGTCAGATAGTTTGAATCAAGCTGATTTATGTTCTGTTCATGTTCAGGTTGCTCATCTCCGCGCCCATGTGTTGATCCACACGGGTGAGAAGCCATATCCCTGTGAGATCTGTGGCACACGCTTCCGTCACCTGCAGACGCTGAAGAGCCACCTGCGTATACACACAGGAGAAAAGCCCTACCATGTAGGTTGACCTATACTCTTATTTCCCTTCCTAAACAGTTACAAAATCATACAATAAGCAGCTAACATCATAAAATGCAGTAAAATAAAAGTTGCGTCGCTTTCCTTTTCAGTGTGAGAAATGCAACTTGCACTTCCGCCACAAGAGTCAGCTACGGCTGCATCTCCGACAGAAGCACGGCGCCATCACCAACACAAAGATCCAGTACCGTATGTCGACGGCTGACATGCCCACTGACATGACAAAGGCGTGCTGAGCTGGGGGAAGGGAACAGTTTTAATGGGGGCAACCTTGACCTTGGCATTTAAAGACCCAACTTGTACAATCATCCAAAATTGTAGTGCCACACTGTGTTCATTAGACAAATTGGCTGTGTACGCCATTCTAAACGGGTTTCCACTACATGTGAACGTAGAGCCACTTATGGCATCTTAGTCACTTTATTGTTTCTATATAGATATGAATATATATGTGTATGTCGGGAGTGTTTTTAAGCTTTGAAGGTACATATATAAAGCTTTATTTTGTTGAGAAGGATGGAATGTAAACTAATCTGTTTTTTGAAAATACAGTATTTTATATCAGAGAACTTACTTTTCTGAAGTATTGAAAATTTTGATTGACGGGTGGTACATATATTTTAAGATTCTGAGATTTGCGGCTGTATAGGGTTGTCTATACATTTTTATGTCGATGTACGTACATGTTGCACCATGTCAAGTTGCCATATTCATGTGACGAGGGGAGAAAAAAAAGTCCTAATGTAATTGGATTTAGTCTAAAACATATCAGATGACTGCTGCTGTCTGATGAGGTTATGCATGAGGTACTCTATTACCGTTGTCAGCGCACATGAAGTGGACAATGGCATAAATATTGTGACATATTGTGTAATTATATCTGTGGGATTGCTCTCTGCTGGCAGAGCCAATCTAAGTGTTGAAAATGCATTTCAAGGTACTGCTTTGTTCTGACCAAGAAAATATTTTGCTTTAAGTGTATTTGTATAGATGTGACTTTTGTTTTTGTTCATTCGTTTTCCATAAGTGAAGGTTTACAGTTTTGTCCTTGTTCTAGATCCTACAGTAAAGTTGTGCAAGTGTCTATTTTTGGTTTGTACATACACTGTGTATTCAATGTGCCTTTCTCTCTATGGTGTCTGAATTCCTCTCTATTCAGCCCAGCTCTATTAAGGTACAACTCAAGGACATCACTTGTCCTATACCATGTGTGTGTGTGTGTGTGTGTGTGTTTTTAAATGCTTGTCACCAACCTTAAAACATGCAAATTCATCATTGTACATCTTCAGGACTTGTTTTGGGATTGGGCTTTTTTAACTGCATTAAAATTATTGTACAATGGTATAGATGTATGAATGTAAAATAAAGGTATTGGATTTCTATGTATTAACAACAGATTTGAGTTTGTCATATTGCAAATAAGAATTGACGTAGGATATACAGGCACACCGTTTTAACATGTTTCCAGAAATATTGTTAGATGGATAAAAACTACTAGAGGACATAACTTGTAGATCAAATACAGCACAATATATAACTATTAAATAAACATAGTTCTAGAAGTGTGAAACCTGCAGGGATGTTCAAACTTTACAAATCAGAGGATTGTAACTTTAGTCTTAGTTTAATCTAACTGTATCCACAAAATACCAGTTTTGTAGCAACTATAAAAGAATGTTCTGCAAAAATAAAGCACAAATATAGCTTGATTTCTCCTGATGTTGACCAAAAGTGAATCCCAGGAAAGAACTTCATCTCACCACCTTTCAAAATGTGTCACATACTCATCTCTTGGCTTTTAAAAAGTTTGGTAAATACTGCAGGGACAGGAAGAAAACTTACTTCTAAACTTTACTGTTGCACTAGGAAAACATGGCTTTTTTTTATAGTTTCTGATCATACTCTTATAAACTTGTATTTGTAGTTTTTTGCGTCCTGTATTAAACTTGTACGCTGTCAAGTCTTTACTATTATCTCATGTATTTTAAGTTTATTCTGATTTGGATAACTGCACAATGAGGGATTCTCATTTTTATTTCCCATAAATTCAGTCATTTAGAAAATTACTTTCTTTCATAATCACAGCTTACGGCAATAAGGTTGTTTTAAAAGACTTTATAGATGTCACATGAATGACAATAACATGATCAAAATGTAATAAAATAGCTTTTTATTTTTGAAGTGGTATAAAAAAAAAAGTCATACTCTTTTAAAGATAAGCAAGAGTGCTTGTATTATGCAACAGAAAAACTACAACAGATCTTTACCTCTACTAGGCTAAGTTCAATTCAGTTCCATTTCTTTTAAGCAAAATAAAAGACAGTATCAAATGAAGCCTCCTGTGTAGCCTGTGAGGTCAAGACCATTTCCAATAATTACTGTTTGGCAAATGATTGATCACTAATGTCAGGAATGCAATGAAGTTCTCTGTGAAAGTACAGGTAAATGACCAATACTGCCTAATTACAAGAGCTGCACGAACTGATTTCTTTAAATGAACTCAAAACTACTCATTATTCACTGTCTTCCTTCCTTCCTTCCTTCCTTCCTTCCTTCCTTCCTTCCTTCCCCCCCACCCCTACCCCAGACCCAACCCCATGCTTCAGGTCAATCACTGCTTCTGCTGCATGGCTTCTTTCCGTGCAGCGTCTTGCAGGAGCTGAGTGTCCACTTCATCTGCAGGCAGCTGAACGTACCGGACCACAGATCCACGGATAAAACAGTTTTTCACAGACAGCTGGAGCAAAATTAAAACAGGACAATCATTCAAAGTGTTGGGAGATGCTGTAAATCAGTTTTAAAGCTTTAGTGCGTAACTTTTTGATATAAATGATCGTCCGTTACATTCAAGCCATTACCAAATGAGTTGCTACAAAGCTAATTAAGATTATCAGCTCCACACAACTCTCTGGATTTCTCAGTAGGACTATGTTCAGAAGATTGTGGCGTCCGGTGACTTTCACACGCAGACACTGGAGTAAAGATAATGACCTCTTCTGAAGAGTCCATCGTGTTTTTAATCCTCCGTGTCCTCCTTACTACTAGTAACTGTAAAAAAGGAGGAGGAGGGGGGGGAAGCGCGATTACAGAAGGCTTGTATCATGAGGACGCGCCAACAGTGGTGTTGTCATTACTTAGAATTCCTCATGGGGGAGACCGAAACTACGTACTATAGCTTTAAGTGATCCAGAATCTGTCTGATGTTTTAGCAGATAGTGGCGTTAGAGAGTCTCAAAAATCATGTTTATAAGCAATTCTTGGATGTCATGAAATAACAAGGTGATAAAACAATGTTACGTTTGTTTTTTTGAGCTGTCAAATAGGGCTGGGATATCGTAGATGTCAAACAGACGTTAGTGTTAGAAAGACAGGTCCTAAAAGCTGAAATGACACTGAATGATCGGTGCCAGACAGCTAAACTCACCATGTGTGGATATTTCTCTGGATCAGTGACACTGATGTCTGTGAGCTTAATGTTCAGGTACTGAAACACACAGAAATGTGACACATATTGATTAGAAGTCCTAACTGGGCAGTCAGGTAGAAAATGTAACGGCTTTGTTTCAGAATAAGGAAAATAACATCATCATTTCCAACCTGGTCAACAGAATGAAGTGTTCCGCAGATGCTGAAAAGAGAAACGTTAGGATTCAAATGATTACATCCCATCCTTACATCATCAACAACATATAAGACCAAAGTGGAGGTGGACGAATCACTGGTCTCGATACAGGTGGTGGACAAAATAACAAGAATACCTTGTAATACAACCCCACTGCTTTTAACAGCAACCTGGTTTTGGTTTTAACTTGTTTGTACTGCTACTGCAGTTACATGACAACAAAGCGGTTTTAGTTTGGTCACTCTTGTTGCAACATATGACGTTAATTCAAAGCTCAATGACTATTGTTACTATCATTCACGTGAATTACAGTAATGTAGCTACATTGTGACAAACTAGCCCAAATAGTAGACAACAGTGTAACAAAGTTACCCGGGTTCACGGGGGGAAAAACTAACCTCAAGTCGTTTTTGAGCTCCACCACCACATCCTTCCCCACCAGCGACTTGAAGAACGAGTAGAAAAGCTGAAAAACAGACCGACATGTTAGCGCTAATGTTAGCATCGTGCTACACGTCGAGCACGATACAAGCTGCATACAGTGTATCTATGGCATACAGCTAGCAAACTACACCACATAAAGCGATACGGTGAGCTGTGAGTATTCCAACGCCTCACACAATCTTCCAATAAGACATTTGTTGTAAACTGGAAACAAATAAATACGTTCAAATCGATATCTTACCATGTTTGCTGCTGGTTTCTTATGGTTGTACGTCTGGTATTGATGTTGTGACGTGATATTGCTGCGACGGACCACCAGGGGGCAATTACTGAAGAGCCCCACATGGGGGGGCAAGAGGTGCGCTCAGCGTTAACGAGTCTCTTAATACATCCCTGGGGAAAACTTCAGACTTCAGTTCCTGAGAATATAGTTTATTGTAGCTTTTGAACGGCGAATGGTGCGACCATTAAGCATGTGAAGTAAAATGTAATATAGTGTCGCATATAGTAAGTGGGAGGACTCTCGAGGTGTTTATCTGCGGCCTTGTCAGCACGTTTCTTGATTTGCAGACTGGAATATTAAATAAAAACAGAAATACACTGGGACCTGAGGCACAAGGACATTGTGTTTTTAATCAGGGCAGCAGTTTTCAGATGACATTATGTGATTACATCATGTCTAAAGGGTTCTCCACTGTTGGAGACAGAAGTAGCTGAAGAAACGCTTGACATCCATGCTTTTTGGTCTAAACATCATACCCAAATAAAAGTGGTACAGCTCCCATATACTCTGACACTCTGGGGTGAGCCTGGTATCATTGGAAAGGAAACACTCTCAAGTTTCTGTTCCATGTGTCAGGGTGATTCTAGGCCTTACTGACACAGAGTTACAGAGGCTAGAATGGAGGGTTTTTATTTCCGTCCAAGTCATACATCTGTAAAATGATTAAAATACACTGCTGTAAACACATCTGACAAAAATTGATTTTATATGATCTTTTTTCTACAGATATGTCTGTGCGTTTTTTTTATTTCCATTTGAAAAGTGCAAAGAAAAAAGCCAAAAAAATTCAAAATACAACACTTCTCAAATACACAAACACACCCACATCAGTCACCTTTCCAATGATACCAGGCTCACCCCAGAGTGTCAGAGTATATGGGAGCTGTACCACTTTTATTTGGGTATGATGTTTAGACCAAAAAGCATGGATGTCAAGCGTTTCTTCAGCTACTTCTGTCTCCAACAGTGGAGAACCCTTTAGACATGATGTAATCACATAATGTCATCTGAAAACTGCTGCCCTGATTAAAAACACAATGCAACTGATATCAGCTGCTATTCTGTCTGGAATGGAGGGGAATGGACATTTCTAAGTGACCCCAAACTTTTGACCAGTAGTGTGTGTGTGTATATATGTGTATATATATATATATATATATATATATATAACCATTGACGATAGGTTCCAAATAGACATGGCAACATTTTAAGGAGTCACAAGCCAAAAAGGTTGTAAATCTATCTAGTAATCATCTAGTAAATCCCAATGGGTAAAAAGGCCTTTTTGGCCTCTCTAGTTTTAGGTCCTGTGCCTCAGGTCCCAGTGTATTTCTGTTCACATTTCTAAGTGACCCCAAACTTTGACCGGTAGTGAGTGAGTGAGTGTGTGTGTGTGTGTGTGTGTGTGTGTGTGTGTGTGTGTGTGTGTGTGTGTGTGTGTGTGTGTGTATATGATATATATATATATATATATATATATATATATATATATATATATATATATATATATATATATATATATATATATATGCTAAGGACCAAGTCAACCAAAAAGTAACTCAGTACTGGTATAGGTATCCAACATATCATTTGTAAAGACAAATCTATATTAATTTACACAACATTGATGATAGGCTTAATGGCCTATAGATAAGGTAACCATCCACAGATGCAGTTAAGGTTTTACTGTGCCACATTACAAATTATTATTTGAATTGCTTAGTATTGTATGCATTATAAAAAGCTATGTATAAAGGCTTTAGGCAGCCCACACGATATTGTAGGCCCAAGTTAATGTGCAACTCAATTTTATACAATATATGTAGTACGGGGTCCCTGCTCCATCTCTCTTTCAGCTGAGGGGTCATTGGCCTAAAAGAAAGCTGCCCTAAGAGGTAGAGGCTTGGAGAGATGTATGGGAAAAAGATTTATGACATTTTGTGTAGCAAATGCAAATATCTTCTTTCATCTCATGATCCCTGACCCTGTAATTCATCTTTTGACCCCTTGGATTGCCCGGAACCCCACGTTGTGAACCACTGTACTATAACTACTATTTTTTTTTAAAGATTATTTTTTGGGCATTATAAGCCTTTAATTCCACAGGACAGATGAAGACATTAAAGGGGAGAGAGGGGGGGGAATGACATGCAGCTAAGGGCCGCAGGTCGGAGTCAAATCCAGGCCCGCTGCGTTGAGGAGTAAACCTCTATATATGTGCGCCCACTCTACCAGCTGAGCTAACCTGACCACACTACTATCAATTTTAAGGAAAAAATATGAAAATTCAAAAGAATAGTACAGTATGTATAATCTTCTAAATTGTGCAAATCAGCAGCCATTATGTAATCAGTGAATGCAAAGTGCAGCTCACAATTACACACATCTGGTTAAACAAAATAACGCAATAAAATAGGAGTAGGATGTCTTTTGTGATTTAAATATTTTACCTTGCTTGGATAACTTAAGATTCTCACTCTGCATGCAGTTCTTCATAGGCAACAGCAGATGGAAGTGTTGCAGCACTAGATTCATCTCTGCTGCAGACTTTAACATGTATTTATTCACAGTTTCACAGGCAATGATAGTGACATGAGGTTGTGATGGTCTAAAATAACAAATTAAAGCTAAATTTATTTGATCATTTATTGTACATCTTAAAGACAAACATGTTAATGTATGTGCAAGATAATACTGTGTGGTAAACATTCGTTAGCTACTGTATAGTGTAAAAAAAAAAAGAAATGTAACAGAATTATTTATAAGCAGAGTTTAATTCCAAACCAACTTCTTAATGCGAGCTTAGCAGAAATGAAGTCTGAAAATGTTTCGCTATTGTTTATATCACTTTAAACGAAAAGTTTGACATTTTGCAAACAAGAATTAGATGAGAAGATTGGTACAATGTTCTTGTTAGTATGTGAAATATAAAGACTAAAAAGAGAGAAAAACTGGCAACTGTTAGCCTGGCTCTGTTCAACGGCATTAAAACATGTAAATTAATGAGCTTTAAAGGTGCTTGTTGCCAGATTCCCCCCCCCTTTTCCCCTCCTGCTGCTAGCCGGCTAGCCAGTCAACTTTTCAAATGTAAACCTCAGAGTAACCCAGAGGAACAGGTGGAGAAGATGAGCTCAAACTGGCTGTAGCATCATATTTAGCATACAAACATGAAAGTGTTATCGCTCTTCTCACCTAACTCTCAACTAGCAAGTAAATAGGCACATTCCCAAAAAATTTAGAACTTTTGTAACAGTACCAATGAATAGTCATTTATAAGTGATACATATGGCTGAGGGAGTGACTGGTTGATGCGTTTCATGTTTCCAATAATGCAGTGCAGAAAGCTGTACAGTCGTGCTAACCATCGCAGCAGCCTGGTCTCACTTCACAGATCGGCCCATCTTGGGAACTTCAGGATGCACTACAGAAAGAGAGAGAGTCATCATATGTTTTATCTTTAGGGCTGGGTATCATTCAAAAATGTTCGATACCCGACACTAATACCGTGACTTCGCTACTGGTTCCTGTACGTTTTTTGATGCCAATCTTATGAAATTCATTTGAACAAAAAGAAATTACAACATTACTAAAGTCTACTATTATTAAATTTGTGTTTTTCCTGCATGCGTCTACGATGTGTAGACAGCCAATCAGCAGCATTGTAAGATCTTGGTAGAAACATGCTTCAGGCTTATTGGCTCACTGACACTGATGAAATTGACTCCTTTAAGTATTCAAATTTGGTATTGAATGACAAGGCATTTTTCGATACTTGATACAATGGGGGAAATTCGGTAGGGCTGCACAATTAATCTCAATTTTATCGAAATCGCAACATGGACTAGCGCAAATCCAAATCGCAGGGGAACGCAATATTTGTTAAAGGCAAAATATGTGTCAAACCATTCTAAATTAGGTATCGTGGTGCTGCAGAGATATCCCGGCCAAATCGTATCTTAGAAATGAAAGAAAACATCTTTGCTTGGTACAGATCATTGCAAAAATAGCACTCTAATCATTTCAATTTTTAAAATTTTAATATTATTTAATGAAAATGAGAATAATGATACAAAAAACGATCATTCCTTCCAATATCGTGAACCATATCGCAATTGCAATATCAGTCAAAATAATCTCAATTAGATATTTTCCTTATATCATGCAGCCCTACAGTTTGATTGATGCCTTACCCAGCACTAAATATCTTTTTTGGTGAATTTAAGACTAATGAGTCTTGCCATAAGAGGAACAGAGTTGTCCTTACTGTCTCTGTGGGGGCTGTGGCTGGCCAGGTCTTGCTGGCGGTCTATGTTTGCTGGGGAGTTCGGAGGTGTCTCTGGGGTTCTGGGGCTCTGGCATGCCCGGTCGGGACTTAGAAGGTACAGGAGGCCGGTTGAGTGCCATCCCCCCTTCCGAGCGTGACGGCACCACTGGTTTCTTGTATGTTGAGGGATGCGAGGTGATGGGGGCTGGGGGCTGAGGCTTGGTCTCAGAGAGGGTGAAGGAGCGGTTGCGTGGGGTGGGCAGCGGGGGGCGATCAGAGTCTCCATCTGCTGGTTTGGAGCTTGTAAAAACAGGATCCGGAGGTGTGAGGTGGTCCATCTGCTGATGGTCTGGATCCTTGCCCCAGGATTTTACCCTCGAACCGTATAACGGATTATCAAACATCTCTGACCACTTTTCATCCTCACCCCTAGGAAACAAGGGATCAGATTCAGTTTCACTTTCTACAAAATCAGCTATTCATTTCATGTCGTGTCAATGAAACACGTAAAGAGTCACACTGCAACAGAAACAACTCACATAGGGGGACTGCGTGAGCCCACATCATAGCCACCCTTCTTGCTGTCTTTACTCCCTTGTCCGGCGAGTAGAAGATTTTTCGGTGGCTTGCTGTAGCTCCAACCTTTATCTATCACATTGCCACTTCTGTAGGACACTCCCATGTAACTGGGGTTAGAAATATCATGTGCCTGGGTGACGGAAAACCTGTCAAACAGAAGACAGAAAATATCACACCCGGAAGTCATGTTTGAGATATTTTGAGGTAACCACAAGTGAGAAAATGTCTTACTTGTTGGCCTCACCGCCTTTGCCTTTTGAAGTGACAGTGTCATCCTTTTCGACTTTGATGAAATCTGAAAGTAAAAGTGAAATATTGACACTACAGGAACTGAAGTAGAAAGCATTTTAATAAGTAAGTCCTGAGCTGATTTCCAGACTCACCGTATAACTTCTCAGTGGGCTTGCCCTCAGAGGTGTGTAACTGAATGCCACCTGTCAAAGTGCCCGTCTTCTCTCCATGATGAGTCAGTGTGATCTGAAACTCTGTGTAGCAGAACTGGGCTGCTCGCAGCGCAACACAACCCTCTCCTTTAGGGAATAAGACACCAGCAAACTGTAAGCACTGCTCAGCTCAATGCATCTGCATTACAAACTGTGTGTAAGTTCATTACCATATGATTCGTCGCAGTCTGTCGACTTTACACAGATGAGGATGTGCTGGTCCAAAAGGTACTCTGGGTCAGAGATGATAGGGGTAAGCTGAAAACACAGAGAAGACAAGGACTTTGATTATTAGTTGCCAGAACAAATGGTCTTCCACACTGAAAAGCTCCTTCCGGATTTTACCTCGACTTGGTTACCAAACCAAACTTTTATTGACCCATCTGAGTGCTCCGTGTTCTCTCCCTCTGAAGTCTTGACTGTTTCTGTAGACATTAAAAGAATTGTTTGTTTTGATCATTAGCCCCATTTTTAAAGCAGAATGGGCTACGGTCAGTCAGACAGACTAAAACATACTCTCCAAGCAGCTGGAGTGGTATTCGATGAAGAACTTGGTCTTTGATTTTGTCAACAAGGTGGCCACACAGTTCATGATCTGTATCCCACCTTGAGGTGCACTATTTAGGTCTGAAAGAAAAAACAACGAACATTAGCTATAATTTTGAAGTGGATAACACAGCGTCATCTGCAGTGAGCCGTAAAATGGGTGATCATACCTTGCTTGGAGACAAACTGTGAGGCTACTCCGACTTCAAATGAGGCGAATAATGGCGAGTGGTCACTTGTCATGATGTCATTAGTGCACCCTGAAAGTTGGAAAGTTTGGCGGAATGAGTCTGTCTCATACAATATCATTAAAGGTGTAAAGTCATTTTGCATTACGTTTTCATTAAGTTTTGGGGACTGACGAGTGACACATTAAACAAAGAATGGTCAGAATGTGCAGCAGACGCTGACATAACTTGACTTTCAGTCCCTAGTATGGGTTGTCTTTTGTTACACCCTCCCTGCCTGGTAGAGGCCCACACCTGTCATACTTTACATCCAGAAAATTCTCTTTAAAGCTGCAGAGAACCTTATACAAATGTTTTATTTATGCAGGTTAAGTTGTGCTCCTCATGACAAGTAAACTGATCTTCATGTGTAAAATTGGTGAAGTGCCCCTTTAAAAACATAAACATGCTAACACAAGTCCATTTGGTACTACTTTTGTAGGAAAAAATGATTGTCCTTTAAAAAAAAAGAAGAAAAAAAAAGCTCCATTTAAACCTGAGTAAAATAAACATTGTATTGGAAAATTCCATATTTATAATAATAAAAATAATAATAATAATTGTATTTATATAGCACTTTTCCAGCATTAAGCTCAAAGTGCTTTCCAGATTAAAAGATTTACAGAATATTCTTTTGAAGAAATGACTCAGTGCTCTCTGGTAATTAAACGATGTACTTATTTATGTATGACCAATATGCCTGCCAGAGCCGCTGGACTCTAAACTCAATATATCTGCAAAAAGATATCGGCCTGGCTGATGTTCAACTGACTCATAGTGCACCAACTAAAAGATAATTAATTGGAATAATTCGGTGGAAGTGTAACTGAACACTGTCTCTACTTTCTTTTTAATTCATACCAAAATTACATAGTTCCTTCTGGAACCCTTCCAAGAAAACCATAGGAAATTATTCAGAAATGATAGACCCTGTAAAAAATGACCATTGTCCATTTCGAACTACTCACCATATGCTTGGCAGACAACATGAACCAGAGGGTATGACTTCCGCAGGACACGATCACACCACGAGGGCAAATTGTATTTTGTCTGTAGAGTTAAAGTCATCATATGTACATAAAAGCTGAATACAACAGTTTTCACAGACAGTCTTTATAGCAATTTAAGCATTATAAAGCTGGAAGGTTATGTAATTTCTGGTAGATACATTATCAAACATTCTTGCTGCTATGGATCAATTCAAGAGATCAAAAATCATGAGGTTCTATATGTCTAAAAGGGAAATTTGTTAAATTGATCCTGGTGCCTGTAGATGAGTTGTTTCATCCATTTTCTATGAGCCAGAACACATATTCACATGGGCTTTTTGATCCAGATGGATCAATGTGTGATGTGTTCAATGCTGTAGTTGCTTTTACAGTTTCCTGCACTATGGGGCATGCAGGAGCCATACAGGGCAAAGACACCTGACTAAACATAAGCTTACCCCCGTGGCTTTGGCCTTTGTGTAGGCATACTTCTCTCGCGTGTCTCTTTCAAAGCGATACGTGGGCGCAAACGTGATTTCCTCTTCATCTACATACAAAATAAATAATTATTAAGGAGACAGGTTTTGATTTTTATATGCATGCCGACAATTATTAAATGCATCAGGCGATGAACAGAACAGAGTTGGTACACTTTGCTGTATGTGTGTATTAATCAATATTCTCTATGCGCCCTCACCGAAATGCAGGAAGACCTTTCCATCATTCCTCTCCATGTTGAGCTGGTCTTTACTGAGGAGTTCCTGGTACTGCTGCTGTTTGATCTTTGTCACAATGTACTCAGCTTCCTGTGAAGGGAAACAGTGCAAAGTAAAGACTTTTCTTGCCTAAAAGTGTTAGCAGCTGAGAGCTCAGCCACCTGACAACCAGCACACTCTTTTATATGCACCACTCAATGATGCTGGATCTTTTATTTCTTGAGTAGATACCATGACAATAACACATTTCACAAAATGTATATAAAAAGCCGACACATCATTTATTTGTGAACCTGCATGTTCTTATTTGAAAGATTTCTAACAATAGAAGCTCAGTAAATTTTGTTCCAAGTACATACAGTGTGTTGCATCATATTACATTTGCCTCTGTGTCATTTCTATACAGCAAACTGAACTTGACAACAACTTACTGTCGATGGGAATTCAACACGGTAGTTCAAATCACCGAGCCAGAAGAGGTGGGTGAACCGATGTGTAATGTCAAACGGATTGATCTTCTTATCGCCCAGATTCAGAAATCGCAGGATGTTGGTGTAGTTTTGATTGCGTCTGCAAATACAGCCAAAATAATAGCAAGAACATCACAAATGTGATGAAATAAAAGGTTCTTCAACAAAAAATTGATAAAAAAAAACAATTTGAACACTATTTCCTGCATTTATATAAATGTATTTTAATCTAGCAAATGACACATTGTTATGATGACAATGTTCGGGATTTCCACAATAATGGTCCTCTAACAAAAAATGTAATGTGTAAAAATACTCTGTTAATGTCTTCACACTATTTAAAGCTATAGTGCGTAGTTTCTGTCTCCCCAATGACGAATTCTAAGTACAACACTGTACACACTAACACCACCACTGTCGGCGCGTCCACATGATACAAGCCTTCTGTGATCGCACACCGAGAAACCGGAGCATTCAGAACAGTTGGAAATCTGAACGTTTTAGCTCACTGTGGTTTCTCTAAAATATTTTTACCTGATTAGGCAAGGTGTGATTTCTGTTTGTTTGTTTTGTTTTCTTTGAGACCGCAGAGGGTGGGGGGGGGTGGGCGAGGGTTTTAGTTTTTGTGCAGTTTGTGTTTTTCTGTTGTATGCACCATTTGACACTGACTGTCATACATTGTGGAGTTTGTTCTGTATGGCTGAATGATAAATGGTGCTAATAAAAAATGTATCTAAAAGAATAAATGAAATAAGTTTACCTTATTATTTGAAATTCACATGTTTTGGCCATGTTTTACATGAAACAACATTATAACATTGTTGATGTGACAGAAAATATGAAAAAGCATAATATGTCCCCTTTAAAAATGTAATCTGTTGCTCACCTGAGCTTCTTCTCACTTCCAGAAGTCAGGTGACTGTTGACAAAACCAAAAGATGTACCGTTGAACATGAAGGACACTCCCACAGCTCCCTTGTTTCCTACAAAACAAACATCACACTGATGGCTAATTGTTCAATGAACTTATATGACAGGTCATTAAAGGTGAAGTAAAAGATTGTTGATATTTGAACTCAACTGCCTAACAAATACAACACCCCCCTTCATAAGCTCCACCCCCCAGATTCACGGACAGATAACTACTGGCCGGCACATTCAAATACTGCCCCCCCCACTCGCCCGCCCCTCCCATCAACTGTCGCTGCCTGTTGCCTATTGGCTGGAATAGTGTTTTGTGCACCCCTTTCTGTTTGTTTTCCATTTACACAGCCAGGTATGTATTATAACCATGTTGTTTTTTTAGCGCACACAGAAAATAGAGAGCTAGGTGACCGTGAGGAGATATTCACTGAATTTGACAAAAAGTGTATTGGATTAACAACACTTAGTATACCTTTAAATGGCTTGTAGAGAAGAGGAACTGCTTACCCAGAGTGTTGGCAATCCCCGTCTTCACACTGTCTGAAAAAACGTGGGAGATCCTGTTTTCGTGCTCAGGCTTGGCCAGCACCACGATCCGAATGTTCCACAGAGTGTGGATCGCCACCTGGATGTTAGAAGACGATGTGATGCATTACTGCTCTGCACCTCCTTACATCAGTTGTAACTTTGTTACTTTGCCACGGTCACTCACTTGTTTAAAGCTGATGTTTGTGATTTTCCGCAGGACACCTTTCACTATATCTGCCCACTCCCTCTCACCCAAAGGATCCTCCTGAGTCCCAATGACATAAAAATCATGTGGGATGTGATCGGCGGTGTCATCTCGTGTCTTCCCTTGACCCTTACACTGAAACCAGGAGTTGATGTTGTGGGGAGGACCAGCATTTCCTGCAGGTTTATAAAGAAGTCTTTTACTGTATCTGTACAGTCATGAGTTCAAATTCATTCAAACATTTAAGATGTTAATGTTGTTACCCATGTTCCAGGTGCCAACAAACACTGTGATCATGTCAGGTTCAGGCTTTTCAGTGTGTTTGTTCTTCATTTGTTGAAGAAGTTGGCAAAACCCTTCCCTTTTCTAGTGAGACACATAAAAAACATGATTTCTTATAATTAACACATTTAAACATTATACCTTATGAATTATATGTGCCTTACTTAAAGCCCCTGAAAACATATTTTCTTAATCAGCTACTTACTAGAGCTGTAAATCTCTATAATACCATTCGAATTTCAATGTTTATTTTTGATATTCAAATTATATCAGAACATTTAATGCTCAAATTCAACCTATTATTTATTTATTATTTACTATCTTATCTGTCTTATCTTATATTATTTATTATCTATCTGTCCACTAGAGGGACTTCCAACATTTGACTAGAAGGGGTAACTACGTCATAGCACATTGCATTTCTGGCACACAAAATGGAGTAGTCTCACATTACGAGACCTTCCTCCACAGCGCTACGGAGGTCTGGCTAGGCCACAAAGCATTCCCGGATGGAAAAACGTGCTCTGGTTTATTGGCATTTGTTTCAACCAATCACAATCGTTTTCATGAAGCTTCTGGCGGAGCTCCTATAACTCGCATCGCGACGCAGTTTGGAAACAAGAATGAGCTAATTAATGATGCCATAAGCTTTTTGACTCGGTGGATGTCAATTATTTATTTAGTTATTATATTTATTATATGTTAAAACAGTATAGACAACGTAACAAAAGCATTTTGTTTTCACATGCGGGTAGGCCAAAGTTAGAACAGTTTCACATGAGATTTCTGTATTTGTGATTTTCTCTCTGTGCTCTTCTCACTGGTCTGAAGTGATCATTTAAAAAAAGGTGATGTCACATACCCCATAATCAGGATTTAGCAACATTTGAATCAAAATGTGCTACCACTTGTAGGTTTATGCTAATGAAACCTATAATGTTGCCAGACCACTGTCAATCAAATTTGGTCAATGAATATTTAATGTTATAGATTTATAAAACAGGAAGCTCAAATCAAGCAATCTGTTTGGTTCATTGCTGTGGTATAATAAGCACATACAATGACTATGACGTCAAATTCCTTTGCACAATTAAGTATCACAAAACTCCTGCCTTTCGTGAGCTATTGCTTAATTATACTTGATCTAAAAACACATTTTCAGGGGCCTTAAGCTAATTCAAACCAGCAAGCAAACCAAGTGACCAGATATTTTTTACCTTTGTGTCATCAAACACAAACTCTTTACGCAAAATCTTCTCTTTCTCGGTCTCTGCCACGATGACAAGTTTGGCGTGCATTTTCTGGGATTTCACCAACTGCAGGACTGAAAAATAATCACATTACTCTTATTAAAATGAGCCTTGTTGATGGTTTACAGCACTTGTTAAACAAGACTGAGGTTGCTTTTACACCGGAGCTGTTTGGTCTAAACCGAACCCTGGAGCGTTTCGTTGGATAGTCCGGTTGGTTTGTGGTAGTGTGAAAGCTCATTCGAACTCTGGTGCGCACCAAACAAACGAACTCTGCTCCGCTTGAAAATGGGGGTATCGGTTCACTTCCAGGTGAACTAGAGTTCCTTTCACTTTAGGTGAGATGCGATCCGACCTACATATAGGAAGTGAACCAAAAAACAGTGCATTTACTAGCGTATGTTAACTTTTAAATCCATAACTTCATAAGACCACACATTGCTCGTCGTCTGTGTGACAACACATCATCATCTCTCTCTCAAGAGAGGAGATCCTTGGGGGCAGAGTAGCTAGATTCGCCAACTGGACACAAGCTGGGGTCTGATCAGCCTCAGCTGGGTCGCCTGGAGGAGGGTGTATGATGTTGAAAGACCCGAAACATCCAATGATTCCAGGAACATCACTGAAAATGTGTCCAGTAACATCAGATGTATTTGCACAGCTTTAACCTGATTCGATCAGTGGCAACCAGGAAAGACTGGTTGACAACCACGAAAAGCGTGGTGACGACTGGAGAGTCAGTGACAGCTAGGAGAGACGTTAACTGGGGCAGAACAGGCCGGCAACCCAATCTGTGTCTTCTGTGAGGGGGATGCCCATAACAAGCTACGATGAACCTAAAGGAAAAATACACCCAGGGGTGCCCGAGAGGGGGGGAGGATGAGCACCCCAACTGGACGGATTCAATGGTATTGGACCAAGGCAATGGACAAACGACTACGAGCAAGCGCTGTACATGTGGCAAAATCTGTAAAGTGCGAGCAAGCTCTGCTCCAGGACCAAGCGGCACTTCGTACAAAGTGTACAAAAATTGTCCTAAACTCCTGCTGCGTCTGTGGAAGATCCTGTGTGTCATCTGGAGGAGGGGCAGGATTCCGGAACAGTGGAGAGTTGCCGAAGGGGTCTGGATTCCAAAGGAAGAGAACTCCAGGAAGATAGACCAGTTCCACATCATCTCCCTGTTGTGTGTTGAAGCCAAGATCTTCTTTAGTGCTGTCTCCAACAGGCTGTGCACCTTCCTTTCAAAGAACAGGTTTATCGACACATCAGTTCAGAAAGGGGGAATCGCAGGAATGCCTGGATGATTGGAACATACAGGTGTGGTGATGCAGCTCATCAGAGAGGCCAGAAAGAACAAGGGTAATCTGTCAGTGCTTTGGCTTGATCTGGCAAATGCATATGGCTCAATACCACACAAGCTTGTGCAGCTCACTCTGACAAAACATCATGTCCCCAGAGTCAGAGACCTCATCACTGACTATTACAACAACTTCAGGATGAGAACCTCTTTAGGAGCAGTGACATCAGACTGGCACAAGATCGAGATCGGAATTATCACGGGCTGTACCATCTCCGTAATTCTGTTCTCTCTGGCCATGAATATGCTCACAAAGTCTGCTGAACCAGAGTGCAGAGGGCCCAAGATGAAGTCAGCTCAATGCCAGCCACCGATGAGAGCATTTATGGATGACCTCACAGTCACCAAAGAGTCAGTCCCAGGCTGCCGATGGATTCTAAAGGGTCTCGAAAAGCTAATGGAGTGGGCACGGATGTGTTTCAAACCAGCCAAGTCAAGATCAATGGTGCTGAAAAGAGGAAAGGTAGATGACAAGTCCCGGTTCAGCGTTGCAGGGGTAACAATCCCAACCGTCACTGAGAAGCCTGTCAAGAGCTTAGGCAAGGTGTCTGACAGCACCCTGAGGGACGCAGCATCCGTCCGATCAACCTGCACTGAGCTGGACGGATGGCTGAAGTCAGTGGACCGGTCTGGATTGCCAGGGAAGTTCAAAGCTTGGCTATACCAGCATGGCATTCTTCCCAGGATCCTGTGGCCACTCCTTGTCTATGAAGTGCCAATCTCGACTGTGGAAACCTTAGAGAGGAAGGTCAGCAGCCACCTTAGAAAATGGCTGGGGCTTCCAAAAAGTCTAAGCAGCATCGCACTCTATGGGCATCGCAACAAACTGCAACTGCCACTCAAGTCCTTGGAAGAGGAGTTCAAGATAACGAGAGCCAGGGAAGTGTTGCAATATAGAGACTCAAGCGATCCAAAGGTGGCAAAGGCTGGGATTGAAGTGAGGACTGGTCGGAAGTGGAAGGCTGAGGGGGCTGTTTGACAAGCAGAGGCAAGATTACATCACAACAGGCTGGTGGGAGTGGTAACAAGAGGCAGGGCTGGACTGGGTTCCTTTTCAACTCCCCACATTGACACCACCAAAGGTAAGGAAAGATGCTGCCTAGTCCAGGAGGAGGTAAGAGCAGTGGTAGAGGAGGAGAGAACCTGCAGGACAGTGGGAATGAGGCAACATGGTGCCTGGATACGATGGGAGAATGCGATCGAGAGGAAGGTGACATGGGCGGAGCTGTGGAAGGCAGAACCACAGCGGATCAAGTTTCTCGTCCAGGCGGTATATGATGTGCTTTCCAGCCCATCAAACCTTCACATATGGGGCAAAGTGGAGTCACCAGCATGTACACTGTGTTCCAAGCGTAGAACCCTAGAGCACATTCTGAGCAGCTGCTCAAAGGCACTGGGAGAGGGAAGGTACAGGTGGAGACATGACCAGGTGCTGAAGGCCATTGCTGAAGCCATTGCTGCAGGAGTCGAGTGGGCCAAACGTTCCCGCCCCTCCATGCAAGCCATCACCTTCATTAGAGCTGGAGAGAAACCAAGACCAGCTGCAAAAACATTTGTAGGAATCCTGGCCACTGCGAGAGACTGGCAGCTGTTGGTGGACCTGGAGCAGCAACTCAAGTTCTCCAACCACATTGTGACCACCACCTTAAGACCAGATGTTGTTCTCTTGTCTGAATCCACCAAACAAGTGGTTCTGTTGGAGCAGTCCCTTGGGAAAACCGTTTGGAAGAGGCCTTTGAAAGGAAGCTTGCCAAGTACGAGGGACTGGTTAGCGAGTGTCGACAAGCCGAATGGAGAGCAAGGTGTCTCCCAATAGAGGTTGGAAGCAGGGGCTTTGCAGCCCGATCACTGTTCAGAGCCTTCAGCGTGTTAGGCATCGATGGAGTGAGAAGGAGAAGAGCCATCCACAATACCACCGAAGCGGCAGAGAAAGCCTCAAGATGGCTATGGCTAAAGAGAGGAGATCCTTGGGGGCAGAGTAGCTAGATTCGCCAACTGGACACAAGCTGGGGTCTGATCGGCCTCAGCTGGGTCGCCTGGAGGAGGGTGTATGATGTTGAAAGACCCGAAACATCTAATGATTCCAGGAACATCACTGAAGATGTGTCCAGTAGCATCAGATGTATTTGCACAATCTCTCATCAGGGCCCACCCTCTTCTTCACTCACTGTCTGTCAGCTGCTCATATTGTTCGCTTTCTTCTAAAATATTAGAAACATTAAAACAAAACCAGAAACCCCAAGACGTTATTGGTGTTGCTACATTATTTCTGAGACCAGGGAGTGTCGACGAGTTTCACTCAGATATTCTGCCCAATAAACAAGCGACCATTTTGACCGTATGACATTTGTTTACAATATTTGGTGCACTTGAAAAAGTGCAATCTGAACACAAACCGATCCAAATAAAAAATGCAACAATGTCTACTCCAAGGTGCTGGAAAGGAGGGTTCGGTCGATAGTCGAATCTCAGGTTGAAGAGGAACAATGTGGATTCCGTCCCTGGTCGTGGAACAACGGACCAGATCTTTACTCTGCAAGGATCCTGGAGGGAGCCTGGGAGTATGCCCAACCAGTCTACATGTGTTTTGTGGATCTGGAGAAGGCGTGATGACCGGGTGCCCCGGGAGATACTGTGGGAGGTGCTGCGGGAGTACAGGGTGAGGGGGTCCCTTCTCAGGGCCATCCAATCTCTGTACGACCAAAGCGAGAGCTGTGTCCGGGTTCTCGGCAGTAAGTCGGACTCGTTTCAGGTGAGAGTTGGCCTCCGCCAGGGCTGCGCTTGTCACCAATCCTGTTTGTAGTATTTATGGACAGGATATCGAGGTGTAGTCGGGGGTGGAGAGGGGTTGCAGTTCGGTGGGCTGGGGATCTCATCGCTGCTTTTTGCAGATGATGTGGTCCTGATGGCATCATCGGCCTGTGACCTTCAGCACTCACTGGATCGGTTCGCAGCCGAGTGTGAAGCGGCTGGGATGAGGATCAGCACCTCTAAATCGGAGGCCATGGTTCTCAGCAGGAAACCGATGGAGTGCCTTCTCCAGGTAGGGAATGAGTCCTTACCCCAAGTGAAGGAGTTCAAGTACCTTGGGGTCTTGTTCGCGAGTGAGGGGACAATGGAGCGGGAGATTGGTCGGAGAATCGGCACAGCAGGTGCGGTATTACATTCAATTTATCGCACCGTTATGACGAAAAGAGAGCTGAGCCAGAAGGCAAAGCTCTCAATCTACCCGGTCAGTTTTTTGTTCCTACCCTCACCTATGGTCATGAAGGCTGGGTCATGACCGAAAGAACAAGATCCAGGGTACAAGCGGCCGAAATGGGTTTCCTCAGGAGGGTAGCTGGCGTCTCCCTTAGAGATAGGGTGAGAAGCTCAGTTATCCGTGAGGAGCTCGGAGTAGAGCCGCTGCTCCTTTGCGTCGAAAGGAGCCAGTTGAGGTGGTTCGGGCATCTGGTAAGGATGCCCCCTGGGCGCCTCCCTAGGGAGGTGTTCCAGGCACGCCCAGCTGGGAGGAGGCCTCGGGGAGACCCAGGACTAGGTGGAGGGATTATATCTCTAACCTGGCCTGGGAACGCCTCGGGATCCCCCCAGTCGGAGCTGGTTAATGTGGCCCGGGAAAGGGAAGTTTGGGGTCCCCTGCTGGAGCTGCTACTCCCGCGACCCGACCCCGGATAAGCGGATGAAGATGGATGGATGGATGAACAATGTTGCAACTTCAACCCCGAATCGTACCACGTCTACCGAACTACAGGTGTGAAAGCGCCCTAAGAGTCTACAGCCATGCTAGCGGCTCTGTGAAGGTGTATGTAGACACAGCAGTACTTTGAACTACATGCTAATATAAGCATGCTAACTTCAGCAAGCTAACTTCAGCAAGTTAACTCCAGCATGCTAACACGCTCAAAATGACTCATGTTTAGCAGGTATACTTTTTACCATGTTCATCATCTTGGTTTAGCATGTTAGCAGGCTAACCTTTGCTAATTAGCACTGAACACAAAGTACTAAAGTTTTGGCCTGCTTATTGTGCTGGTTATTATAATTCATCCTGAGAAAGACATGAAGGTATGTACCAAATTGTATGGCAATCCATCCAACAGTTATGCTAAAAAGCAAACATGTCAACCTCAAAGAGCCATGAGCCATGAATGACCATGAACCAAATCTAATAATTGTTGAGATATTTCAGCGTTGGACCAATCGACCAACAGACTGACCATTGCTAGAGCCACATTGCTTGCATGGGTAAAAATACAAAGAAAAAAGGTTAGAGCTGTGTGATTTCTTACTTTTGTTGTGCACAAAGAATTTGTCTTCAGGCCCATCTTTCGACTTCTTGAGAAAGAGCTTCCCACTTTCAACATCTACTTTCAGGAACATCTTTGTGGGAATAGCCAGGGATTCTTGCTTGACCTGCAAGTGAAAGAGGAAACAGGTCAAATAAACCACAAACCTCCAAACATTGGACATCATTTCAAACCAGAATTGTTATACAGTTACTGATTTAGAGAAGCACCTCAAACGTAACAAGCGGAATGAGAGATTTCCTGTGACCTCCTTCATAGCCACCAGACTCAAACATAGAGCTTTTAGTCTGAAAAAAAAGAAAGAAATAGAGAAGTGCTATGTCATCTGTAACTGGCATCATCTGTTGTTACGTCGATAACCAAGACTGTTGTGACTGGTCAGTCAGTAAAGTGAGTCACTTTACCTTATCTTCTATTGAGTACAGCAGTTTTGTTAGTTGCTCAAGCCTAAAGGATACAGACTGACTTGAATCACCAGAAATCTGAAAATAAAGGAAATAGTACATTATGGTAAGGCTTTGTAGTGTGAATAAAAAAATGATGCAAAGGATCAAGGGTGCAACCCACTTGTTTTGAAAACTGTGCAATCCCTGGGGAGAGTTGTTGGTCCAATGCTCTATGAAAGACCTCTAAAGCTGGCAGGATGCGGGAAATTTCACTGTCTCACAAAAAAAGTCAGAACATGGTTAAATCACCAATAAACATTGTAATATATAGAATATAGTGAGTGGTAACTATACCTGTTTAGATTCTTGCAGATTGCCGATATTAGCTTCTGTAGCCCGGGGAGGTTAGGGTAACCACATTGTGCTTGGTCAGCATCCAAGCTGACTGAGGTCCTGAAGTATTCTTGGATAGCTGTTTGGTGTTCCTCTGGTAGTCTGGAAGTATGGGAACATTTCAAACACTGTTATGTCATTATTCACACATCAGTTAACCTCAGCCAAGCACATAACTGTGTCAAATCATTGCCCACAATCGTTGGAGTTATCACATTGTACACAATACTGTATATACTGTCAGTGCATTATCAGAAACTTTGAATGATGAACTATCGGCCTGAGGTGCATCAGGGCACATTCTGCAAATTTGACCATACGTGGACAAGTCCATCTGCTGCAGTCTCATCAGGTAGGTGTCTGATAAGGACTTGGGGTCACTGTCTTTCACATCATTGACTGTGAAGTTCCTGGGTGGAAGCTGCGGTGGGAAATTATTGGCTTCTGCAGGAGAGAAACGTATGGTATGTTTAGGAATTTCTTTAATCTTTGAAAGGCACAATTTTACATTATAGCCACTATTGAGTTGAAGTGAAGTTGTTTGACCTTGCTCCTCGTCTACATCCTCCTCCCTCTGGACAGGGTACTGCAGATGTGTGACCAGACCCATGTTGGGACTGTAATACGCCTCCACCAGCTCAGGCAGCATAGAGAAGAACCTGATAGGAACTCCTTCAGATGCCTGAAGAGCAGATCACAGTAGACACAATTGTCCTCAAACCTCAGCAGAACTGAAATGTCACGTGGTGCTGTTGTTTTTCTGGAAGACCTTTGTGGTTTGTTTTGTTTTTTATTACAAAACCCGGAGACATAATCTTTCACTTTTATTTCACATTTGATGTTAGATATGTCTACTTGCACAGTCTGTGGCTTCTCCCAAAAGGCTAGTGCTGCAATTGTGTCATCATCTAATGCCTCATTTCCACTGCTTGGTTCGGCTCGACTCAACTCACTTTTGGTACCAGATGCTTTTCTCTATAACCCTTTTCCCCCTCAGTGTAGGCAGTATTCTAATCGCCCTGACACAACAGAACATTATCTTCAACGCAACATTCGCTGGATCCTTTCATCAGCAGAGTTGCTGGACTTCGTCATGTGTACAGTGTAGTGTACGGCATTGTGTATGGAGTGTACAGTGTAGTGTACGGTGTAGAATGTGGCCTAGGTAGTCTATGGCGTAATTTTGCAGGCTGCCATTTTTTATTTATTTTTAATAATCTGGGGCTATTGAATTAAAAAAAAATGTGGTCGCTATTGACAGCTGCTTGACTATTTAAAAATAGTGAGTTTGTGCAAGATTTCCTGTGTCGCGCTAGTGATGGTTCTCTCACGACCAAGATGTTACCAAAAAAAGTACCACAACTTTTACTAATGGAAAACCAAAAAAGAGCGAGTTGAGTTGAGCCTACCAGCATTAACAGTTCTGATATTAAAGAGAGAACTAGCCCTTTATCTTCACATAGGCCCCATGCTGTAAATACACCAACAAGTCTACAACCATAATAATTCATCTGACTTTGGACCAAAATAATGGTGGCTTGTGTCAAACTGTCAACCCACCTGGACAGAGAGCTTCTTATCCTCATTTGGCAGGATTCTGTATGTGTATACACAGTTCTGGTATCTGTGGTTAAAATAACAAAATGCAAATGTCTGTCACTTGAATATGCCATGTATGTAGTGTAAAGAAACATGCTGCCTGGTGTTTTCAGTGTGTTCAGCATAAAATCAGAACAGTTTGTGGAAAAATGATAAAAGTTGCAGAGGGCAAAGGGTGTTGCTTTTGTGGTAGCACAGTATGCAAATAAAGGGGAACTAGTCTTGCGTTGCAGTGCGTATGTGCAAAAAATGTGTTAGGATACATTGTAATACAGCAGGGGACATTTGAACTTTTAAACATGTTATATGAAATGATGTTTGGTTGTTGTTTTTCTTAAGCCTGATGCCAAAAACATTCAGTATAACAGACATGCCATGTTTTTCTTCCGTTACACGGCTCATATTGCATATTATGAACATTTTCTGAACAAGGAACAAGAATCATGGTCCACTCTATATGAAACTGCATCAAAATAAACTGTCAGTGCAATAGTTAGAAACAAGTAATGGTAACTTACAAAACACAGAGGGCATACGCTCCCTGTATGGACTCACTGGCCCGGATAAGGAAGCTTCCATCTCTTGCTGCTTTGGAAAGTAGATCCTCAGCCTTGGATCGAGTTATAGTACCATGGCACCAAGGTTGATAACTTGGCATCCTGTTTCTCACCCACAAGCCTGAGCTCAAGAGTTTTGCATCTGCTCTCAAGCTATATTCCAGCAAATGAAAGTAGACTCAGTTTTTCTTTCTGGCTATTTTCATAGTTTCATGGTGCATACTTTTAAGTCCTTTCTTTCACTTGTTCATCCCCTGCCTCCGAAAGCTGTAAAAGGAAGCTGCTACTAGCTCGGCTGTGAACTTCCTCATTTGAGAAGTTGAGGGAGGAGGGCCCTGGTGCCTCTGCTCTGCCTGTTATATGACAGATCCACAGAGCTGTAAATGGAAATACAGACTTTCACTTGCAGAGTAGAAATCTTTATCACACTACTACTTTAATGATTAACCAGCATTCCCTCTTTAGTTTCTGTGCACCTGCTTGTTAATGAGAACAATGCAGAAAGTAGTGAAGCAATATGTAAAAACTTTAATTTAAAGAAGTGAAAAAGGGAAGTAACAAAAACAAAGTATGAAATATGATGATTCTAACTTGTAGTCAAAGAATTTACTGATAAATTGGCTCTGGGTAATTTCAAAGAATAAGAAGCCATCATTTGTTTCCCAGGTGCATTTTTAAAACCCAAATCACCTTTGACCTAAAATAAAACAAGTGCCTAAATGTACCCAGAAGACCCGATCCAAGTCTGATTGATACTCTAATATGAATCAGGAGCCGCAAAGGTTTTTTGAAAATATATACATTCAGGAAATACACGTTTAAAATGGTTTGCCATGTTCATGTGATGGACAGGAAGTCTTGCAGAAATAAGAGGAGGAAAAAAAGCTGCTAACAAACCACAACATAGGTCACATGATACAAAAAGAGAACTACACTGTGACAAGTCACTGCAGCCTCGGAGGTTTCTGTCCTGCGCTTGAAATAGGTTTCAAGGTTTGTATAAATAGCTTTCCCACTTTCACAAAGTCTCAGATATGCAACAGCAGTTTAGACAAGACATCATCTCACACACAGAGGATGTGAGATCAGCTTTACTACGTTATTATTTACAACTTGAAGTCACAAATTACATTTATAACTCACATTTTACTAAGCTGTGTGAATCATGTCTTTCTGTCTCAAACATCACTTCTTCTGCAGATGACGTCAAGCCAAACTGACTCACAGTAAAATAGGATGAATAGTTTGTCATGCAATAGTGCAATAGCATACAAATAATGTGGACAAAACAATAAATGCATAGAATAGATAGTTAAGGAGCTGGATAATGAAGTATATATGTACAATGAAGATTTGCCTAGCAAAAGCAAAGTAAACATGATACTGGTGTCTTCCAGCAATTTAAAAATGTCATGGAAAATACATTTGTAAGTGGGTGAACTTATATTAAAACAAGCTCAAGAATACAGCCATGCTAGCAGCTCTCTGGTGCTTTGAGCTAAATGCTAACATCAGGATGCTTAAATGCTCACAACAACAATGCTAACATGCTGATGTTTAGCAGGAATGATGCTTACCATTGGCATGCTAACATTTGCTAATTAGCAATGTACAGCTGAGGCAGATACTAATGTCATTGTTTTTTCAGGTAGCCTATTGGTCATACAATTACAAGTTATTCTGAGGGGAACATGTCGGTACCAAGAGATATTTCAGTCTGGACCAAAGACAGACCATACCGCCATTCTTTTAGCTTATTGGCTAAAAACAATGTATCATTACAGTTATATACCATCCACAAACATCTGCAAACATTAGCTAATTAGCACTTAACACACATTTTGCGAGTAATTGGTCATAAACCAAAGACCTGCTAGTAACAGAAAAAGTCACTAAAGTAATTCCAATTCATCCTCCAATAATCATGGATATCTGTATTTTTTTTTTTTGGCAAGCCATCCAGTAGTTGTTGAGATATTTTAGTCTGTACAAAGGGGTGGACCGACCAGCAGACCGACCGACATTGCCAGAGCTGCTAGCATGGCTAAAAACAACTTGAATAAAAAAGTATTTATCACATTTGGCGTAGGATACAAAATAGCGACAGGAAATATACATTAAAAGTTTAAATCAAAAGTTTATGTAAATATTTGAACATCGGTGTTTGACACAAAAATCAGAAGCCTGTGGAAACAGTAGACTCCGTGTTGTGGAGGTCACAGGCAACTGGAGCCTCCTAGTCTCAGACTTTGATGGAGAGGGCTTGTGTTTGACGGTTCTCTGGTGACTTTATGTAACTCTACAGATTTTGCATGGAGGAACCCACATTTTATGGATAACCAACAGAGATGAAGGTGGAATTTTTGAAGCATAAAAAGGGAACATAAGCAAAACATGGAAGAAGTTGGCAGGAAGGAATTTTCCTGGAAATATAGACCATAGAAATGAATGATGTTTTATATCTATGGTATACACTCACTAATTATTTGTCTTATAATGACGTGATAGTGACTTTCAAATATGTTGATTTGCTCCAAAGGTATCATTTTGCTTTTAAACAGGGAGGAAACAACTTTCTCATCAATTAATTACATCACGTATGAATGAAGATGAACAGGATGCCCCTGTCCAGATAACGTGAGTTCACAAAGTGCTGTCCCAGTCCTCATATGGCGTTTGGAGTCCTTGCACTCTCCTGCACACACACAGGTGATGTCAGTTAACGTATGAGAGGGTGAATGGGGCGTAGGGTGGACACTGGAACTGGGCCTAAAATTCAAGCTATGGGGGCTACAGTGGCACATCACCCACATTGTGGAATGAGCCATCTTCTGTCTGGCAAAGGCAACAGTCAATTAATAGTCAGTCCAATATTAGTTGTGTGTTGGAAATGCATCTATATCAAACAGCGCTCCAGATCAAATTTCTCTTCCTCAAAACTCAGACTTGGCACTCACAGAGCTCTCATGTGTTCCCTTTAACTCTCCGCTGGTAGCTCCTGACAGCCTCGCCTGATCTTTACAAAACAATCGCATTAGAGTGCCGCGGAACTTCTCCGCTCCAAACAGGTAGATCAGCGGGTCCATGGCGCCGTTCAGGCAGGTGAGGGAGGAGGTGAGGCGGTTGGCCAGGCTCAGGCCTCTGCGTGTCTGGCAGGAGACGTCAGGATGGCTGTAGCCCAGGATGAAAGTGGCCCTGCTCACATGATAAGGCAGGAAACAGACAACATAGATAAGCATGACCAGACCGATGGTGCGTAGGGCCCTGAGCTTGAGGGTCGGCTCTAACCTGGAGCCCCGATGCAGGCTGTAAATTATGAGCAGGTAACAGGCCAGGGTGGCGAGGAAAGGTGGGGTAAAGGCCACAGCCAGTGAGATCAGTGCATTGCGCGAGGCCTTTTCTCTGTAAAGCTGCAGACACACTGTCACGCCGTCCACATCCGCGGTCTGGTGGGTGATAAGCAGTGGCGCCATGGAGATCGTAACCAGGGCCCATAGAGAGAAGCTGATGATGTGAGCGTAGCGAGCACGACGAACCTTTAGCGACCTCACAGCGTGAACCACAGCCAGGTAGCGATCACCCGCCACACAGGCCAGGAAGTACAGGCTGGCGTACATGTTGACATAAAACAAAAAGCCTGCCACCCTGCAGGGCACCTCGCCAAAGGGCCAGTGGCCTCCTGTGAGGTGGTAGGTGGCCCTCAGCGGGAGGATGATCACATAGGATAAGTCTGCCACAGCCAGATGAATCAAGAAGACGTTAGCTGGAGAGGAAGCGCCACGCTGGTGAGAGAAGATCCAGAGAGCAAGGCTGTTACCGTTCAGCGCCAGAAAGAAAACCAGGATGTAGAAGCATCCAAACAGTGTGTTCTCAACTGTTGTATCCACTGCTGCACAGCTCTCTGATGACCCATTAGACAGCACAGATGGCATCTCCATTGTAGCAGATTCCATTTTGGTGACTGAGGAGACAGAAAATTTTTTATAAATGTATCTTGAAGGCAATTTTCAGGTATAACTAGAAACATTTCCCCTTTTCATTTGTATCCTAATAAAGCGACATATGCATGTTTGCAGGACAGATAAAACTAAAAACTATGACCGTCGCAGATCAGGTCTGATCTCTGACCATTTGAGTCATGAGTGACGTTTCTAAACACATGCTTGTGATTTCTAAAATAGTTCATTGTTAGTATTCAGACAGCAAACTACCCCAGTGACAGGAAACCCAGCCCCTGTCCACACACCCACACACAATAGACAGGGAGATTAATTGTAACAGTGCCAGTCTCAGAAGGTAACAATAGATGTCAATGTCTCTGGCTAATGTGTACATGCCCTCCGAGCGGATAAATACGTCATTCTGACCACTACAAGTATGAGACATCCTCTGCACACTATTAAGTTCAGGAAGTCTTAGTCAATAGATCTTCACTCTTGTTTTTTACAGCTTATCTGGCATCATAGTCTGATTTGTGAGGAAGAATTATTTCAGACTGAACTGAACTTAAAGGGGCATATGAGAAGAGGCATTATTTAAAACATGGGGGAATGGAAATGTCTGTGTAAGATAATACTGTGCAGTAAACATTCATTAGTTTATGTACAGTACCTTCCTGCCGACAGTTAGATGAGAAGACTGAAACCACTCTCATGTGAGAGTGGCGAGCAAGCTAATTAACAAGTAAAACTCTTTTGTTTCATCCGTACAAAACTGTACTGTAAAAACAACAAGTTATGGTTTTACGGGTGGTTATGTGCCAGTAGGAAGATGTTATTACGGACAAAGCCAGGCTAGCTGTTTTCCCCTGTTTTCAGTCTTTGTGCTAAGCCCAGCTAGCTGTAACTTCTCATTTTGCCCTGTTTGTTATTTAGTATTTCCCAAAAGTCAAACTATTTCTTTAAGGTTAACAGCTACGGTACATACAGTATGCTGCATGTTGGTAAGAAAAAATATCTTTACATGCAAATTTCTGGTCTCTGTACATTTGAGTCTTCCTTTTTCAGTGACAGTTTAAAGATTAATCTTTGAAAACGAAATTGACCAATTCATTTCCTCAAAGGATTGTGCGATCTGCTTTGTTTTTCCAGTCTTAGTGAACTATTTAGACACACCTTAAAAATAACCACCCACTCCTTCGTCCCTCCCTTGCATCTCTGGCAAGCTCAACTGTCCACTACTCTCATTTTGTTTTTATCTCCCCCTTTTCTGCCAAAGTGCAACATCTACACAAACATCACTGGGTTGTGAACAGAAATAATTAATCCCAGAAAATACTTCTCTCGAACTTTCACTTTGAAATTTGTGGAGGATCCAGGAACAGCATCTATATGTGCAGCACAGATGAACTTGTCATCCCACAGATGTTTCTATAGCTGAAGGGAGGTTCCCAAATATACAACGTGATGTGATTAAGTAAGGGATTGTCTCTCTTTATCTGACTAGCCTAAATCTAGATTTCACCAGCTCACTGTCCGGACTTTTGGCCCATTAGGAAGCAGCCAGATGTAGCAGCGTGGCTCTTTTCAGTGTGTGTGTGTGTGTGTGTGTGTGTGTGCTACCCTACTGCACTGACTGGAGCTGTGAGACCAACAACGGAGGGCATTTCTCAGCCAAAGCTCAGACTTAGCCTATTCAGAAACCCCAAAAGGGTTGCAGTCCCAGCAGGGATAACAAACCAGAAGCAGCACAACTCAATGGAAAAGCTCCCATAAATACGGATCCCCGAGGGATAATCCTAAAGAGAGGCAATCCTGAAATATGCCTTCATCACAATGATCTGGGTAAGCATATCTGTGCAAGACTGTTGGCAGAGAGGAGACTGAGCATCCTGGCATCGGCCCTTTTTTAGAGATTAGTCAGTAACAATATGTTGGGACAAAACTGCGACAGCTGCAATGTGTACAATCCTATATTGTTAAAACTTGTCACAGTAAAACCCGAGTAGAATAAAGTAACTGTGAAATTTGGTTATTGGATTAAATGTTAAAGCACTTGGTATTCATCCTTCCAATCTGAAAAAGCAGATTGTTATCAATGCATACTTCAAAAAAATCAGTCAAATGCTGTTGGGATTTACATTTTGGGTCAAAAGTGACACATTTACAGAACACATACTTAGTGCTATTGCACAGTGAACTTGGTAGTTCTACAATCAAGGATATATTGTTTTACTGTAATCATTTATGCCGCCCCCCCACCTCTATGAAAACAATAGAAGGAATCCCTCATCTGCAGCATTTTAATAAAGTTATCAAAAAAACATCTCTTTTGCCTTATCAAAATCTGAGGTAAAGTAAAAAGACTTACCTGAGCTTTAGAGCTTTGCAGAAAGTGGACTTGTTGAAGAAAAGGTTTGCTGCTTGAGAAACAATTTGTCTGCTGAACAATCAGTGCAGGAGCAGAGTGAAGACTGGCAGCCTGACCGGCGAGCTCTGGAAGAACTGAAGCTCTGACACAAAGAATGCTGTCCTATAACTCCCCTTTCTCTCCCTCAAGATGTGCTTAGGAATGAGACTGTAGCTCTTTTTGTGTCTCAACAAATTTGATAACAGAAAGGGAGTCCCAATGGGAGCGTTTTGTCTGAACCTTGACCCCACCCTTTCTTTCCCTATCCCCTTCTCCTAAGAGAGCCACTTGTGCGCTCCACAATAGCTCAGTCAGAATAAGCAGCACATTTTAGCAGCGGGAAGAAGAATGGCATGCCTCAGTCGCAACAAGTCCTCGGGTATGCCTCCATGGAAACAAGGCCTAGTGGTGCGCCGATTGCCTTTACCATGAACTCCCACCCCCCCACTGATAGACAGAAGATGGAGTGTGTTGTTAATTTAGAAGTTTATGACTGAAGTCTCAGAGATGATCTTTTGTAGATGGTCTGTTTAGTTCTACAGAGGGCCCCATTCCCTCTAGGAGAGCAAGTGAAAAACAAGAGCGGGGAGGGTGGGGGGGACGCTTGGAGGAAACAGAGGCCCTTGTTGGACTCTTGCCTCCTGGGGGCATCTTGAATTGGAATGCCCAAAATAATCAGTCGTACGGCCATCGGACAGATGTGGAAAGAGTACCCGCTGGCTGAGGGGGAATAATATTTCTTTCATTCAAGGAGATCACAGCTGTGTGTCAGACACATCGGCCCTTTTTCTCCTCTGTATCATCGATATGCAAATGGTATTCTGTAGACTTGTATGGAGGCCCTATCTGTGCACAACTGTGGAGAAGCTTTGACATCACTACCCTGTTAATCTACTGCCAACTGCTAACTGGGACGGCCCCTGCTTTTGTTCGGCTCCTCAGCTCTGTCTGTTGCGCGTCTCGTAACCCTGAAGCAAAAACATTGCCTGTCGTAAGTGCTTACTATCATAAATATATCATTCTTCTTACTTACTGCTGTGAGGGAGCAGCTCTTGGCTGCTCATAGAGAAATAAGATGCTCTATACTTTTTGAACAGTTACACTCACCAACAGGCTTCCACTGGAAAAATGTTTTATTTCACAATTTTAGCAGAATTTCTCAGCAATAAATGTGAATAATTATGATAAGCAAATTAAAATATTTTCTAAAGATGGACTTATTTAAAGGTACCATGTGGAGTTCTTGAACACTATTAGCACTACTGAGCAATGTTGTGACCAGTGGGTCACAGTTTTATTTGTATCGTGCACCAGCATGCAAATGCACGCACGCAAGCAAGCAAGCATTTAGGTGACATCATGCCGTCAGTTTCATGCCATTCCAGTCATGGAACAGTAGGTAGTCATAACGAGCACAGAAGCATAGCAATGTGTCAACTAAAAAAAAGAAAAGAAATTGGCAGCAAGCTAGAAAACATGGCTGTTTTTTAGTTTTTTTCTCAAAACATTGGCTTTGGTGTTTTATGAGAAAGAAAGGTTAGGTCTGACAGATACACACAATGTGTTAGGCTGAGAACAACCACTGACTTTTAACTTTTGTTTGTGCCACCTTAAAGTGCTCATATTCTGCTCATTTTCAGGTTTATAATTGTATTTAGAGGTTGTACCAGAATAGGTTTACATGGTTTCATTTTCAAAAAACACCATATTTTTGTTGTACTGCACATTGCTGCAGCTCCTCTTTTCACCCTGTGTGTTGAGCTCTCTGTTTTAGCTACAGAGTGAGACATCTCACTGCTGGAACATCTTTGTTGGGAGTCGCACATGCGCAGTACCTAGGTAAGGACTACTAGCCAGTCAGAAGCAGAGTATGAGGGCGTGCCCTGACAGTACCTAGGTAAGGACTACTAGCCAGTCAGAAGCAGAGTATGAGGGCGTGCCATGCTAGCAGCTAGGCGAGCATTATAACGTGTGTTCCAAAGTGACCACGTTTGTCTCTGAAGTAAAGGCTGGACTACAATAGAGCTGTTTGGAGCAGTTTGTGAACAGTGATTTCTGTTGGAGATGGTAAGTCCCTTTGGGGGGGACTTTGGGCTTTTTCACTTTGTAAACTTATAACATGCACAAAAAAAGATATATAACACAATAAAGGAAAGGGAAAAAGCCAAAAAGCATAATATGAACACTTTAAATGTTTTTAAGGCAGGCAGTTTAATATGGAGCGGAATTAAACTAGTAGTGACTAACAAAAATAAAAACAAGGCGTATAAATGTGTATGGCGATATGTTACACACAGGTTGGACAGTTTGTAAATGAATGAAAATTACACCAGATTTAGAAGACATTTAGACATTGATATTATCAATTTTTTTTTAAAGTTATTACATTAAAGAAATCGAAGTTGGAAATACATAGAATACTGGCATTTATTAAAGTTAGGTTGTATCTATTTGTACATTTGTTTTACATTTAATAAACTTGGGTTGTATTCATCAATGGGAAGAAGCATTTAGGGAAACCATGATTGATTCACAAACTGTCATACACATTTGTAAATCCTGTTGTTTTTATGGATCATGAACCATGTATTTTTTCACTAAGAAATAAATGTGAGTACAGTATTAGTATTACCTAAAATGTGGGTTTCTTATGTTGCTTGAATACACGCCAAATAAACATTAGTTTTAAATAAAATGCCAGAAATCCACAACAAGTTCTTTTTATGCAATTAATCAAAGCATGAGCACAAATAAAGTTGATTGCACTTTCAAAAACAGAGAAGTAGTCCTGCTCTGCCTCTGTGTGTGTATGAACTACATGTTGAGTGTGTGTGTTTGAATCTACAGCTACAGGCACCAGTTGCATCACACTCGTGCTACCTAGGCTCACATGTCAAAGCGCTGGTTCCTGGTTTGCACTGTCCTCCTCTCTCTGAGGTACATGCTGACATAGGAGGTTATAAGATCATCCATCTTGTAACCCTTTTGGAAGGAAGACACAGAGGTAAAGAAAGGAAATGAAAAGGACAATTTTACTTACTGACAGTGTATCATTTAAAGCTCACGTATCTAATGATAGCTCTTACCAGTGAAGTTTCACACAGAAATTTGCTCCCTTTGACCAAGCTGCCAATAGTCATGTGAAAGTAGGTGCTTCCACTGCACCAGTTAGCGATGCGGTTGAATGGGTGATTTGCCAGCACATCCTTTACAAGAGAAAGAATTGTTAATGGTTGAAAATATGAGCAGGGTGTTAATGGAAATACTGTTAATTCATTTTCACCTTGGTTTTAGGGTGGATGATGGTGAGTCCTTGCTTGCTGACAGCTATTCGCACAATATCTGGGAAATTTGGTTCAGATGTTTGCTGAAAAGAAAGTTAGAAAGGCAAATGAGGACACTTTTCTTCACTGTAGTCATGACTATTTGCTTTCTGCAGACGTGCACTTAGTGTACCATGGTGACAGAGGGTGGGTGAGGGACTGAGACAGAGCGAGAGCATCAGATAAACAAGCCATCCACCCAACCCAATGGACTATAGATATAGATAGCTAGATAAAGCACCGTTTGTGCGGCTTTCACTGCAGCCCTTACCTTCACTTCAAAGAATGCACAGCCGAACGTCGGCCAGCGGCAGACCGCCTTTAGAAATGCCACTTTAGCTTCTTCAACAGTCATACCAACTTGTTTGTTACAAGAGGCAACAATACTCTGAAAATAAAGTGTAAAAAATGCATCACAGTATGATACAACACTCTTGTCCTGTAGAAGTATTTGCATTGCTTTTAATGAGGTTAATGATTTTCTAACGCCCCCACAGCCTTCAGGCAATATTCTCAGAGAGCTGAGATCACAGGGATGGCATAATGGTGACATTGTTCAGATGGGCAATTTAAAGAATCTAGTGATACTCAAGTGTCTGTGTATCCATAGCCTGATATATCTTACTCCCTATGTGCCATAGAGCTCCATTGTATGTCCAAAAACTATTAAAAACACATCAATAGCCACACTGTTGCACTGGGTGACAGTCTATCTGTAGTAGTTATTGTGATCACATACAACGTCCTGGTGCTGTAAATACTTGCTAGCACACCAACTGTGTATTAATCCACTGCTAGTCCCCAAAAATTGCATAGTATTCTAGTTAAATTAATGTTTCCTAAAAACGACAGTGCCCAGCTGTTTTAGGATTTTCTTTTTTAGTATCTAAAGTTAAACTATTTATACTATATACATGAGAACTGTTTTTAGCCATGCTAGCTGTGTGGCTCTTGGGATAGCAATTTCAGTCTGTCGGTGTGTCAGTGGTTGGTATCTCAGTAGTTTGGATCAACAGAAGTATATTTCCAGGATAATTGCCTGACGCAATGGATGTCCCTCACCTTCCTCTCTCTGTGTGTTGCCGTTCTCAAACTCCGTTTGCGCGATACTCAACAATGTTATCGCATATTATCCTCATATTGTGCAGCCCTACTTTTAATATGAAATCAGTGAAAAGAAGGCCCCTCATACCTTCTTCCACTCATTTTCAGACATGGCCTTCAGTTGGTCCATGGGCACCAGCTCCTTCAGCATCTTGGGAATCATGACAAACTGGCTCTTGTCATTGCCAACTTTAATCCTGAAGAGCAGAGCTGCAATGTTGACCATTTCCTCTTTGGTGCAAACATGATAGCCTCTCAGGTACTTTGGTAGCTCCTGGAAGATAGAAAGATATCTTATTAAGTCTGCTATTGTGTGAAACAGATTTAAACCAAGTTGTTACTCACTACATTGCTCATTAAGAGATCACTTTTTAATCTGTTCCTACTGGTCATTGTTATGAAACCAGAGGGAGCAGTCTGGAAGTAGTATGGATACTATCTCAAATATATATGTCAGGTACGATTATGTTCACGGAAAAGTTTGGCTTTCATATCATGCAGAAAAACAAACCAGCCTGGAAAATGTGATGGTGACTGAGCTGCATCATTCAAATGTACCTGAGGGAAATGGAAGATAAGATCGGCCTCTGTGTCTCTGCCAGGGATCACATTGAACCACAACTTCCTCATAAAGAACACAAGGTAAGATATGTTGACTGGCCCACCTGGAAAACGCGCACACACACACACACACACACACACCAAAAAAGAGGTTTTTACAAGTAAAAAAGAACCATCAAAAGTGCGATTGACACTCCTATCCGATAATCAGTTTGTACCGTCTTTGATCCCCTTGGCTTTCTTGGACCAGTCAGTGATTTGTCTCAGACTATCAAAGAAGTAGTCTGTGTCATTCAAACTGAGAACCTGAAATTAACACGACAGATTTTCTTGTGTGAAAGTTAATGCAAGAACACACATATTGAATTTCTAGATCAGAATATAATGTTCAAGGATGAGAAATGTCAAATAAACCTTGTCATTTGTTTTGACAAAAATGCTGAAGCCGTCCGCTGAAGCCAGACTGAGCCTCTTGGTAATGTTCTGGATGAGATCCCTGATCCTGGTGTTTGTCGCCACCTCAAATTTCTGAAGAGGGGCGAAAGGAATCACTGGTATTACTACAGGAATATTTGACCTGGCTTTTTTTCCTGTAACTTCACACAAAGAAGAGGTGTGTGTTTCGTACCTCCTCTGTGTCGTTGGGGAAGTGGATTTTGTGGAAGATCTGGGTGCTGTTCTGTTGTATGGCATCTACCTCCACCTGGTGTGGTGGAAGCTTCCTGGGCTCCATCCTACACAAGGACAGTAAATGCTTAGTCACGTTGTTGTTTTTTACGTTATCCTTTTGACTCTAAAGCCACAGTGCAGATAAAGACAAAAGCACACACTCTATCACTAAAATGGCAAACCAGAAAGCAACACCATGCATCAACTGTGCCGATCAAAAATAAGTCTCTTAGATCCTGCTGTCATGAAGGAAATTCTACTGAATGTAAATCACATTTATTTATAAAGGGGGCCATGCAAATGCAGAGTGTGGTCACTGGTCCACTGTGAAGGTAATGCAACATCAATTAACCAGAAACCACTCGCCTATCGTCAAACCCACCAGACTCCATGTAAATAATCAGTACTTTTAGCGTGTATAGAGCCAGCATATTTTCACATGTAAATGGGTGAATGAAGGGTTTATTTCAACCAAACCAGAGTGGTGATTGTTGGAACAGTGGAAAGATGAACCAAGACGGCTTTTGATAGTTTTATTCTGTTTCTGTTGACTTAAAATGAAGTGTATTTTACGATGATACAATTACTATTTATTTAAATGGAGTCTGGCAGGTTTGGCGATAGCGAGTTCAGGGCTGTTTCATGTTAAACTAAAAGGATCTTACTCTTTAACTAAAAGGGATCCTTCCACAACGTTGTCAGACCCTTAGAATAATAATATGATCATGTCAGTGGCAAAAACAAGCACTTTTAAGTGGACGTAAATTGAAGGTTCGCAATTACCCAATAACTTCCATTGCAGCTTGTTTTGCCGCTGCTAACTGCAGCAGTCTTGCTTAATACTGGACCAGTTTCAAAAATGGTTGTTCCCATAAGTCAGTTAGACACAAAACCATTTACCATTTAAACTACATAACTTACTCTCAACAAATCAAGACCAAGAAGTCCATACACTTCACTTAGTTTATTTTTAGAGAGCCTTTACCTCAGGAGAGATTAAAAACACAAGACATTTCCTTTTCTCACATCATGTCGTCATGTTGAATCATGCTAGCTGCTAACCAGAGGTGAAGTGTTGGCATGCCTTGTACTTTTCTACAAGTGACACTAGCTGCTGTAGAAACCACACTCTCACTGGGGGTCTGTGTCATCTCTTCTTTGAAACACTGGGGGAAACACGGTGCTGTGTGTTGGTGACGTATAAAACCACGCGTTGGGCTAACCTCAGGGAGCTCTGCAGACGCTGCAGGCAGTCAGAGGCGAGGGGCTCTCTGCGACGCGTCTCCAGAAATCGCTGAGTGTGCTTCAGAAGAAACTGGCTGGGAGGAAACATGCCGCAGCAGAGCCACAGCAGCTGCCAGCCCTGCTCCATGCTGAACCTGGGTGAGGGAACAGAAAGAAATACAGAAGCAACAGAAAGAAATACATCTAGGACAATATAAAGCATGGGAGGGTGGTTACACAATGTAAAATGTCTTTCTTCATTTTACTGTTTGTTTACTGTCTAAATAAACAGTGCTAGTTACTTCAATTCACCAGGCTTTGATTTGCTAGCGCTGTAACTAGCAATTATTTTCATTATCAATTCATCTCAATTAATTAAGTCATATATTTCTTGATTAATCAATTAACCATTTGACCTAAAAATATGAAAAAAAAATTTGAAAAGAAAGTCTTGTTTTGCTTGAGCAACAGTCCAAAACTTTAATATATTCAGTTTACAATGATATAAAACGGAGAAAAGCAGAATATCTTATTGGAGAACCAGAACATTCTCAATTTTAATTGATAATCAAAATAGTTTTCTGTCAATTGACTTACTGTTGCAGTGCTTTACTATCTACAAACAACAAAACTATGTATCACTACAGTAACAGAATGGGTCTAACCCTTTGAGCAACATCCCGTATATGATTTTAATACGTCATTAATATAAATATTACTATAGCAATGGAGAAAGGTGGGCTGTATTTACTCACATCGCAAATACTCTTTCCTCTATCATACAGATTTTCTTCTACAGATGTTCTTTGTGCATATACAAAGAACATTTTGTATAATACAAATGTTCCTTTCCCCAGAACAAATGCACCAACAGCTTTAAATCTGAGAACCTGAGATGGTGAAATAACATCAGCGTACCGGTTGTTATTGCTGGTCATCTGCTTCATGATCTGGCAATAGATCTCATCCCTGAGCGCCTCATTTTGAGTGGCGGGGCTGAAGATCTGGTCGGTGAGCTCGAGAGGACTCTGCATCTGCTTGGTGGGGTAATCTCCCATATATTTTAGGATTGGTGCACAACAGTCAAGGAGGAACAACCATTGTGGTTTCTTAAACTCTGAAAATAGTGTTAGCTGGTGATGCTATAGATAAAATTGGTATGGTAGCTGAGGAAGCTTGTTTGGTTAGTTTTGTTTTGGGGTTAGGCTGTAGGCTGTTAGCTTAGCATGTTCGTTAGCTTAGCAAGGCTAGTTATCTTGGCTATACTCAGTTTATATAGTCATGTCAAAACTACTTTTTCTCATGTTATTTGACAGATAACAGTGTAGAAAATGTGGGGGAATTAGAGGGGTATGACATGCAACCAAGTTCCCAAGGCTGTAATGGGATCCGTGCTGTTTTATGGCATGCACTGTAACTGCTCAGCTACCAATGCGAGTTTGACATGTCCATGGCCATAGAAGCCTAGTCACTGGCTAATGTGTTTGGTGGTGTTGGCTATATTGACTATGGAGAGGCCTTCTGCTAGCACAGGTAGAGAGGACTCTGCATCTGCTTGGTGGGGTTATCTCCCATATATTACAGCATCGGTGCACAACAGTCATTGAGCAACAACCATTCTGGTTTTTATAAACTTTGAAAATATTTTTAGCTGGTGATGCTATAGGTAGAATTGTTTTATTTGTTAGTTAGTTTTTGGGGTTCGGGTTTATTGATCCCCAGGGGGTACGAGCCAGGTTCCGTCAGAGGTTTCTGCCTGTGAAAAGGAAGTTTTCCCGGGGCACTCTGGTAGCTCACCTGGTTGAGCATTTGCCCCCTATACTAAGGCTCAGTCCTTATCGCAGTGGCCTGGCTTCGAGTCCGACCCGTGGCCCTTTGCTGCATGTCGTCCCCCCTCTCTCTCTCCTTTCTTGGCTTCAGCTATCCTATCTAATAAAGGCCAAAAAATAGTATTTAAAAAATCACCGCTGTCGCACCTAATGCTTGCTCTTGGGGGAATTGTTGGGTCTCTGTAAATTAGAGTGTTGTCTAGACCTACTGTATCTGTTAAATGACCTGAGAACATCTGTTATGATTTGACAATATAAATAAAATTGAATTGAATGTGTCTCAAATGTTAGCCAAACAATGCTAGCTTGCAGTGGAGGGCTGTGTTGAGTGGATGTGTTCAGACAAAGAGCGACACTGGAACACAAAACACAGTTTATAGACCCACCTGCTGACACTGTAGACCTGCCTGCACTCGTACTCTCAAGAAATGCTACTCTTTTATATATCTCTGGTGTGTAGAGGATATCAGTGAAGGCCAGACAGGCTTTGTGGCTGAGCTCTGCGTTGCCGACCAGTTTCTTGAGGAAGGGCTGTCTGATTGGCTCTCTGGAGTTCACCCACAACCTCTCAGGAGCAGCGTTCCTGGACATCACCTGGCGGTTCACATCGATAGTGGGCTGCCTGTAGGATCAAGGAAACAAGATGGGTATTCCTGCTGTTAGTGTTGTTCCTGTGAACATTATCCTGCTGATCAGCTGGTGAAAAAAAAGGAGGAATTTCCAGATACCTGAAGTACTGGAGGGAGAATTCTTTCAGCGTGGCAGGAGCTACTCTCTCCATCGTTCCTGTTTCTTTCTGGGTTTCCTTTATGATGTTCTTCCTCTGGTTAGGAGACAAGTTGAGGAGGCTCTGAAAAAAAATGTAAAAGATATTGAATACTCCACAGATCCTGAGCACAATCACTCATCTGAGAAGGATGTGTCTTTGACATCTCCATATACCATGACTTCCTTGGTGGGTTTGCTGAGTGTTGGCAGGATTAAGATGGCCTCGGTGGGGACGGCCCCTGTTTGTTTCGTGCTCTCATTTTGGCCCTTTATCCAGCCACGTTCCTGAGAGAACTCGTTATCTTTGATTATTATAATGAGCTCTCCTTTCTTAAAGCCCAGGAGTGTGGGGTCATCTGTAGAGGAATGGAAGTCAAATCAGAAATCAGTTAGGAATTAGCAGAAATGACCCTAAAAGAGATCATTTAGCCATGACCATTTAAGAAAAGAAAAGAAATGTGGCCTCTGACCTTGCCTGTCAGCTTCCTTTAGGGTCACAGCATACTGAGATCTCTCTGTCAGTCCACTGAGGAACATTGTCACCAGCTCTGCCATGTCCTCAGCTGTGCCTCCACTCAGAGTGAAGTCTCCTTTCAGTGTCAGCAGGCTCACCACCTGGCCAGACACTTTGCCCTCCCTGGGTCAGAACACAAGTAACAGCACACTGTTTTAGGGGGCTTTCATACCTACCTTGTTTGTTTCGGACTTTCAGACTTTTCAGTTTGATTCAAATCAATTTACCTCACGGTGTGGACTCCGGTGACTTCAGGGAAGGAGAGCTCCAGCAACCTCTTCTCTTTCTCGTCCAGGAAAGTGATACCAGTCCAGTTTATGGCCACAATGAACTTGCTCTTTGGCAGCGCAGGACCTTAGAGAAGAAACATGGAAGGAACAAGCCCAATTAATCATGACTCATAGGGGATTTATGAGTTATATTACTGTGCAGCAGTAAAGTGTTGCTTGTGCTTTCTCTATCATGTCAGCCACCCTGAAGGAAAGAGCTTGAGTGCAGCATTAATGTGTACACTAGAAAGGCCCTATCATCAACCCACATATATGGGGGCTTTACTTTATGGCTGCAACTAACAATTACTTTTTATAATTAATTGATCAGTTATTTTCTGGATTAATAGATTAGTCAATTAAATGACAGAAAATAATTTAAAATGCTCATTACAAGCTGCCAGACAGTAAAGTGAAGTATCAAGAGTTCAAAACTCAAAGATATTCAACTTACAATCACACACAACACAAGAAAAGAGAATCAGAGAAACTTGACACAAGGAGCATTGGCATTTTAGTTAATAAATAACAAACAATTAATGATCTAGTATAATATAATCTTGTCTATAATCTAATATAGGAGAAGGGATACATTGGTCTTGTGCTCTAATTAAACCACAGTGTGTTGATGTCACTACTAACAGAGTATAAATCGAGTTTGGCTCTGGGCAGACAATTTAAAAAACTGGCCACAAGATGAGAAAGGCCTCATGGTACCTTTTATAGGAAGTGTGCACTTAAAAAAAAAAGTGAAATGCTGTTGTTTATGTGAGAAGAAATAAAAATTGGATTTGATGGTTTATCGCTGCACTGCTAGCAAAGCATGGAGAAGAAAAGAAGTGAAAGGACTGCCAGGCAAACGTAAAGCAGATGATGAAGCCACACAGAATGCAACAACTACCAAAACAAAGACAAGAAAAGATGTAGTGGTGACCACAATATGATTGAAGGAGCCTGATTTGACTGATTCTTGTCATCTCGTTGACTATCCCTCCGCGGAGAAACAGCTGATTGTGGCAAACCTCCCTCTCTGTCTGTCTGTCTGTCTGTCTGTCTGTCTCTCTCTCTTTTATACTCTATAGAGATATAGAGAGATATAGAATATAAAATAGTTTTATCTACCAAAAAGGGGGGTCCTGTAGAAAATGTTTGGGAACGATACTGTCTGTTTAGACCGAAATAAAGCATTGTTTACTAGGAAACTTCGTTAGATATATTATATTGAGGAATTACTTTTATATTAGCAGCGTATTTTAAATTTGATGTGGAAAATAGCCACTGTGTCAGTGAGTCACGGCCCATTCTTATTAGACAGCTCGGAGGTAAACAGCAGTAACTCTGGAGACATGGAGTCCTGGCCTACTTATTCACTCTTAAACAACTACTTTGCTCCAGTCTTAACCCCGGTGGTATAGTGTATCTATATATAGTAGGGCTGTCAGCGTGCCTTAATCGCGATGCGATTAAGGGCCGAACATAATGCGTAAATTTTTTTTTATCGTATTAATCGCCTGCCACCATTTATTAATTTATTTTCACTTCACTCAGCTTTGCGTCGTGCCTAACAGGATACTATTTTGCCGTACTTCCTCCTAACACATCCTGCTGCTGCAGGAATAGCAACGCCGATTTCTGTAATTTACATCCTTGTGGTGCATTCAAAGTTGTTGTTAAATGCCCTTTTCCCATCTGGTGGTTGTTTTTGTCGTTCAACAGCTATTTACTAGTGAAATAAGTTATTGTTATAGTGATTACATTATAATTAAACATTTAATTTTGACGATATGGCCTTAGCAATAAACAAGCCGTTCTTTAATGTTGCCAACTGTTTAGTACCCTTCTTTTTTTTTACTTTCTTAAAAGTATCGGTTCAGAGCACGTTAAGGCACGGTACCGTTTTAAAGTACAACATCACCGGTATCCAAACCAAACAATATCCAACCCTAATATTGACTCTAGAGTCTAATGTGTGACTAGATTAAATATAGAATAAACAAATACAAATCTTAAAATCAAGTTCATAAAGTAACTTTCTTTGCATTCATTTGATTCCCAATCAAGATCCTCTGGTAAGAATGGCTTTCCATTGTTAATATGAACTTAAAAACTGTTCTGAAATGCAAAATAATAGAATTTTAATCATGTGATAAAACATGCGATTAATCGCGATTAACTATAGAACTTCAACGATTAATCGCGATTAAGAAAATGTAATCGTTTGACAGCCCTAATAAATAGCCTTGCATATTCCAGTCTGACGTAGATACAAAACGCAGCGACAGCTAATTGCTCAAAGGGAGCTGGTTAAAAAATACAGCTTCACTTCTGTTTGTTCTCTATATTTCAGAGGAGAGTGTAGAAATGTTATACTGTACATGTTTTATGTTCTGCAGTGATAGAATACAAAATCAATACAATCTATGTGGCATTTCTTCTTGGTTTTTAATGACTTCAAAGCTATTTTGTCACTTGTTCGTCATCAATCACAAATAGAGACTATTCTGTGCTGTTTCTTTAAACATTTGAGGAAGGAAAAAAATCCAAAATTGTTTGATGCAAGATGTGGATGCAAGTCCTCAGCAGAAACTCTAAAGCTAGCTCTAAATGCCATTTTTATGATAATCTAGATATAGCTCATTCTGCAAGACATCCTCTATTCCATCTAAAGTAATCAATTCTTGTAAAAGGTAAAAATTAACTGAGAAACTAAAAAAAAATTCTCGAGAGCATGATGCCTTTAATCATTTTATCTTTTAAGTTATTGGTTTTAAAGATTTCATATCCAGCACAAAAACACATCGTCTTTTCTTGTCACCCATGGGTGTAAACAGCCTTATATAATATTGTTTAAATGAATATTATCATCATAATTGGTCGATCTATAAAATATTTCAATACATAACAGAGAGGCAAGACACAGTGTAGGATCCCTACCTGATAGTTTGACAACTTCAAAGAACCTGGAGAAGAACATGGGCCACTTCTCTCGGGCGTAGTCCACCATCTCGGCCCTCACTGAATCTGCCTTCTGTCTTGAACTCAAAAACGGACCCTTGGGTGGAGAAATAAAAGACACAAACTTCAACTCAAGGCCACTGTAGTGCTTTTTTTGTGTCCAGTTCTGTTCATGCTGCACCTTCTGGTATGTGGTGTGACTTGTTGTGAAACTTCCAGATTATGAACTCGTGCTATGTAAGTTGAGACAAGGGTACCCTATGTGTCATTCAGGTCAGTGTCCAACATAACCTCATACCCTTTCCAGGCAGAGCAATACTTCAACTTTGTGCCTCCATAGATGACGGGAGACGTACCAGCTGTATGATAACAGTGCTGCTCACCCTGCCAAGGCCATAGAGAAAGATAACACAGAACACTTTGTCTGTTTGAACCTCTCCCCTCTGGCAGGAGGCTGCGGTCCATCCCAACCAAAACCTCACGCCATAAAAACATTTTTTTTCCCCTCAGCAGTAAGCCTCACCAACAGGGCTCCAGACCCCCCGCTGACACTGTCTTTTAACCCCGACGTTCGGCTTCTTGTTGCTCTCTGTTTTTGCCTCTAGCATCTGCCTGTTTGCCTCGCCCAGCCTCGTCCTGTTGTTCTCAGTCTGCATCCAGATCTCCACTCGCAACCCTGACTGTCAGCCTCAACACCCAGCTGCCCTGTTGATCTCTCATTTTTGCAATAAACCGTTTAAACCTGCCTTGTCTGCCTTGGGGGTCCAGTTCTGTTTTGAAGCTTAAGCATAACACAGCATGAGTTTAAATACACCTTCAGGAAGACAGGAACTTCAGAGAGTTGGGACGGCACTGCGCAGTAACACATTGTGGTTAAACTGCACTGCCTTCCTAAATTCTCTCCTCAATTGAGTGTTGATTAAATGCTCCGGTGTAAGTCATCGAAATCTCCCGAAACCTTCTTCACGTATGTGAAATGAGTTGTGCTACTCTTGAGTTTTTCCAAAACATGACTGACCTGAGCATGAGAAGTGCTGACCATCTGCACCCATTGGGCCTCTGACTTGGCCTCCAGCCGAGAGTTGTTGATGCAGTCCTGAACTGCTTCCTTCACATGTTCTGCACAGCTGTCTGAGCCATGCTGGATGTAGAGATGTTTCGCAGCGAGCTGAACATAATCCTCCTCCTGTGAAAGTGAAATGAAGACAAAAATATATGTCAAATGTATATCTTAGAAAAGTGGTTCTCAAACTCTTTCAATAACGTACACTCTTTGAGATGTATTTTTTTTTTTAAGCCAAGTACCCCCTGACCAGCACAAAACACAAAAGTCTATATAAAGAAGTACAATAGAGCGCTGGCAGTGATAGATTCACTAAACAACAGCCTTGTAACTGGACATTTAAATGCTACGTTTCAAATGTTTAGAAATCATCACTAAGTTTATTCATTATTTTAGAATTTCTGTATTTTAAGAATTTTGCATGATGTTTTTAAATTAGCATTTTGCAAAAATCTCACCTACCCGCTGCAGTTCTCCAAAGCACCCCTAGGGGTACGCATGTACCCCCATTTGAGAAACACTGTGAGAATATGGCAGGAATAAGATATTCATCCAAATATAAGCCCACCTTTTCACTCTGGTACTCTCCAAACTTCAGACCGTGGATGATCTGTTTGTAGATGAGGTCTGTGCTGATGGTGTCCTCTTTGCAGTCGTGCCAAGGGGTGAAGACCTCCTTGCGGAAGAAGAGACGCCAGGGAGCGTGCTGTTCCTGCCCTCCTCTCCTCTTGACTTCCTGCTCACACTGGGAGATGGCATCCATCACGTGCTCCCGCCCGCTGCCCAGAGCCCACACCTTCAGGACAGGCCAACATTTGAACTTATGGATATCTAGATTTTCTAAAAAATCACTAAAACAGGATGCCACAATAGATTCTTTATTAATGTAAAACGTCTTAAAAAGGTGAGACAGTGCTGTTTAACCAGTGTGCAAAATACACCTCGGACATCTGCTTATTGGAAACCCTCAGTAATGTCTACATTGTCCATTAAATATAAACGGTTGAGGCTAGCTGGGATGCAGCTACGCCGACGACAATTAAGTTTAGGTAACAAAATGACTAGTTAAGTTAAGGAAAAAGATCGTGGTTTGGATTAAAACACTCCTGAAGGAACGAACACACGTTTCCTGGGTGAAAGTATTCAAATTACATTATATATTTTGCGTAATTTTGTGTAATCACGGTGCAATATTTAACGGCCTAGGGCGTAATCTACTTTTGATTTCATTTGTTTGACTCAGACGTCACTATGTCTTCTTAGTTTGTTAATTAGATTTTTTTTCCCATTTACTTAGTTTTTTTGGATGTGGAATTTGTTTTAAAAATGTAATTATTAATTAAATCTTTTTTTTTTTATGTAATTTTGTTATTTATGATAAAATACAATTTCGTAGGGTTAGTTGATAAGAGGACACATATGTTGTTTTGCACAGTTTATATGAATAAAGGAATATTTTGTCATTTGTCTGCAGCTCAAAAAATCGTAATCGTATCGTAAACTTAAAATCATGAATTGAGTGTATTGTTACATCCCTAAAATGGAGTATAAACTTCACTAGTGTATAGAATACTAAACTGCTACTTCAGAAAGATACAGTATACACAGAACGGATGTAACTGCGTACCTTTTCATACAAGGCGACATAGACGGAAAAGCCGAAGGTGTCTTTGAGTTTGACTTTGTTAGAGAGGAGTTGGCAGATCTCTTTGGAGGTAGATGCTGAGTCAACAGGCAGGTTAATGGAGCGCCCATCCATCAGCAGCACAGACACAATCATGGGCTTTTTAGTCTTGGTTGCCTATCACAGTACAGAAAATAAAATGACCATGCTGATTAAACAGTAATGAGATATACTGTGCATGTAAGTTCATAAGTGTTAAAAGGTTTGGAGCTAAAACAGTTTGGAGTTAGTTTGTGGTGCTCACAGCATAGAAAAATTACATTTCTTATAAACAATGCCCTATACTTTGGATAATCCACAAACGTCACTGCCAAAACCTTTCAATGGAACTACTTTTAAAGCTATAGTGTGTAGTTTCTGTCTCCCCCATGAGGAATTATAAGTAATGACAACACCACTGTCGGCGCGTCCACATGATACAAGCCTTCTGTGATCGCACCCCCCCCCCCTCCTCCTCCACACAGTTGCTTGTAACCAAGGAGGACATGGAGGATTAAAAAAAACAATTGAATGTAATGGACGTTCATTAATATGAAAAAGTTATGCACCAAAGCTTTAAATTAATGTTTAAATGAATGTTTAAAAATGGCCGCTGTCAGAAATCTCAAATCCTCAAAACATGGACAAATTAAACCAAAAATATCTTATATTATATAAGATATAAGATATATATATATAATATCTTAATATCTTATATATTTTCAAATTCTATAGGGACAATGCTCATGAAACCATTTGAAATATTTGCAGGACCTGCAGCTCCAGCCAGGCTGGAGGCTCCCCTCGCACTCCGTTCATTATTGTGCGCCGCAGCCTTTCAGCGCAGTAGGAAGCGTAGCCTCCTGGAGCGAAACGGATGAAACTTTGCAGGTACTGCCAAAACAAGAGATAAGAAGAGATGAACAAAACATCACAGCATGCGGCACACTGTTTATGAGACTGAAGCAGCAAATGCAACTGTTGTTCTTACCCTTATAAAGCGATCACTTGGAGGGAAAACTCCCAGACAGAGGGACAGCAGGATCCAGCCACGGAAGTAGCTGTTGCGATTGCTGTTATCTTGAAGCTGCTTGCAGATCTGACAGTAAATCTCATCCCTGGACAGACAAAAGACACATATTGTATTAGTAGATAATTAAAAACATAAAACCTGGATGGATTTTTAAATGGAGCTTCTGTTACCTGAGGTCATGTCTGACTATGGCATATCCCACGATGTAGTGGACTTTTTCGAGTGCCGTCAGAGGCCGGTCCAGGGTGGGTCCTTCTTCAGTCATGATGTCACTGTCCTCCTTCAAAGTCTGCAGGGTGGGAGGCTTGGAAACTTCAGTCAGATCATCTGACTGTAAGAAACAAAACATCCATCAATATGTTAAAAAAAGTGAACATCACAGCAACACTAAGTAAAAATATTACACCTCACCTCCTCCATGATGATCGAGGGTTTCCTGAGGCTTGAAGTAGATTTTGAAGTGGATTTTGGTATTCCATTTTCTTGAACAGTGGATGCTTTTCTGTTTCTGGACACTAGGTCAGTGAATGTGGATCCCTTCCTTGTTCGAGGGTTCCCTTCTGGCACTGTGTAAACCTTTGGGTTTTGAGCCGTCTCACCAGGCACAGCAGAAGCCTTTCGGTTTCTTGCCAGAAGGTCTGTGAAAATGGAGGCCTTTCTGTTTTGCATTGGCTCCTCGGGTACTGTGGAAGGTTTCCTTTCTTTTTTATTCCTTAGCACCCTCTAAAACAGTCAGAAAATATTTGTTTTAAATCTATGAAAAATGAATGGTAGTCTACACAATTAGGCAATATTCCAAATTCATAAAGTCCTTGCTTTGTACGGATATTAGTCTCGCTTTGCCAGACGTTCCTCCTCTCGTTTATTGGCATTTCTTTAAACCAATCTCAGTCGTCTTGGGAGGGGCGGAGCCACGGTGCCTCTGCTAAATAGTCTCAGGAAGGAACTTGTTTTGGTGGAACGTGTGTACGTTCAAAAGCAGTTTTAGTCGTGCAACAGAAAACTCAGATTGGACAGATAGTCTAGCTAGCTGTCTGGATTTACCCTGCAGAGATCTGAGGAGCAGTTAACCATAGTCCTCACAAATCCACCAGAGGTTAGAACGCCAACACAAAGAAAGAGGAAGGTAACAGACATCTGAAAACAGACATCTGAAAATAGTGACATCCGGTGGAATTTCCGGCAGAACGAGAGCAATCCCGGAAGTGTAACATCGTGGATATAGACTATGGGGGTATTTACCTGATCCAGGCCAACCATGTGGCTGAGACGCCTGTCCTTTCTGGAAATCAGCTCCTGCGGCACAAAGCGCTCCTGCGTGGAGGTTCCCTGGACCTGCTTCTTCGGCTCAGGGAGGTCTCCCATGAACCTCAGGATGATCCACCACACTGTCAGTGAAGCCTGGTGATAACATAAAAGAAAAAAGAAGTTAATGAAATAAACAAAGATATTCCTCATAATAGAACAACTGAAAGGATGAATTAAAGTGATCTAAGAGAAGCACCAGGACATCTCCTTTATCTTCGTGGTACAGCAGGGGCTGCCGTAGCCTCTGGCGGATGTGAGTGTGGGTGGCTGCACCCTGGAAGTACATGGAGGCAAATTTGGAGAAGGAGTACTCATCCAGATCATCATAGTCTTCTTTGAGAGGATCTTCTTCCATGGGGATTTCGTCGATGTCTATCTCCTCAATAATTGTCCTTTTTCCCTCAAACTAATGGAAACAGAAACACACATGCAGTGACTGACACTACAAGATACAAAAAAATACAAAATGTGCAAAAATTTCGGTTCCCGAACCTCGAATCCGACAGGTGCTTGCCCCTCCTGCCCTCCAACCATAACGGGCAGGAAGTCAAAGATGCTGTCCACCATCTCCTGGTCTGTGATGGATTCAGTCTGAGCTTTGGCCTCCATCTCTTTCTTCCGCCTCAGCAATTCCTCCAAATGTTTCTGTTTCTCCAAAATGGCCCGCTGTTCTTCTTCTTTCTCTTTAGCAGAGAGATACATCTGAAAGAACACAACACAAGGGAAGATCAGGGCAAAAGGATTATCACAGCCTGCAAAATGTCTTTTACTACTTAATTAATCAACAATGCAGCCCAAATAACACATTTGTCACAGCAGTGACTTAGGGGAATGACGATTAAAAAAATAAATGAATAAATTAAACAGTCAAATTATGATTTCTTTATTTTTAATTTATTTTCTGCTGCTGGTTACAGAGTGGTAGTGTCTTGCTCATATACATCTTGATAGTAGTTACTGAAGCACAGTGGTGTAGTCTAATGTATTGTAGTGGGTATACTGTACTGTATAGTATATTGGCCTATATATCTGGGCCAGAATCTGCTTTTGGGGAAGGGGGGGGGGGGGCATATGATAGTGGGGGGTCTGGGTGTCCTCCCCCAGGGAAGTTTTGAGCGTCAGCAACTTCATTTTTGTTGCATTTGGATACACTTTAATGCACCAATTTACGGTGGAAATACCTTTATTCAGCCTATGCGAAGAACAGAAGACAGATGACAATTCAAAATATATCAAAAATATAATAGAAAGTATGTTGTTGCGTGTCATTGGGCATTTTTAAGTGGGTATATGGAAATCCTGCTGAAGCAGGGGCTTCTGACACACTATCCTCTACCACAATGACTCCTAACCACAGGGATATGTGGAAAGATTGTGGGGTAGCTCATATAAAAATATAAAATATAAAATGATGATGTGATTAAAACATTTACTTGCATTTGTGTTCAGGAGGAAAAGAACCATTCCAATATTATTTGAAATTGATGTGACACTGACATTTACTACATTTATCGTTACGGTAACCAGTAAGCCTCCAGCTACAATAGGCTAACGTCACAGTACACACCTCCACTAACTTGAGTCAGTTCAGGAAGCTAGCAGAGGAGTCAAGCAATGGATAATGGTTTGGATAGTTAGTTAACGTAATAATAAACTGTTGGAATAGTTAGCCAAAAGTAATAGATAACTGGTTAAAATAATTTGCTAAAAGTAACTGATAAATGAATGAAATAGTTAGCTAAGGGTAATGGTTAAACAGTTGAAATAATACCTCAAAATGAATGGATAAACAGGTGAAATAGCTAAAAGTAATACATTGTTAAAATAGTTAGCTTAAAGTAATGTATACACAGTTCACGTAAGTAGCAAGTAATAGTAGCTAGTAGGCTAATGGGCATTTGGAACATTAACAGGTGTTGTGGATGAAAGGGGGATAGGGATGTGGGTTGGCTGTACAAGATAAAACCTTATATACAGTCTATGGATAACACCAGCAGGGACTTTAACCTTATTTTACAATTGACACCCAGAAAGGGTTCTTCAAAGTTATTTAAAGTGAATATATGTAACTTTGAAATGTTTCTGAAACTGTGTAATGTTCCATCTGATGATCATAAATGACCTGTAACAGCAAACGAGAATAACAGTGAAAAGAACGCTAGTTTTATATAGTTTTAATTAATGCCTTTGCCGGGTTTTTCCCGCAAAGTCACAGAATGATTTGTTACTGTTACTGTTACTGAATGTGTTACTACAGTAACATATTCTGAAGGGTCACAGATTTCTTTGTAACACCGGAAAAGCCTGTGTTAGTATCCAGCCAGGTAAAAGGAGCCTATTTCATTCATAAAATAACTTTAGATTGCGTGATGTGGTTGTACGTTAGTAGCCAACATTAAATTACGCCCCCCTTCCATTTAGCGCAGACGTTTTATTCCTTTTAGTCCGTGTTTGTGTTGGCCTACTATTTTCTTTTCCCTTGTCCCCCTGTACTTGTGTAAAGCGTCCTTGGGTTTCATTAAATGCGCTGTCTAAGTTATTATTACGTTGGTTGCTACAACAAACTCCTAATGCTGGGTTTGTGACACAGTGACAGTGATAACGTTACCCAGTTAAGCTCACGAGACATCCAAATTAGGCTAAGTTACCGTATGCAACACTTGAAATGCAACGATGCATCTGTAACGTACTTTCTTATTGAAAATGAATGATTTTCTTCGCAACTATATGACCTCCCCGTAACGCTAACTCAGTAATCTCCAGTGGGTAATACAGCACCGTGAAGAAAAGAGCTTTACCACAGCAGGTGTGGTAAAACACTACCGCTTTAGTCCAAAGGGGCCGCTAGAATCAACGCCAACTGAAAGTTAGAAATAGACACTTTCTACTTACATCGGTTTTCTTCTTTTTGACAGCTTTTCTTGCCAGCGCACCCCTGGTGTGTGCCTGCAGTAGGATCACAGCGTCTCTCTTGCGCTTCCATTCCTTCCTGGCCAGGTATCCTCTGGCTCGGGCCTGCAGCACAAGGGCTGCCTCCCGCTTCTTCTTATACTGGAAGTGGAGCTGACGAGACCGAACCTGTGCCTGCAGCCTCGCAAAGCCCAGCTGGACCTAGAATTAAAACATAATTGAAGGGATTTATTGCATGTCAAGCTTGTATTTTCACGTTGATACATATTGATGTATTAAACAGTGACTCACCACTCTGTACAGCTTTCTGCCTTTGTGTCCTCTCCAGTGTTTCTGAATGACAAGAGCACCTGCCTTTTTCCTCAGGAACTGTTTCCTTTAGAGGGCATAAGTCAAACAGACATTAAGTTGTAAACTACATGAGCAAATAAAAAAACAAGCAGCTCATTTTAAAGCTTTTGCCCAATACCTGTATTTGTATCCTCGCAGGACTTTCTGGATCAGAAGGGCTTTCTCATGTAGTTCTTTCATTCGCTCCACTTCGAGCATTGTGTCATGGAAGTCCTGAGAGAAAACAGTAGCAAGTTTTTATTTTGGTGGAAATATTCACTTCCAGTTTATATATTATAAGCAACTGAATACCTAATCGGAAAAAAATAATCAAATAATGTGGTTTTTGAGGCTGTACTAAAGCACAGTGGTGCTATGAGCTAAATGCTAACATCTGCATGCTAACAGTCGCACAATGACAATGCTAACATGCTGCTGTTTAGCAGGTATGTTTACCATGTTCACCTGTTTAATTTAGTACGTTAGCATGCTAACATTTCACAATAAACACAAACAACAGCTGATGTGAATGTCTTTAGTTTTGCGGGTATTTGGTCATAAACCAAAGTATTGGTCAGATTGAAATTAGGACCTGGTGATGCCATGAAAGGTCAGGGGATCAACACCGTTATTAGGCTTCATAACCACAGAACCCTGAATAAAAACTACATTTAAGTTCCTCAAATGATTATAATGAATATAGTTTTATTTAATAGTGAACACATTTTCTACTGAATTTGTAAAGCGAAAGAATTTACTTTTTACTTTATTTACTTACTTAAAATTACTTATCGGAAATTTCTATTCTATTTATTTCTTAATAGAGAAATTAAAAGCACACAAATTTAGATAGTTAATTATGTCAGTGGTGTAAATTTAGTGGTATTAGAATTTCAACATTAGGTATTCAGAAGTTGTTATATTTTACAATTAGGAATTGAGTTCCTTATAACACTTCTTTTTTCAGATTATTTTTTCTTTATACAGGACAGCTAAAGACATGAAAGGGGAGAGAGAGGGGGAATGACATGCAGCAAAGGACCACAGGGTAGAGTCAAACCCACGGCTGCTGCGTCGAGGAGTTAACCTCTATATATGGGTGTGCGCTCTACCAGGTGAGCTACCCAGGCGCCCGCTTATAACATTCTAATTATTTTGGCGATTGTATACCTCCACACATATCCATCACTAACAACAGACTGTACATAAAAATGTAAGGCAGCACCTTGAGGAATATCTTTGTCTTGCCAGTCTTCCAGTCGCCCTCTCCAGCAAACACAGTCTCACAAATGCTTTCACAGCATTTCTCTTTACTTTCCTGTTAGAGCAAAATGAATCATCATACAAATACAGCAAGAGAAGATGAGAAATGGTGTGAGGATGTCATGACCAAAAATATCACGTTAAAACCTCCAACTTACTTTTTTGGGATCACAGAGGGAAGTTTTCAGAAGGACGCGGTAGCGAGTCAGAAACTCATCGAATGTGTAGCGGACGGGATATCCAGCTTTCCGGATCCTGATGGTCTCCATCATACCAGAGTAACGGAGCTGACGCATGCACAGCTCTCTGTCAAACAGCTGAGACACAGGAGGAATGGGATCGGATTTACTCACACCAAACTGTTTCATTCATTTTTGGTACAGATTTAGTTAGAGTTAATGCAGCTTCTTTCCTCACCATGGGCTTCTTGAAGTCATTGGGTTTAATGCAGCGGATGAAATAGGGCTGGCACACAGTCAGTGTTTTCATCAGGGAATCCAGAGACTGACGGAACTGGCCAGTCAGAGTTGGCACACGCTTCTTGCTATCAGGCGCTTGCTGTCAGACACAGACAAATGTCAAATAGTGTAAGTAAAGTAATTACATACAATAATGAGTATGTTTTATTTTATAACTGACTATATATATGTGTTTAATGCTGAAGCTAAAGGCTGCACTGACCCGGATGCTGTTGTTGGCCGAGGTGATGCTCATCCTGGGGTTGGCGCTGCTCTTGATCGTACTGGTAGACAGAACATCCTGAAAGGCCTGCTTGAGGAGTTTATTGGTGGAGGTCTCCACTAGCTGAATCAGATCTGAGCTGAGGGCGTCACGGTTTTTTTCAAGGAAACCTCAAAACAAGACACACAGAATAGGAACATATTACGGGACTTCAGAGTTTCTGCAGGATTCAACAAGTCAAATTTAAGACTTTTTAAGACCTTTATGATTGAAATTTAAGACCTACATCACGAAATTAAAGTACAATGAAATGCAGAGTCACAAATGTACTTGCAAAGTGAATAAATAATAATAATAATCTATACATATACAGTGAATTATATTTTGAATTGTATTTATTGAAGGAAAGAACTACAACACCATGGAATTAAAAAAAAGTATTTCAATGAGCATCAGAGGTAGCGTTACATGGACATAGACAAATGAAGACCTGTTTAAAATGATTTAAGACCTAGAACACAATACTTCAGCCAATTTACGACTTATTAAGGCCTACAATTTTGATTGTTGTTGTCCTCGGGTCAAATTTGATCCATGTTTTAAAAAAGTTTCTATATCAGAAATTTGGGCTTCTTTTAACCAAATTGTCAAAAAAAAAAAAATAACGTTTATGGTTCACTACAACGGTCTTCATGAGTAAAATAAATGATCAGTTCACTACTTTCATTGAATTTGGGTGTTTTAATCTTGTAGCATTTGAAATAAATAACAAAAACATTAAAAAAAAAAGTGACAAAAAAGTTTTGACCCAGAACTAAAAGTTGCATAGTGGACAGAGAGTTAAGACCCTGCACAAACCCTTGACTTGTTGCTTTTAAAAGCTTTAAGAGCACCTTTTGAATCATAGTAGACCTTTCCAGCAAAATGTTGGATTCCAAACTCTGTCTCATGGTTGTTCTTGGGGGGAATATAGATGTTCCCTTTCCCATGGACCTGATTCATTTTTTGGAGCAGGGTGGTATCTGTGCCCTGAAAATTCAACAAAAGAGGAGAGTTAAAACCCACCTTTCTTTTATTACATTTGACTTTTACAAGGTACAAGGAGGATAGAGACCTTGGGGAAGTTGCTCTCCTCATCAATAAGCGCCAGCATGTTCAGAGGTTTGTTGGCCAATACGTCCAGGGTGCATTGGTTGTCTTTGTAGTCTATTTTCTTCCACACAATGTTTTCACGGGCATACTCTTCCTGCTCCAGTTTGAAAACATGCTTGACGAAGAACTGCTGCAACTGCTCATTGGCAAAGTTGATGCACAGCTGCTCAAAGCTGCAACAGTTCAACAAATGCAACAGCACAAGAGGAAAGAAAGATGGGTGGATTTCAGGCAGTGTGTCAATTAACAATGTGTTTTTTGTCTTTAAAAACAGCAGCAATAAAGCTCTAATGTCATGAGAGTTGGTGTGAACACCAACCTGTTTTTGGTAAAGTTCTCAAAACCAAAGATGTCGAGCAAGCCTATTGACTGTTGGGAATCCTCAGGTGGCTTGTAAACCGCAGCGTTGATTTTGTCCACAACCCAAAGGAAAAGTCTTCCATAAATAGCCTGGACAAATAATACAAAGTCAAAGTCAAGTTTATTTCATCCATAAAAATGGAAATTACAGTGCTCATACCCATACAGAGGATAGCTTTCCATATTATACATAAGGCCACACACGGTTTGAACAAAACAACACAAAAGATCCAAATGTCACACACTCTGACATGTTATTACATCCATGCTATGGTAAATGACTCCATTGTTAACGGTTTCTGCTCTCAAAAGCATTAGCCCTGTCTGTCTTGGCCAGGTTTCCCTTGCAAAAGACAATTTGGGTCAATAAAGGGTATAGAAAAAATTGTGTTCAGAAGATAACTCCCAAACACTTTTTATCTAGTGTTAACTGCAGATCAAAATTTCCACTTATGCTATACTTTGAGCTTAATGCTAACATATCATTACAACATTCAAAAATTAGCATTCAAAACTTTGCATGTTAACATGATAAAATGCTAAACGCTACTACACTGCCAACGTTAACATATTGTATATTACTTACATTAGCATGTATCCTTACCTGCTAAAAGTTAGCATGTTAGTTAACATAATAAAATACATGACTATGCTGCTAAACTTTAGTATATTATCATACCAGCATATTACCATTAGCATGTATAACATGCTACACATAAGCATGTTAACATGATTCAATACTAAATGTTACTATGCTGCCACAGTTAACATAGTATGCTGCTAACAGTAATTAGTCAGTTAATTAATCAGTAAAACTAAGGAAATTTGTCACGTTGATGGATGTTGAGCTAAACCTGACAATGACCAGCTAACGCTAGACCAATGGTTCCCGACCTTTTTATCATAGGATAACTACTACAACTATATATAACTAATACTACTATAAATAATCAGTGTCTCTGCAACCCGTCATTGCAGGTGCCTAGTTCTGGACTGAGCTGTGAGCAGTTCAACCAAAACATGATTTCCTTCCCTTCTCGGATTACTTTATTTGAAAGAATTCTAGAGGCCAGAAGAAAAAAGAAAAGTAATATTGTATGTAGAGTCAGCCACAGCACATCAGGTATCATTCATGTTAAGAATTAAAAGGTTTCTCCATTTATCATCCACTGATTTTGTTTTCTGGTGTGTATGAGCAGTACATCCTCTCGGGGCTAGTTTAGCATATGTTAACATGAGCTGCATTACTATTATTATAATAATTTTTTTTGCCTTATGAAAACATAAATCAAGACTTGTGTTACCTTGACAAAGGCGTCCCTGCCGTCCACAGCCTGGGCAGAGGTCAGAGCTTTGGTCACACTCTCTCTGGCTGTCATGAAAGATCGCTGAGTCAGACTTTTCTCCAGCGCTTTGGGATCCACCTGAAGTAATGGGACAAACACAGTCAGACAAGGTCCTCTCAGCTCCTTTTATTTGCTTTTGTGAAGAAGAAAAAAAGAACAAACGACATATACCTCCAAAAGTTGGCTGGCCATATTGGAATTGGATGATTTGAGGATGTCACAGCCCTCTAGGTTATTTACTATGGTACCTGAAATTATGCAAGAAAAATATGTTTCATGGCTCAAAAGATGCAATTATTTATTATTTATTTATTATTATATCTACAGTACATGTATCCAGTGGTGGCAAAAGTATTCATATCCTTTACTGAAGTAAAAGTGCTAATACCACACTGTAGAAATACTCTGTTACAAGTAAATGTCCTGCATTAAGTAAAAGTATGTAAGTATCATCAGGACAATGTATTTAAAGTATTAAAAGTATTAAAAGTAAAAGTATGCTCAATGCAGAATAAGCCTCACATTTTAGAATCTGGAAACGATCCTAACAGTTCTGTCAATCATTATTGTAGTATAGTGATTAATGGTCTAATCCTTTCAGCTGGACTTGTAGGTCGTTATATTGCTGGGTAGTTTAAATTATTATAAAACAAGTGTTTTGTGTGCAAAAATCTTAATTTGTAAACCAACTAGTAACTAAGTAGAAATTGGCATGAAAAGAAAGGCCTCAAGTAAAGTACAAGTACCTCAAATTTGACCTTAAGCACAGTACTTGAGTAAATGTACTTAGTTACACTCCACCACTGCATGCATCCCATTGTATGGTGCTCTCCTTACCCTCAAAGTCCACATTGCCCAGGTGAAGGATAGCAGCAAGTAGTTTGGAGATTTCCCAGGAGTCATTCTCTGTGAACATGAGGACCTTCAGAGCTGAACGGAAGTGGGCGTATTCCTTCACATCATCACGTCCTTCACAGCTGGTGCAGTTACCCTAGTGATATGATCGCATGGTTTAAATCTGTGATTCACAGTCACATATAAAGACCTTTAAGTTTTATTCTGATTTCAAAGTTTGCAGGATTATTTTTAGTACCATGGTCAGATAGTTGTACTCAGCAGCGTTCCCAAGGGAAAGAATCTTTTTCTGCTCAGCTGTCATGCCCATCAGCATGTAGTAAAAGATGTGGTAGTTTCTTTCCTCAGGCGCCTGCACATGAAAGCACATGTTCATTACCACAAAAAACATTTGCCTTGCACCGTGTTACTGCTCTTTAAAATAATCAGCTAACCAATATTCCTACCTGACGACAAACTCTGGACTTCTCCAGCAGGTACTGATCAACACGGGCCCCTTCAATGGCCCCACCCTTGGTGAAGTTGATGTCAATGTACTTCCCAAAACGACTGGAGTTGTCATTACGAACGGTTTTGGCATTACCAAAGGCTGAGAAGCAAACAACAAGGTATAATAAAAGCAGATTAAGTCAAAAGCGGGATTCAGCTGATTATGAAGACTTCTTATAACTTAGTATTTTGCTCATACCTTCCAAGATGGGGTTTGCTTCAAGAATCTGCTGTTCGATCCAAGAGTGCTGGCCACTCACTGCAGACAGGAACTGCAGCATGAGCTTGGTGTTCTCAGTCTTCCCTGCTCCCGACTCTCCACTGATGGGGAAAACATAGAAGTAAGCATGTGTAAAGGCTGTTGACTGTTTCCCACCTAAACTCCTATTTTAAACCCATTGGCAATGTGGTTAAAAACTTCTCAAATTAACAAAGGGGTTCCACAAGGATCAATTTTAGGTCCTGTTCTTTTCATAAACTATAATAACCTATTCCTGTAGGCTTATAATTGTTGATTCCATTTGTATGCAGATGACAATTGTATAAGCATACCTCAAGAAAAAGAATCATGCTTTTGTATGAATCTTGCTGTTTTATATTCCAAAAATGATAAAGAAGCCTGAACTCAAACTTGGGTTCCAATATAGAAATAGGAAGTGCTTCTTTAAAAACAACAGAAAACATTTGGTCAGAATTCTTCCAATTGCAGACTATGGTGATGCAGTTATATGCACCTATCAGCTTCTTTGCTTAAGCCGTTATAACCTCTACATCAAAGTTTCATTACTGAATCCTTTAGAAAAATGTAAACTGGACATCTCTATCTCAGTGAGAAACAACGCCTTCTTTTCATTCATAAACTTTTGATTCAAAAGCTACCTAGACATCAATCCAGCTCCCTGAAGTAAACCTTTGGAAAATCAGCTTTTAGTTTCTTTGCACCTTACAAATGGAATAATTGTATTAGTGTCTTAATAATGAGTTGGAATCAGCTTCAGACAAAAGTAGACCTGATGACGCAGCATTGGTTCTTTCGGTTGCGGCGCATGTTGAAAAAGCAGCTGTCTGCGATGGAGAAGATGTGCGGCGGCAGTTCACCCAGCCGTTGATCTGTGTACATGTGCACGTGCTCAGTGGTGTAGATGGGCAGCAGCTGGTAAGGGTTGACTGCAACCAGAATGGAGCCTGTGTATGTCTTAAAACAGAAGGGGATGTTAACTATCACACATCGGCACAGCTGACCAATGTTTGTGTGTACATGAGTATAAAAAAGTTATTGTTTATCCAGTGACCCTGTTGGGTTATGGCTGCAATGCATGGGATGCATGTTCTAAATATGATTTATTGATTTCATGGATGGATTATAATCATGAAAAGCTAGCCAACACAAAGGATTATCAGCCCAAGTCAAATTTTGCCCCCAGCATTCAGCAGTAGTATTTTTATACAACAAATTGGCCTGATTCATAATTGAACACACACTGCTTAGCTTTGATGATATAAAAACACTGTTGACGTTCTCTTTCAACAGAGGCTCATTCGTCTCTATGGAGACAAATAACACTGTGATAAACTACAGGGCAAAGTCTAAGACAGAAAGCCATTCACAGCGAGAGAAGACAGGCGAGTAAGCATTTCAACATTATGGACATCATAAAACTAGGTTCAGAGTGAATCTGGTGAATAGAAACCTACATAGATGATGCCTTCTTTGTGTCGCACCAGGAGGTTCCTGAGGAGCCCTGCCTCATTGAGATCACCGAGTCTTATCATGTCATCCACACCCTTCACAGAGGTGGGGTGCATGGGTCTGATGGTACCCTCCGTCTTCTTCTTGATCTTGTGCTCCTGTATGTACAGTATGTTATGACAGTGTTGACATTTTATAGAAAGCTTACACTCGTTTTCCTGGACCTGAAAAAAAGGCAAACTCTTGTGGGGTTTTGTACCTTTCCTTCATCATCGATCAGCTGAAGCTGTCCGGTGTCTGTCACTGTGACCTCCGCCCCGATTGGCACCCCGATGCCAGAGTCCACCCATACAAAATCCCCCTAGTTGGGGAAACCAGAAGTTATAATATAATAAAATTTGCCGTACCATAAAAACGCCTTAACAGTTCTCAAACTAAATATCTGGGCATCATGGATTTTAGAATTATGTGTATATATTACAGACACACTCTTTCTTACCTTACTCAAATGCAGCATATCATAAACCTGGGTTGAGTCTGTAAAGAAAATGAGAAGATATTATCTTAATTCAGATTCAGCCCAGTTATTACAGTTGACAGATACCTGCTATCAAACCAATATTACTCATTACACCTCACGCTTTAATAGTGTGGCCAATGCCTCTATAATGCCTATTTATAGCAACATACTGTAGAGAAGATATAATCAAATTTAAAAACTTCAAATTACAAGGCAGTTTTGGGGGCCGTAAACACTACCGGTTTTTCATTTTGACTGGACACCTTAAGCACATTTAAAAAAAATCATGATATCAATATAATTTTCACTTTGGAGACTGTTATTAATGCTTTTACATAAAATCTCCTCATAGGATCACAGTGGAAAAAAATACACATCATTATGCTACCTGTTGGGAAACAATAAGACCCTGGGTGAAATCCTAGATTTAAAGACACTGTTGTGTGTATGGTGTCAACTCTTACCTGAGAATAGCTGTCTCTTTGGTGAAGCCCCTGCTGCTGCTGCTGTTTTTGAATGACTATGAAGCAGGAAGCAGGGAGGTATCCGAGCAAACACTGCTTTATGGCCCTTTGACTTTGCTCCTGCAAAGGTAGAGCCAACCAGTGTCACCAACCACCAGACTCAAGACATATACTTTATATCATCACAGTGTGTCAAAATTGCTTTTATCACAATGACTGTAAATCTACATTAAATATCTGATGGTAATGTAAAGATGATGAACATGTTCTTTCCCTTCCAATGAACAGAAGTCTGACTACTTGACTACTTTACTTGACGCTTGGCTTCACAATGGTTGATGAGTAGAGACAAGGCTACAGTAGAACTGCTATCTACTGTAAACTAAAAACTAAATATCAGTTCATATATGGCAAACAAAATTCACTTTGAAAAAAATGCACAATATATGTTTAAAAATATTTTCTTTGCTAATCTTATTAGATATACTGAATAATGATAAACACCAGACAACACTGTATTCTTTGTCGACAGAATCAGCCAGCTGGTGTCAGAAACCACGCTAAAAGGGGGGAGTGGATTACTCAAATGCCAGTAAGTCGTTTTACTGATCCATAAACTGTCGTCACAGGTCAAGTACAGCCAACATGCTGCGCTGTACTTGACTGCAATTATGCTGTAAACAGCAGATAGTAAAGAAGAATGACTGATGGCTCACTCTGGACATATGAGAATGTGATCTTAATAGATAAAACATGTCATACCATCCATAGAAGCTGCATGGTCTGGGATATTGACAGATCAGACTGAGACATTAAGATACAGTTTTGGAGATGTATAACATTGGAAAGGCTTACATTCTAGATCAGTGTCTGTGCATGCTCCTTCAGAGGATCCATGACAAAACTGTAAAGCAATAATCTTGCAATCTCACATTCTGTCCTAAGGTGTGGTCTGTTTATCCAGTTTAGCAACAGAATGTGGTTTCATTTTATTTTAAGCATTTACAACATTAGAAGCAGATCGAATGAGAAATTATTTTAACAATGAAAAAAAAAAAAACTTGCAACCATTTTTTTGATGAAAGCGTTAAAAGGAACACTAATAAACAGTGTATCCGGTATGTTTAAGTATCTTTACTATAATTACACAGACAAAAACAATGTACAATAGCTTGATGCTTTGGGCTCACTTCATCTCGTAAACGTCATTATCGCTGTGACTCTCTACGAAATGAAGCGGCGCACATCACACGGCACGAAATGTTTCATCGAGTACAAAACTGGAAAAGAACCAGGTCAATGGAAAACCAAAAGCACATTTACAGTGATTTACATGAATTCAATCCACCAGTATGATCACACAAGGATACTCACTCTCTTCCTTTCAAGCACTAACTCTTTCTGAAACCAAGCGATAATATAGTTTTCACCACCATGACATCCATTTACTTTGGATTAAGATGATGATTATTGGCAGTTTAAATGGAAAGTTAACTTGGCATTATGCTTATGCAGTATGTTCTCACTTTCAGATAACCATCGTAGGTCCCTAATCATCACCCAAAAGAGCATTTTGTGGCTATTAAATGTATTACATTTGACACATTTAGGTTCTCTCCTAGTACTTTTAACGTCTTACAACGTCAACCAACTTTATTTCATTATCTTCTAGATAACACCTAAACTTGTGGCTGGTAACTAGAAAAATGCAGGTGTTTGGAGAAAAAGGGGAAGCAGTGACACTTTTCTTTGAAAGATATTTTAAGAATATTTAGACAGTACGTGGAACAGCTTTCACGTGTCCCCATCCATTTCATGTACACCTGACAAAATGAAGGCACAGATTAATGAAAAGAGCACGATTGAGATTAGCCTGTGTACACACAGCTTAGTGATGGACTCCTTTTTAAATGATTTTGATTTGACCCATTCAATTACTCCCATGTGGTTCACCTTAACTGAAATACTTTCATCACTTTTTACTACAACTGCATTTAGTGCCAAATATCAAAGACACAATGCACCAGTTCAAACATTGTCTTAAAAGAAGAGGCAGAATTTAGGTTATTAAAATTGGTCTCTGGGGGAGGGGTTGGAAGGGGAAACAGTGACAGGGCTGTCCAGTCGGACACTCTAATGCAACCTACAATGCTCCACGCTCAATATGTGCGCTGGGTCTTGAATGAGAACCTATTCCAGACGGGCTTTTCGGCTTCTTTAAGCCCTCCTGTCACTTCTCTCTGTCTGCTCTCAGGCAGATAGGGAGGGTGCGTGCGATTGTATGCAGCAAATCATAGCACCAGATTCTGAGCAGACCCCTTCATAGAGGGGGCAGCGGTTGTCGACAGAGGAGAAGGGCCAAGCTTATGCCCGTTCTTTACGCTTCAGTTTGGAGGACTTCTTGACAGCCCCGTTCTTGTTGAGCAGCTTCAGCACTTTCTCCTTGTGGTCCAGCACTTTCATCATGGTGTCTCTAGCCTCTGTGACCTGGTCCATCACCAGCTTACAGCGCTGCATGTTACCCTGAGGACACACGCACAAACAGTTAGGGTAACCACAGAGTGTGGACGGGTAGTTCACCTGCCCAGGTGCCCTTGAGCAAGGCACCGAACCCTCAACTGATCAGGGCGCCTGTCCATGGGCAGCGCAGCCCCCTCGCTCCGACATCTCTCCATTTGTACATGTATAGGTACTGTGTTTTTCAGGCCTGTGAGTAATGTATGTGACTAACAACTAAGATGATGCTCCTCTACCGCTTGGTTGCATTTTTTTTGCAGTTTTGACATAGAGAATATTATTTATCCATTTAGTGTCATATTCTGAAGGTGTTCTCAAACAACCAGTGTTTACCACGGCTGCCTAAACTGTTTCCACTGTACACATGACACTGCTGCTCTCATGTATGTGCACAGGTGTTTGCTGCTGAGGCCTGAAAATGATTGTGGACTTTTTTAAGGAACGGATTTTTTTTTAGATCGTCTGGTTTAGGCCAATAAACAATGTTTATAATAGTTGTTTGCTTTCCATTTAATTTGTATAGATAATGTTGGCAAGCAAAAACTGCAAATAACTGAGCAGAGAGATGTATATTTTAAGGTCTGGGTCTGCAGTAACAACCTTACCTGTATAAGCTCGTTGATTCGGTGCAGGTCATCATCGGAGCCTGCTCTCTTCTTAGGAATCAAGCCCTCTTGAAGGGTGGAGAGGCGGCTGTACACATCATGCTCCAAACTCGACTACAGACCAAGAAACAAACACAGCGTGTTTACAGAAGTCAAATAAATTAAAGGGTGCACAAGAATGATTTCCTCTCTGCACAGTATCACTAAAAGACACCAGTGAATTTGAATGGACCGAGTAAAAGTGTTGGATTCTGCAGGTCTGGGGCCAGCACTCACCAACTGCCTGAGCTGGGCAGCACACAGGTGAATTTTCCAGCCTTGTGCTCTGCATGCCACTCCTCTCTGGTTGGCCATATCCTGTAAGCTGCCCTTCTTCTCCTCTGAGAGAAAAGAAAAGGATCGTTGTGAGAAATAAAAAGCCAATGCCGTTCGTTTCTCATTCACTGTATCAAATAAAGGCGTTTTTTGCACAGGAAGCTACTGACCTTTGACCCGGATGTCGCTGTACCTCTGGAAGTGGTGGTAGGCAGCTTTCCAGGGGTTCCTGTAGTGCCGCAGAAGAGTAACAGGTGGTCGAGGCCTGACCGGTACGTAACGCACTCCTTCCTCATCTGGAAGACAAGAACAAGCGTTGATTAGACACTTTTTTCACTGTGACAATGGATTGCATTGTTTTAGATAGATAGATAGATAGGCCTTTATTTATTATTACATACCAACATATTCCCTTGGTGGAGATTCGCGCCTCTCAGCCCTGCCGGTGATGGGCCTGCCTGGAGCCTTCTCCTCATCTGTGCTGTTGGTCTCCACCATCTCGCTCTCCTCTGTAGAAATAACATGCTGCTGCTTGCGGGGCTTTTTCCTCGGGGAGGCCCCAGGGATCAGGTCTCCTATGGCGGGAGTGTTCAGGGTGGAGGCCTGGGTGTTGAGGGCCGAGGCTGAAGACAAGTTTGAATTGGGATCTGAGGGGAAGAATAGAAACACATTGTTTTCTTGTGTGTACACAGTATTTGGCTTTTCTAAAGCCCAGTTCAGACAGATGTTTTGCGACAAAACACGTTGAAACTCTATCGTGCACAGCTCTCCCTTGTGGGGGGAGGGGCTTAGGAGACCGTTTGGGCTTCAGCAGAAAGGAGGGAGGGACTGAGAAGTTGTTGATGTTCACATTTTTTGGCTAAGTCCTGGATCTTCACAATCCTACCTACAGCACCTTTAATCAATTTCACTGACAACTGGTATGCTCCTCACCTGGCTGCGAGGTTTCCATGGTCTCCACCTCCTGCTTAATTTTCAAATCTGGGCATGCGGAGCTGGCAGCACACGCTGCAGTGCTACTGGCTGCAGGCTGAGTGGGGGAGGCCACAGTGTTGGCCATTGAAGCAGGGACGGGGGGAGTTACAGCCATGGCTGCTGGCAGGGCTGAGAGGACAGTGGAGGGTTGGGAGGGAGGAACAGGCCCCGGTGTGGCAAGCATGGTGGGGATGGCTTGGGCCAGGTGTTGGGCGTTTGAGGACACGCCCTGCTGCTCTCCTCCCTGAGAAGGCAGTGCATCCACTGTAGCCATGACAGGAGGGGCCACCGCCATGTGCACCTCAGCTTTGGGTTTGACTCTGAGAGAGGAAGAGAAAGTGTCAGCTTACAGACTCATATCATAACCTATAATGACCAGATGTGAACACAGATGTAACCAATGTGATCGATGTTGACAGAGGCTCACCCTGCAGGCCGGGGAGATCCTGCTCCCCGCACACCACTCTCAATTCTGCCACTACCAGGTTCACTGGGCTGGGCGGGGATCAGGTTCTTACGGACACATCTGAAACACAAACATAAACAGGACTGGTTTGGTAAAAGGAACTTTTTTCTGGAACAGGTTTCTGTCAAACTTTATTTGGAGAGTCTAATGCTGACAGTCAACCTGCTATAAAGTGACTACGTGCCACTGAAAAGCCTAGTTTAAAAAGACAATGTATATACAGAGCAGTGTCAAACCCAGTTTTCAGTTTAGCTCTTAAATTAGGTCAGGGTTAGGTTGGTCTGGATCGACGACAATTCATTTCCAGAATAACTGCCAACGCTGCCGGATGTTCCGGCGATGTGTGTTGCCGCTGTCCAACTCCGTTCTCTTCAGGAAACAACAAACTTCAAGCTGGCAAGCTACATGCTGAAAATGGCAAGTTTAGAAGAACATTTGGATCATGCTACAGGACAGGTCTGCTTGGTTCTTTCAGGGAATGATTGTAAAGATTTACAAAGAATATGTTTACGGCATTTCCTCTCTAACTGGGACGTTTTGGGACCGTTTGGCGGAGAATTGCTATGGACAAAATACACATGGAGATCCACTGGTAAGAGCAAATGAGGTTTAACCATGTATCAGCTAATTTCAATAGCTCACATTACTGTATTGTGTGAACAGTTAACTTCATTGAATATTCATGAAGTTAACTGTATGGATGAACAATAGTGGTTTTCTTTTGCAGGGTGAAAAGGTTCCACCAGTCTGCTGAATCCGACTTGGAGCACTCTTACAAGCAAACCTTACGGAAAGAGGTTTAGGAGATGAATACGCCAATATTCCAGTAGGCCCACCATCTTGCGTGCTGGAGTAATACTCACCCTTCATTAGCGGGCTTTTTGCGGAGGATGCTGGGTCTAGGGGAGGACACCAGAGGGGGGGCTCCCCCTACTCCTCCCTGGGCGTGTGCCTGCACCATGGTGGCAACTGGCTGGGTGGTGCTGAATGTGCTGCTGATGGGGCTAGCTACAAAGCCATCAGCCAAAACAACACCTGTAGAAAATATAACAAGCATTACAAACAGCCCCCCACTCAACACCATGTCGTTTTTACTGAGGCAGTACAGATTCAAGCTCGATTTATGGTTCTGCGGAGGCTCCACGCAGAGCTTTCACCGTAGCCTACGTAAGTGGCCTGAAGTTTATACTTCAGTGCGTTGGTGTGTGCGTCGACCTCTTTAAGAGAATTGTAGGGCCGGCATGTGTGTGTGCATGGGGAGTGTGTGGTAGAGAACATGAGAGAGTGACAGCGATTAGCTCCGGAGCGAGTCACGACTCTAGAGTCATAGAGAGATAAAAACAAAGTGTCTCCCCTGTTCTTTCTGACTACGGTGGGAAATCTGGAGCAGGAAAAGTTAACCCTAAATGAGTCCGGGGGGAAATGCAACGCTACCAAGCCACGGCCGAGTGACGTGTGTCGCCGCGACGTGTAGTTACATTTTTCGAGGTGTGACGTCAGGCTACGGCGTAGGGTCTGGCATTTTACACAGAAGTATAAATCACGCTTTATTGATTACCAGGTTTTGCTTCAGATTGCGCTTGCTGCTGCTGAGTGACTATTGGCGCCTGCTGTAGTCCTTGTGCGCCGATTGGTGCAGACGTGTGCAGGCCCTGCACTCCTATTGGTGCAGGCTGAATGCCCTGCGCAGTGATCGGCGCTTGCTGGATTCCTTGGGTGCTGATCTGTGCAGATGGGAGACCGATCCGATCCACTGCCATCAGCTGCATGTGGTTTAAATGGACAGTGGTCGCCACGCCTACTCCAGCTTGGGTGGGCAGCGCTGAACTCGGAGCTTGAGGAGTGACTTATTTACAGGGAAAATAAAGTTAAAAGGAGATCTTTGTGCTACCAAGTTTGCATGTTTAACCCAAGTACATAGTTCAGAATAGTTTGTCAATATCAGTCAAATAAAAGGGTATGTTAAACCACAGCAGCTGTGATTGCCAGTATAACAACGTTGGTTAGCAGAGCTTACCAGGATACTGGCGGATGGTGGATACAGAGCTGCTGATGGGGGTGTAGGTGTGTGTCAGAGGGTATGACGAGGAGTACGTCGGCAGGAAATACTGGAACTGCACAGGCACCGAAGGCCTTCAAAACAAAACATACAGTACAAGATTAATCCAACACTCATCGTCAGCTGAATAAAGTATCTGTACTCATGAGGTTGATGCCATTTTAATTCTTGTCTTAACTTCCTAAGTATTAGGGCTGGGTATCGCCAAGGATTTCTCCAATCATTTCGATTACGACACACAATGTCCTGATTCGATTACTTTTCCGATTCGATTAAATATTAATTACCTTAGGGAAATTTAGGTTACAATACCAATTTTGCTTAGATATGAAAGAGATTGTCACGAGAACTGTATAGGCTGTATATTGTATAATTGTACAAACAAGAAGCAACCCTCAAAAATGTTTTATAATGCACCAGGTTAATGTTTTCATTAATCAAAGAGGGTCCATTCTTCAAAAAGGCATATTAAAATATGGATTTTGGGATGTTTGAGTAATCGATAGATTACTCAAAACAATAATACATTATGGTAACCTACCCCTACTTAGTAAGGGATGCAAATAAAAGATAATTTCCTAATAGTCACAGGATATGGATATCATAATTAATAATCATCATATTCTCCATATATTTATACACAAGTCATAATTATAAAACCACCCATCTATTTTTTCAAATATCTATTGATCTATCATCTATTTTTGAATTCAAATATGCTTCCATAAACATAATCAATGGGTTAGCAAAACAACCTATTCTTATCCTTTTATCATCAGTAGGTTTATGGCGATGCCAATCCTGTTGGTCCAGACTGAAATAATTTAACAACTACTGGATGGGCTGCCATGACATTTTTATGCAGACATTTACGTGTAAGTTATATATGTTAAATATATTTGATGATCCTCCGACTTTAACTATTGCCATCATGAGGTCAACATCTTACTTCTTCATGCTAACACTGAGATGGTAAACATAAACAGAGCATGTAAGCATGCCGTGTTGGACACAGTGGTGCTTTGGGCTTAATGCAGAGTACAGCCTCACACAGACTCTAGTGTGGCTGTAGACTCTTGTTAAGGTCCTTGCACACTGAGTCCAACATTTTCAGATGTTAAAAAATAAATACAATCTCACGTTGTTTTAATCATGTTTATACACTGCCTCCAAAAATTCCGTCCGTCATAAAAGAAAATTCAAGTTCAATTTTTGTGCATTTTTTCACATCTGTAGCAAGCATTTTGATGTGTTTTAACAAGGAGAAGGTATGAGCCTATCCAGAAATGCAAGACATTTGCATAGTGCAGTTTATCATTTCATCATGTCAAATCATCGAATAAACAAACAACGAGCCGAGGGTGAAGCAAGACGTCACTAAGACAACAACAAAAATGTCTAACTGAAGAGAGACGACGAAAGGTTGAGCCCTTTAGTGGTCAACCTTTGTCTTCGTATTACCAAAACATTGTCTATATTATGCATGTTTTTGTTTCGTAGTATAACCGTGTCAACGGGCCAACATTGCTCACCTGTTGTCACTTCTTGCTTCCATGGTGACCGAGTTAGGAGATGAGCGATGGCCTGGGATGGGGATGAGGTTGGTTCTCTCCCCAGGGTAGTCCGACTGCACACGGGATGAAGAGTGCGCGATGGGCTGAGGGACGACTTTAGCTGTAAACAACACCAAACACCACTGAGAATTCATTCAGATCAAGATAACACCTCCTGCTTATGAAGTACACCACAGTGTTCCAACCTAAGACGCCAAAGGGCCAACTTACCAACAGGGATGGCAGAGGTGGTCACTGCTGTAGCATGAGAGGAGTGTGATGCCATTGTCATGGTGACGATAGTGTTACTGGTCATTTGGCTATGTGGCACAGAGCCTATATAAAGATGACAAGATAATCAATCATTTGTATAAGATTAACTGCACAATTTGCAGTCTCAATTTGTGTTCCCTCAGTTAAATGTTACAAAGTTTTGTGGCTAGCTTACAAACAATATATAAAAAGGCAATACCTATTGTTGTTGTTGATGAAACAGTATTAGTGGCAACTATTGGTGCCACAGTAGCTGCAGCTACTGGTGTTACAGGACTGAAGATGGGTTTCTGTTGGGAACAAAAAATAAGAACAATTATTTCAGTCACTGTATTAAATGACCATTAGAGCTGCAACTGTCGATTATTTTCTCGATTAGTTGTTCGGTCTATAAAATATCAGAAAATGAAAAATGTTGATCAGTGTTTCCCAAAAAGTCCACAACTCAAAGATATTCAGTTTAGTGTGGCAGAGGAGAGAATAAACTAGAACATATTCACATTTAACAAGCTGGAATCAGAGAATTTATACTTTAAAAAAAATAAAAAATAAATAAAAAGATTACTCAAACCAATTAATTGATTATCAAAATAGTTGGCAATTATTTTAATAGTTGACAACTAATCGTTTAATCTTTGCAGCTCGAATGACTATATTTCTGGAGGCAGCCATCAAGAACCAGGAACCTGTGTCATGGTGTGCGGAGGCTGAGGCTTTTGAGCCCCAATTGCAGGGTGAGACGGCAGCGTGATCCGTGTGGCGGTGTCACGGGATGTCTGAGACCTCTGAATACTGACGGTGGCCGGAGGGGGGTGAATGGTCAGCCCTGGTCTCCTGGGGAAAAAATAACTGTCCCTTTAGTGCATCAAATCAGGCACAGGCATGGTTTGATAAAAGTCCAGAGGGATTGGTCAGTGCAGAATCATTCTCACCAATTGCAACTGACTTATTATTCTAGTACTGAGTGACATGCAGCATCTCTACTTAGGCCCTAGTCAATACATTATTGGACTGCTACTTACCCATGTGCCACCTCTGCAGAGTGTGTGACTGCTGGGCTGATAACTGGGGACTGAGTTCTCGTTGCTGAAATGGGGGCCACCACAGTTGGAAGCACGGCGGTAGACGTTGTTACAGTAGGGCGGGACTGGGGACGGTGGGAGGATGACACTGTTACACACAACGTTTCTCAAGGTCCAAAATGATACCAACAATTCTTTAGATGAAAGTACACCCGGTACCTGAATAGTCTGGTGGATGATGTGTTGCACTGTGGGCTGGCCGGGGCCCGCACTTGCTCCGGTGGCTGGCCGCAGGACCGTTTTGGGGTTGGACATAACAGCTGCTGCAGCAGCCCCTTCAGAACAAAGAAACAGACCTTTGTAGAGAAATGCACTGCCACAGATGAGTAGTAAATGGACTACTATTTCAAGTACAAGCAAGCATCAAGCCTGCCATACTGCTCCTATTACATCAGGCATACCTCGGGGTAAATGGGATGTGAAGGCCTGCGGAGGGACCGTAGGAGTCCCGATCTGCAGTGCTGGGGCACTGCCCCTAATGATCTGAATGTTTGCTGGCATTAGGTGGTGTAAGTTGCTAGAGTGACCCTGAAACACAATAAAAGCAGCCCACAACTTCAGTCATCAGCCAGAAAAAGACAACAACGTACACTAACAGTCGACTCACAGTGCACTCACCTGCTGACCACTGATAGTTGCCACAGGAATAGATGGGGTTGGAGCAATACTGCTCTCTATGGTGACAGTAATGTGACCAGGCACCTTGGAAGGTATGGGAATATGACCCTGGTTGGAAGCTGGTGCTGGGGCAATTAGACGACTTGGCATAGGTAACTTCAGGACAGCCTAAAAAAAATATATATATCTCTGGACTTTAGCCATGAAGGGTGTTAGGGTTAGAAATGCTAGAAATACAAGTTAAGTGAATGCAGAAATGTTGCAGTAAAACATTTTTACAAGGTCATTATAAGGGTTAGACAGTTTGCACATGGCAAGTATCCTCATCAAGTTGAGAGTAAATTGTATTGGTGGGTCAGTTATCAAGCTATCAAAGCCCTTCCAGTTAAAGCACCTTGGAAACAATTTGTTGATTTATTACCATAGCATTTTATAGCACACCTGATTTTATAAGTATAAAAATAACATCAACTACATCTTTCAAATCTCTTCTCCAACATTTAAAAAGCAATTGCTTTTGAATATATTTAGTTAAAATACATTTTCAGTCACAGAGTTCATCACTCCAAATTAAATTACATAAACAGGAAGTACTCAAAGCTGTAAAGTCTAAATCTATTTAGACTGAAAACAGAACAGGAATAAATCAACCTGAACAGTTTATTGTTCTCTAACCACAGAATGCATTATATCTTTGACAACAATGAAAATGGTAAAGACACTATTACATAATCAGTACCTTCATCTGTCCCTCGGTGAGGACTGCAGGCTGGCCCTGTGGGAGGTGGACAGAGGGAGCAGGTACAGTCACAGGTGTGCCAGGCTTGATGGCCACGGTTTGGGGAGTAGCTTGTGGCTGGCCGAGCGTCTGTACTTGTGGGTAAGGTCTGACCACCATGGTCTCCTGCTTGTCATCTCTGAACGCCAAGCTTCCCCCGCCCCCAGCATGGGGGTGATCCTGGTGCCCGTGGTCAGCGTCCCGACTGCTGTCAGCATCTGCACCAGAGAAGGAAAAAATAGTTTGATTAAACACTTACTTACATGTGTCTTCCTCACCATACATACAATATCCTGCTAGTCATTTCAGTGACAATAATAATAATACATTTTATTTATATAGCACTTTACATGGTACTCAAAGACACTTTACAGTAAAACCAGCACATATATCACATTAAAAACAGATAAGTAATAAAACCAACACATAAAACAAGCATATTAGAAGCAATTAAAAACAATACAACCAGTAACTATCAGGAGAGAAATGTAAGACTATTGTATGTGGAAAGCCAATCTGAAGAGGTGTGTTTTGAATGAGTCCAGGTCAGTACAGTCACGGATGTGTATGGCCAGGGAGTTCCAGAGGGAGGGGGCTGTAGATGTGTATGGGCAGGGAGTTCCAGAGGGAGGGGGCTGTAATGGTGGTCAATACACTACCTGGTGGGTTTGACGGCTGAGTGATAGACACCAGGTTTCCTGCAGCGGGGATCTGAGGTGCTCCCCCGCTGGAAGCAGGCAGCCCGTGTCGGGGGAATTGCTGGGAGCTCATTTGAACTAATTATGACCTAAAATAGTGGAAAGATTGTACATAAATGTCAAGTACCAGACACACTGACGATATCACCAAGGTGTTAAGTCAGTTGATGATTCCACTCCTAGCTAGCTATATTAAACAGTACGACGGCTACAACAATAAAAGCCTACCACAGTTAACCCTTTAAAGGCTAATGTAGCGCTGCGGAGTCCTGTGTTTACCAGCTAGCAAAGTCGATAACATTAACGTTACCAAATGGCGTTGATAATAATAGATACCGTTATAAATACATACAAGACAATATGATTTTAGTGGACCTTTGTTTACCGTTATGACCATCATTATGATAAAACTGCTCGACCACAACTGCTCGTTGTTTATCAAGTTTACGTACAAAAACGATTTTTCGACAGCCTACATCAAAATGACTAAACGCGATCTCTGCTCAGTGAAATAATGCTTCCTGTGGTCAGTGATTTTGGTTTGGTAACCTTAAAACTAAAATGCTACCTTGTTAGCCAGTTATCTTAGCTAGCAGCAGGCTAACGTTAGAATCGCTAACCCTGCTGCCGCCTGCTTTTCTTGCTAAATCCTGAACTTTGTAAAGGGTACAACGGCATAAACTTCGTCAGGCTAAACAAACAAACACTTATCTACGTGTGTGCAGATGTTACCGTGTCGTGAAGGTAGTAAGCAATGGTCGTTTTGTGGATTACAATTTTTCCATTCGTCTTTTCTTTTTTCCAACATGTAAGCCGGAAGAACGCTCAAGAAGAACTGGACCGCCCAGTTTCATTCCACCAATCAGAAAAGAGACTCTGCGATCGCTGACCAATCGGAGCTACGGAAACATTTTGACCATCCTAAACCTGCAGTGGAGCACTGGAGCTAATCTTCTAGCAATGCCAACCTGCCGTGAAAGACTATTAATAGGCCAGTGGTGGAAGAAGTTCTCTGATCTTTTATTTAAGTCAAAGTTATTAAATTAGTAAATACTCAATTACAAGTTTAAGTCATTTAAAAGACTTCAGAAAAAGTACAGATTATTAGCAAAATGTAGGCCTACCAAGTATCACTATTAAAATGCAGAAACATCTCTTCTTCAGAGTTACACTATTTTATATTATTATTGATGCACACATGTAAGCATTTTAATGTTGTAGCTGGTCGATGTAGGCTATATATGTATCATAAATGTAGGCTATGTAAAATCTTAATCTACAATAGCTGTCATATAAATGTAGTGGCCACGGAGTAAAACGTACAGTATTGACTGGACCTACGAAGTAGGATGAAATACTCAAGTAAATAGGCTACTACGAGTAACTCAAAGTTCTTCTTAATCGGGCTACACGTAGTAAATTACATGTAGGCTATTTAAAAGTACTTTCCACCATTGACAGTGTCAATGTTAAATTCCAAACCATAAAGGGTTTATATGGAAGCCCGGTGAAATGGGTTAGGGTTAAAGGTAGTCTGCTGATGCCTCGTCTGTGACATCGGCTTGCCGGTGGAACTCTACCACCGGCTCTAGAGTCTAGAGTCTCCCGCTTTACAATCTGATTGGTACCGGCCGGTGCTGGCTGCTTTCTTATTGGTTCCTGCCAGTGAACTTAAATCTGAGCCTTCGTAGTGCACTAGTGATACCGCAATACTTTGGTTGAAACACTAGAGAGCAGTAGCCACTTACACAAATGTCAGTACTCTACTGTATGCCCCATGATGTTCACCTACCTACAGGATGAAAACACTGTAAATAATAAAATGATTGATGGCTGAATTCCATTTAGCTGCTTCATTTTCAGGGTCCTGGTTTTGGTATGGCTTACTACAATTGAAACAAACAGAGCCATTGTTAATGTTATTCGTAACATCTTCCTGATGACAAGTCAAAATGTGTTTTCATAATGTCCATTTCTATACTTTATGACTATGTTGGACATTTTTCTGGGGGCATACTAAATCTAAAGAATGGGTGAGACAGTGTCAAGGGTCATGCTGTCAGCGGTCAAACAAGTATGTGACAGTGTGTATGACCATACGCTTTATTAGAGTCTTTGTGTGGGGATTCCCTGTTTTTCTGGGTATTATTCAAACATATTACGATGATGCATGGCTTTCAGGTCACCATGTCTCCAATTATATAAATGACCGTACCTGTGACTAGAAGGACACCTGAGAGGTTCAAGAGAAGTAAACTCCCTGAAGCTATTCAGCTCTTAAATTATTAACTGTTGGCATATAATTCATTCTCAACGATATTTCCATCTGGAGGTTAAAATTGGGTTAAGCATCAATGAAAAAATCGTCTTTGGCAAAAGATTCACACATATGCAGTTTTGAAAAAAAAACATCTACATTTCAACTTTACTAAGATGGATTTTTCACTGCCTTTCAAGACATTGTCATGGAAGAGTAGCTTGATTTTTTTTCAACTACAGATATTAAAACATCTTTTTTTTAGTCACAGATCTTATATAATGATAAGAATTCTTTGGATATAATTGCTGACTACGTAAGAAAATAATGTGTGTTGTCATGAAACTCATCTCATGCAATTCATCTTCACAAAGAATAGGGAAATGCCAATAATTACTTTGCAAAGGTTGGTTAAATTGCACAGAGCGAGGCACGCTGAGACTAAACTAATGTGACGAGTATTAAAATATGTCTGCTGATGGAGGAATTTCTGTTATGCTGACTTACCCATCCTTTAATCTTATTATTATGAATTCTATCGTATGATCATTGCCATTAAACACACCAATGTTCCACTTACTGTTTCGTCTATGTTGTTAATTACTCATTGGCATTGTATACATAAATAAAATAACTTTTCACAGGTAACTAGCTTGCACCTGGCTACACAGTGTCTGTTCTTTACCACTGACTCAGTTGCCATTGTCTTCATTTAGCCTGGAGATCATCTTCCACCGTGTGTCTGCGTTGCTTTAGACACACAACATTTGACTCATGATGCACCCACTCCTTTCCTACAGTGAATCAGTCTTTCCAGGTTGTACAGTTGATTCATTGGGAACCACTGGCAGTCCGGGACTGTTAACAGCCACACAGCCATGGTGAACATGGCGCCTCATGCATGTTTCATAAAGAACACTGTCCTAAATGTTTTGTTGGCTAAAATGTAAAAACAGTAAGGGCCAGACGTACAGTAGGTTGAGATTAGATTCTAAGGACAGGGTTAGAGGTTACACAGTGTACAAGTGAAGCAAATTCTATTTCTAACTTCTATTTCTATTTAATGTGTATATTCTTATCTGTTGGGTTGTATTTGAGCTGCTCTAACGAGGGAACTTCCCCAGTGTGGGATCAATGAAATCTATCTTATCTTATTGAATAGTGCTTGGAACCTATCAACAAGTCCAAATCAAGTTTCAAGTCCCTGAGGGCAAGTCCAAGTCTTTTTTAAAGGGGCTGTACTTTTCTTTTATAAACTTTATTTCAGACCCAGGGGGATCCATATCACAATAAAAAACACACAGAGTATAACATAAAATACAAAAATACAAAACCTTCCACAATGTTCAGTGTCTGACATACAGACATGTTCGCCAATGGTTCCACAGTCTGGAAGAAAATCTGACAGAACTGCGTACAGGGTTAGCTAAAACAGTGATCAAGTCATTTTTTGACTCAGATACCCTACACATAAATCTATACAGGTTATATATCTATATCAGGTTAAAGAGCAGGTAGGTACCCCGACACTGACAAACATACTTACTTGATATTCAGAACACTAATATAGCAGTAAACAAATATTTGCTATGTATAGTGGAGTAATGGCGTCCTGAGCAGAGAATGAAGTCACCCTCCCTCTGTGTGTGATATCATTTGAGGTTCTCTGTTCTTTGTTTTGATAGCGACGATAATGTGTCGGTATTTGACGAGTCGGGGAACAATTCACGAGAGCTGTGTGGAGGCAATCCCAGACCATGTTTTTTCTGACTATCGAGTACAGCCCCTTTAACAAATTGCAAGTGAAGAATTTTGTTCATCAAAATGACATGGCTTTTGACAATGTCATTTTCTTTTCAAAAGGGGTAATTGTTTTCACATACATTAGTTTTTTTTACATAGCTGACAGTGAGTGCCTGGATGTTCACTAGTCTGCCTCCTTTTCCAGCAGCTGCAAGAAATATGCAGAGGAGGAGAAATCACTCTGCACAAAATCATCTGATAAGTGTTTGATGGTTATTTATTTGCGCTTTGGAACATAATCACTGCGAAACAATCATAAGCTTTATTTAGCTCTCCCTACTATACAATGACAGATTCAAGTAGCTACAAAACATTAGTTCTTCTGGTGTACAGCTGGATGGGAGTATGTGATGTTAGCTGTTCACTGAATATGATGTGTAAAGCCCTGCCCATTTTTTTAGCACTTAAGGTAATTGTTATGCGTTGCTCCCGGGTTGACCCAGGTGATCTCTGATGTCATGTCCAGGGATATACCCGTGTAGACTGGCTTGGTTTGAATTTCCAAAAGGTGGGTTGAACCCTGATCAGACAACCCTAGCCCAACACTGGTAGGTGGTGTGAAAGAGTTATAAGAGTGAAGTGGTTGAAGGGGGTGGCAGAGGAGCAGAACAGGTGTGGTGCTCTTGCTGCTGCTCAGCTAAAGTCAACACCCAAAGCAAAACACCTTCATACCTTTGGCCAACCAGCCACATAATGTTGAATTTGACATGGCCCTAAGAATTTGTTGCAAGTAGTCTGCTAACTAAGAGGTTTGCTTCATCATGTCTCAGTAACAGCCCTAAAATTAGAGGACGATGCCCTGATTTATGTGGAAAAGTTAAGGGGGTGGGGGCACATTCCATGACTGCTGTAGGCAGGAAGTTTTGGAATCTCCATGGAAATTAATGCAAAACACAGAGCTCCACAGTTATTTTTCCAAGTATTTTGCACAGGCTTTTAGTGCAAAATGTGTTCCAAAGCCTCTGAAAGGAGACAGATGATTTGTTACCAATTGTCCCCTCTATTGCTGCCAGACACATTGATTTACTCACATTATGATACAAATGATGCATGGCTTTGAAAGTGCAATAACTGTAGAGGCAAGACAAATATATGCAAAGCAAACTAAATAAATTCAATTCAATGTTATTTATAGTATCAAATCATAACAAGAGTTATCTCAAGACACTTTACAGATAGAGTAGGTCTAAACCACACTATAATTTATAAAGTCCCAACAATTCCAGTAATTCCCACAAGAGCAAGCATTTAGTACGACAGTGGTGAGGAAAACTCCCTTTTAGGAAGAAACCTGGGACAGACCCAGACTCTTGGTAGGTGGTGTCTGACGGTGTCGGTTGGGGATGTGATGAACAGTGGCAATAATAGTCACAATAAAGATAATGGAACAGTGACTACAAATGGTAGTCGTAGTAATTCATGTTGTAGCAGGGCACTGCAGGGCGTTACAGGGTGTAGCAGGATGTAGCAGGGCATAGCAGGGCACTGCAGAGCGTAGCAGGGAATAGCAGGACCTAGCAGGATGTAGCAGGGCATAGCAGGGCACTGCAGAGCGTAGCAGGGAATAGCAGTCATCAAAGTGGTGAAATCATCATGATATATGCAACAGTCATTCCTGCAGGACTCTATGGAGTTATCCTACTCTTATTCCTATCTTTATTCAAGAGCGCATTATTTCAATTTGAGAGCATTTCTCACTAATATTAAGTTCAGATGTTGTAATAATTTCCCTCAAAACCTTGCTCTCACACTCAAATAGTCACTGCTCACACTTGGATTTGCTGCGCTGGTGCTCAAACTTTCTCCTTGCACTCAGGCTGATTCTGCGCGCTTGCAAATCTTCTCCTCTCGGATTTTTCCTGCACTCTCGGATTGTTTGTGTGACAACCCTATCAAAATTCAGCAACCAATAGAATGCCAGCTGTAGTGTTGACCAATGAAATGACCCCTGCCCCGTTGAGGGTGCGTTTGTTTTATGTTAGAACATCCGTTGTGGACGGCTCCTCTGTAACCATGGGTCTGTAACCCAAGGTTATTTACCCCCGCCGTCCATCGCTTTATTATTAGTATATGTCAATAATGTGCACAGAATGGTCGACGCTCTTTCACCTGCACCCATCAGGAAACGGGAGAAAGCTTTGAAGTGGGACATATCAAGTTAGGTCCTCAACTACGAGGGTGAGTAACATAAATGTAGCACATAGCATATGGCGCTAGCCATAGCTAGCCTAGCTTGATGTCCGTAAACAAATAGCTTTTCTTTATCCTGGTAGTTTAGCTAGCTAGATTGAACGACATATGACGGACAGTACGTGTGTATTTACAACTGGTATTTAATAACCCCACTTTGTATTTTTTCCTCGTTTGGTTAACCTTGTTCCTGGGGATTTGGCTAATTTCATGTCAGCCAATAGTAAAACCTAAACTGTAATATAACTGAAAGAACACCAGAAACTGGATTGTTTGTGTCCGTTTTTGATCACTGTTGTGTGTTGTTCATCAGAATTTAGTCTTCATTCCTTCATATAACATTAGTTTGAAAATTATGGATTCATATCAGTCTGTATAAAACGTTGTAATGTTAAGTACAATTTTATTACTATAATAAAAACAGATCTAGAATTGATGTGCTCCTTAAATAGCAGTTTTTTTTTTTTTTTTTATGAATACAAAGCAAACTGAGCAGAAAAGAAACAAGCATTTTCTTTTCTTTTCTTCCAGTTGACGCTGAAGGGCTCGACCAATGCTGCATCACACAAACAATCCGAGAGTGCAGGAAAAATCTGAGAGGAGAAGATTTGCAAGGGCGCAGAATCAGCCTGAGTGCAAGGAGAAAGTTTGAGCACCAGCGCAGCAAATCCAAGTGTGAGCAGTGACTATTTGAGTGTGAGAGCAAGGTTTTGAGGGAAATTATTACAACATCTGAACGTAATATTAGTGAGAAATGCTCTCAAATTGAAATAATGCGCTCTTGAATAAAGATAGGAATATAACTCCATAGGACTCCAGATGTGTGTGGAATGCACACATACGTAGGATTGATTCTTTTTTTTCTTTTAGGACACTTGAGCATCCTCAGGAATGATTCTCGTCCTGGGAAGCTGTTCAAACTTGGCCCTGCCTGGAGTCAGGTCATCATAACCTTTCACCTACAGATCCCCCTTACATCTCTCAAAGTTTGGTGGGGGGCTCTTGTCTTACATGTACGGACATCAGTGACAGAATTAAATCTGAAATGTGATCTGTCTGAGCACAAACGGGACCAAAATAATATATAATATAATAATAATGTATATCACAGACCCCAAGGTGCTACATGTGTCCCAGCTGAATAAAAGGCATTTAGCAGATGGAGATTTATTATTGCAGCCCTTCTGAGCTGAGAAAAGTGGCACTCAGCTTCAACAAGTAAAGGCAGCAGGAGGAAAATGTGTGGCATCTATGGAATGCCATTCCAAGCTCACCAGGGGGAACATGGAAGGCAAAAATATTTACATTAAAAGGTGTACAGGGGAATCTTTGTATTTAACGGCTGTATTAGCTCAATGGAAATCTACTAGACAGATCATACACATTAAAAATGAACTTCCCGAGGAGCAATACATTACAATTAGCATAAAATGTGACATGCTCATATAAATATATTCTCAAAATGTATGCTTTGTCGCAGTCAGTAGAACAGTTCATTGAAATTTTACGTTATGTGAAATGAGATCTTCTGTTTATGATGAGACTTGCTGAAATTCCAAGTATTTATACATTTGCTCAGGATCTGGTGTAAAGACTGTAAAGTACAGCTCACAGCACAACGCTACTTATGTTTGTCTGTCATGAGAGACTTGTTTGCTTGAGGAATAATGGAAAACAGACTATGAGGACAATATTGTGTGAGTCAGATGAGGGGTAAATGTCATGAAGGTATTGTGTTCATGGTTAAAAAAAACTAAAACATGCAGGATCGATGTGGAGTATTTAGTTAAGTCTTGGAACATTAGCAGTTAGACAAAAAGATTGAGCTCTTGATTTGCGGAGTCCATCTCTCTAAAGAAATGTCAAAGTATTGTCACAAATGGTGCAAAGGTTATGTCTCACCAAAAGATAACGATAATGGGTTCCTCACAAACCTGAGCTTCATACTATCAAATTACTACTTTCAGTTTTCAGTCAGGATTTTTTTATTATTCCGAGTAATGCTGCAGTCAAGTGTTCTAATGTTTCTCATTCATTTTCACTAGAACTGTTTTTGAACGTCACCAAAATAAAACTGCCAAACTCCAGTTACACTTTTTTTTCAGTATAGCGGGGACAGCGTAACCAACTGTAAACACACATATCATCCTTAGGGACCTTAAAGGTGTTAGCTTAAAGTACAGCGAAGCCAGAAAAAATGACTTCAAATAAATGCTATGTTTTTGGTCTCCACCAGGTCCAGAGAGAAAAGGTTGTGTCTAGATGGTAACCCACCCCTTCCATTTGGTGCTGGGCAGGTGGGTTATTTAGCTTTCTTCTTAACAGCTGCCTGTTGAAACAGAAACAAGGTTGATGAAAGTGAACTGTGAGAGTGAACTATAAGATCAAGAGCACTCTCCAGAAGCTTCCTTTGTGTTGGCGCTCTAACCTCCGGTGGATTTGTGAGGACTATGGTTAACTGCTCCTCAGATCTCTGCAGGGTAAATCCAGACAGCTAGCTAGACTATCTGTCCAGTCTGAGTTTTCTCTCGCACGACTAAAACTACTTTTGAACGTCCACATGTCCCACCAAAACAAGTTCCTTCCTGAGACTATTTAGCATGTCGGCTCTATCCGGTGCTTAGCTCCGCCCATGACGATTGTGATTGGCTTAAAGAAATGCCAATAAATCAGAGCAGGTTTGCTTGCCATCCCGGAATGCTGGTTGGACTAGCCAGACCCTCCTCTGCAGCACTGTGGAGGAAGGTCTGGCAATGAGAGACTAGTTTTAGATTAACTGAATTCTGAAGTTATAATAATCAACTATGCCAAGTTCTGAATACTGTGGCGTATGTTCCAATAGATCACTCAAATGTCAGCAGTAAAGCAACAAACCTTTTTTATCTCGCTGTAAGGCCAAAATATTCTGAAATTTAAGAATTTAAGAAATGAAACAATATGCAACTGCATGTTATTGTTGTTGTGTTTTAGCACGTCACTTAATTTATCTTATTGATCAAGATGGACCATAGCTGAAGGTTGGTAGTGAAAAAACCAAACCGTGATGGTCTTAATGGGGGTCTTTAACCCTACCTCAGTCTTTCAGTAGGGTTTGTGTAATCAATCCAGTGCATACTGTATTAAACCAGTGCAACACATCAAAACAGAACAACTTTTATCAGACATATATTAGGAGTTTTAATCTATTATAGTGAAATGTTAAGGCATACATACAAATGTTTCCTTTACAAATGTTCACAGCAACATCAAAACGGATCAACCAGCTGAAGCAAGGTACCTTAAACAGGACCTTTTGTATTTGTCATCAGTTATAACTTAAAACGTAGAGTACATCTTTGGCACCAGAAAAAAAAAAATTACATAAATGAAACAAAAATACAATATATATATTAACATATGTCACTTCAGATAGCCATTCATGTAAACACATTCCAAACAAGTGAAGTAGGCATTAACTCAAACTGACACACTGCATTGACCAGCAAACACACTGTGGGAGGAAATATGATGAAAAAGCTTGAAGGGGAATACCAGTCAAATGTGAGAATTCCCATGCAATTTGTGGGCTTTCAAACACTACTCCTGTTGATGATGTTATCAAGGTGGAACCTGACAATGCAGGAATTCAAAACTGAAGGATAATATATTAGCTTAGGGGTATGCCCCTCTAAAAGGAGTAGAACAAATCTGAGTTGTGCACATTCCAGTTAAATACAACACATAGTCCTGGAAAACAGGAGTCTACATTCAGCAGTGTTCAGTAATCCTACACTATGCAGGGAGAAATAAATAGAAGATTCCATGTTAAGGACATAGTCCACTCAGAAATGTGAGATACTTGAGCAGTGGAGAAAACACAGCTGAATATAACACAGTGATGGGGACAACAAATAGAGTAGCAAATGCAGGTCAATTATAGTTGACCATTTCTATGCCCATGGTAGAACCAGCCACCACGACTAAGACGAAATAACCTGCCCCAGAAAGAGAATCATGTGGAGAATGCGTGCCATTTTAACAAGGGCGAGGGGTCAGACTTTAGATAGCCTTTTTCTTTAACGGGAGCATTCCCTGAGCGAGGGAATGTGAGAAGATTAGCTCCAGCGTGTCAGTGGACACAGCGGAGCGAAATGCTGGACCGTCGCCATCTGAGGCCCCGAACATTAACCCAGGATCTGGAAAATTAGACCCCCCCCCGTGAAACACTGTCAATCCTCGTAGGCTTTTTAAAGAGGGAAATGAGCAGACGTTCTGCAGGCTCTGCATTCAAAGTTTCTAAATCTTCTTCTGAGCTGTGAACAGGGCCCCAAATGTATTTTAAAGAGAGGAGCAACTGCTGATTTATATTTGAGTCATTCTGTTAAACAGAATAATCCCCAAACATGGCATTAAAACAAAGAGAATGCTCATATTATAAATATCCCCATTACATTCAAAGGGCATGATAATAGGATTGATAAAGGAAATTTTAAATAAACCAAACAAAATAAAGAAGGGGTACGCGCTTAACTTGACAAGTGAGTATAACTGTATATAATTTAAGTGGAGAAGGCTAGGCTAGTAATCGTTGTTCTACTCACCCCCCAAACATAAGAGTAACATCACAAAATGAGCAGCATATATAAATATAAATACAATACATAAGTAAAAAACTAACAAACACAACCAATGTATATGCACAACCAGCAGCCCAGTTCCTATCACAATGCAGAATACTGTCCAGGTACCTTGGAGAATTCTGACTCTTTCTATTCTGAAAGTGTCAACGTTTGTGAACTGTCCATTAGAAGGAAAGCTCAGCTCTCCTCTCCAAACTGTGCCACATCTTGGACTCTGCATGTTGGTGTAGGTGAACACCTCGGCCAAAAGACATCACTGGCTGTCACTGTACAGTCATATCAGCTATAGTGAGCCCTTAAATGAGGATTTCAACCACCTCTCCATCTGAGCTGTTGATGCTCTTGAATGTCTTGAGGGGCGCCTTTGGCTCTGCCGAGGTGTCTACAGTGAAGATAAAATTAGCAGATTAGAAAAACAACCTTGGCATGCTAAAGAAAATACAACTGCAATGCTGCCTAAGTAGCAGTATCAGTTATTAGTATCAACAGTACATCCCTAGTCTGTACTAATCCAGGGTCTAGTTACACTTTAAATAGTGGTCAAATAGAACAAAGATCTGTTAAAAGGAACAGAGCAGTAGTTTGTGTGGTGGTGATTGGGTGTCAAATGCTTAACAAAAGAATAAACCCACCAGTGGTAGCTCTTGACCTCATCTCAGACGTCTTCAGTGTTCCAGGCTCTGCTGTGAGCTCTTGCTCCTGCGGGACTTCGTCACTTTGGGTGCTGGAGTCTCGGCTCGGGGCCCTGGGCCCCACGCGGGGTCGGGGTTGCAGCGCAGCAGCACCTGTCTGGTCATCTGAGAGGCTCTTTCCTACGAATGCAGACAAAGAGAGGAGGCTGCTTAATTACCCACTTGCATCCACATTCACACACTACTGAACATCTACCCTGCGGAGTTCTTCCCATGACTATTCTGGGTTGGGCTATTCTGGAGTGAGAGATGATATGTAGGTTGTCTCCTACTTCATTCTTTTTTTTAGGAAGTGCACATTCTGTCTGGCGACACTGACCAGTCTATCAGTTGTCGCTTAACATGCGTCATTACAGATTCAAAATTCCTCAGTGTTGCATGAAGCATGGGGGCAACCATCTTGTACTCACCTTTAGACTCTGTGCTGCTGGCCACCGTGCTGATAGAGGGGACGGACATGGCGAGACGAAGCCCCTGTCTCTCCAGCCTGCCCTGCTCCCATCTGGAGCGCTGCTGGATGACTTTGATCACAGCATCCTTCTCCAGGAGCTGAGCATGAAGGGCACGGATCCTAAACACATGGAAGACACCATTACATCACAAATTCAAACAAAAGAAGCAGGCATAGGCTAGTATGTAACAACAATGTGGAAAGTTGTATACCTGTTCTCCATCTCCTGATGTCTATGACTCGCCAAAGGCAGGTCTTCATTAAAACTGTTGTTTGGTGAATGACAAGGTGAATGATTGATGATGGTTGTATCCCTAAGAAGTAAATAGAGGACTGTTAAAAAAAATATCCATCGACTTCAATGCATTTCTAATTAAAAGACGTTTTCCTCCTTGCTGTATTTCTCCATGTTGTGTCGTACCTCTGTGTGGCAGCAGTGGCAGCTGCATCCATTGCAAACTGCCTCATGGTGCTCTCCTCCAGGTACTTTTGCTCCCACTTGGTGATGTCTGCCTCCAGGGCCAGAATACGCTCCTCCTTCTCCCTCAGCTGCTGCTGCTGCAGCGTGGAGCTCAGTCCTGCAGCCATGGGATCAGCTGCCTGTCTCTGAGACTGAGATAATAGACAACCGTTGTTGAAATTAGGAAACAAAGACATTTTGGGAAATAAGCTTAGTGGTTTTCATGGCGAGTGTCAGGTGAGAACTATCTGTACACTACATATGAGGCTACATAGCAGCAGCTGGTTAGCTAAGCTTAGTGTAAAGACTGACTGCTAACCTGGCTCTGTCCACAGACAAAAAACTAGCACCTCAAAGTGTTTTTTATGGAATAAAACAAAGAAGCTATGATGTGTACATTTGTGACCATTTAGAGGTGCTGGCAGGATCAAACCATGCTGGCTGTTTCCCCAAGCTTTCAGCATTTAAACTAAGCTAATCAACACCCAGCTCTAGCTTCATATTTAGCACAAAGACCTGAGAGTGGTATCAATATTCTAATTTAAATCTCGACAACAAAGCAGATAAGCATAGGTTTCAAAATGCTGAACTATTCCTTTTAGTTACAGACAAAAGAAACAAGTTGATGTGTGTACTTCTTTGCCTCACCTGTTGTGCCCTGAGGCTTTTCAGTTCCTGCTCCAGTCGCGTGCGCAGCCGCAGCTCCAGCGCCTCCCTCTTCTCGCACGCCGCCTGCAGCTGAGCCAGCGCGCTCTGCAGCCGTTCTACCTTCTCTACGTACGCTCTCTTCCTCTGCAGTTCTTCCTCCAACTGCCGGTTGCGGGCCTGCGTCGAGGCCAGGGCCTGCTCAAGCAGCTCCCGTCTCCGTTGGCCCTCCTCCCCGGAGACACGCAGGTGCTGTATCTGCCTCTCCAGTTGTTCACGCTCCCGCTGCTGCTCTTCATCTAAGAGCAAAAAAAGAGGTTAATAAAAGATGGTAGAGAGTGTGATTGAGCACCGAGAACTGGTTCCAACTTGAAGTTGTTTCAAAAAGTTTTTTTATTGGAATCGTTTTCGTTACGAATCCGATCATCGCGCAAGTTTTGGTTTCCGCAGCGGCCATCGTACTTCCAGGTGCTGGTAAAGCTGTAAATCACCAGTGAATCAAAATAAAACTCTCGACCTCTAGCTCCCCCAGTAAGAGTGTGCGCCCCATGTAGGCTGAGTCCTTAGCAGCGGTCCAGGTTCGAGTCTGACCTGCTGCCCTTTGCTGCGTGTCATCCTCATCTCTCTCCCACCTTTCCTGTCTATCCACTGTCACTATCAAATAAGGGGAAAAGTCCCAAAAAATAATCTTCTGTGAAATAAGCATGTGACCCGTTTCAACTCCACCTCTCAAAGAAATGGAATCGAGAATCGATAAGAACCGGAATTGGAATCAGAACTGTTAAAATCAAAACAATGCCAAACCCTTGTAAAGAGTAACAGTGACATGTTCCTGAAATGTATGAGGTTGGGGACTTATTATCCGATTGTCCTGGGACAGTAGCAGCCTTGTGGAAGAGGTCAAATTAATGCTAAAGAAGGGTATACTGTACAGTAAATCAACACTAATTAAGTGGCTAGTGATGGGTCAGGATGAATGGAACGTGACCCAACGAGAGACACACAGCCATCAAGGCATGTTATTCAACGACAGACCATTTGTCACCAGGTCTTGTCTTGTCATGTTTTACTAAAAAACGTTTAGAAAGAAAAGCCAGTTTATCTGTTGTGCCACTTTTAATAGAGGCTTGATTACACAACACGAGTGCATGCCTGTTGAGGGAATGCAGACTTCCTCTTATCCACTTACGCACACAGGCATAGCTTTGTACTGGGAAAAGCTCTGGAATGCTTCTAGGGAAAGGACGTTAACAAGCAGCTCAAAACATAATTCAAGTGGTCGCTGTAACCAAAAAAATAAACATGACACATCCCACTATTGTAATTGTATTTATAATGTATGTAATGTGGCTTTGCTCCTGTTGTTCTAAGATAACTACGTCCAGGAAAAGCAGACAGACTTTATAGTTCTTGGTCTTATGGCTCAAATATGGCTGTGTAAAATACCCAGAAAAGTACACTAGTACCCAGAACAGTATGGCTGATTATGTAGCTACAACAAAGTATAAAAAGCAAGGTATTTGTCAGAAAAACCTTGACAAATGTATCAAATTGAAAATGGTATTTGGCAAATAAAAAGATTAGTATGCTGGGGTTAGATGGGTGTACTCAACAGCACATCTTTGCACTGAACAGAACAGAAAAGGAGTAAAGAAATATTCACAACTGGCCGTTCATGATTAAACTGTGAGGTATGCCCTAACTAGTAGAGCGAGCTGGCCAGGGGTCATCTTGAGTTGGGCCTGGACGCCTTGGAGTCCCACTCATTAGTTCCCCTTGAGGAGGGAAGTCAGCAGTGATGCAAAACTGAGCATGGGGGGGGGGGGCCCCTAAAAGAATCCTGGAATCCAGGCCACATTTACTGCAGCTATGAAAAACGGCTTCCATCTAAGTGTCAACTCTTAACATTAGAGATGGAGCCGTTTGTGTCCTGACATGCCGAGCCACAGCTTTTATAAGTCACCACCTCAGTGAAGGAGGAAACCAATCCCTGCCAAACTGAGTTCCCTGCCTTTCATGGTTAAGTGCTACATAGGGCAGTGTGATTTGTGAAGTCAGATATATCCTCAAGTCTCCCTTAATCATTTCTGTCATGAGCCGTGCTATGAGAAGACATTCAGAATAAAAGACTGACACAGATAAAAACTTACTTTGCTCCAGCAGTTTAACGAAGACATGCTGCCTCTGGTCTGAACACTCAGCCTCCTTGGCCGCTCGCTGTTTGGTTGCTGAGTCAAGCTGATCTGCACAGAGATTAACAAACAAAACATGATGGTTACACACACATTGAGTGACATTTAAAAACAGGCTGTGCATTACCAACAGATGGATGAGCAGCACATACCTCTCAGGTCTCTGTTAAAGTCATGCATCCTCTTAATCTCGGCCTCTAGTTTATTCCTCATTGTTTTCTCCAGAGTTTCCCTCTTGGCAGAGCCTTTCATCAGAGTCTCATAAGCTTCAGATATCCTTTGAATCTCCAACTCCAACTGGGAAGAAAATGTGAGATGTTCAGTCTCTGGGAGAGGCATCCCCATTCATTGTCTGTACTGCGTACTTATGTTTCTGTTAATATCAATAAGACCAATTAGTCATCTTTAACAAATGCTGCCCTTTTTTTTCTTTTTTTACTTCTAACATGCAAATGGATTTTTAACACTTTGTGCAATGGAAAAGTGGGAATTAACATTCCTGAGTGAGCACTTGTGGGTCCCAGGTGTCAAGGCATTTATTTCCTTTCATGGCAATATGCCAGCATGTTTGAAAGACACAGGGGGTGGGATGTGTTGTAAGCATTCCAGGGGCTGGAAGGAAGAGAAGACTACCAACATCTAACTGGTGGAGCACATTGTTGAAAAGTGAACCAACCACTGGGATCTCTCGCATGTGTGTCTTCCTTAACTGCCAGACAACTTATCACCTTGACATGTACTGACAGGAGAAGTATTGTTTTACGATTTCCACACCCTCTATGAGCCAACGGCTCCGTTCATCACACCACCTTCTCCTCTCACCTTCTGAAGCCTGGCGGCCTTCTCGACGTAGACCTCCAGCTCCTTCCTGAGCCGCTCATTCTCCAGCATCAACATGTCGGTCTGAGCAGAGTTATCGCTGGAGGCTGCGGGGATGCTGTTGTGAGCCACCTGGGACTGAGCAGACACATACCTGCCAAGGAGAGACATGAGTAATCCATTACAACACTGGTGAAAACTACAAGGCCTTGGAAATACTGAATGAAAGCAGTGTCTGAAGCCGTTTACATTTTATCTAAATATGATATTTAAATTATAAATCCATAGTGTCCTCTAGAACTGCAAAGATTAATAGATTAATTGATAAGTTGTCTATTAAATTAATCACCAACTACAACTTCTTAAATGTGAATATCTCCTAGTTTCTTCACTTCTCTCCTCTGTGACAGTAAACTGAATATCTTTGAGTTGTGGACAAAACAAGACATTTGAGGACGTCATCTTGGGCTTTGGGAATCACTGATCAACATTATTTTACCATACACTGACATTTTATAGACCAAACAACTAATCGATGAATCGAGAAACTAACCGACAGATTGCTCGACAATGAAAATAGTGTCCTCTATCTGTTGTGATCACCTGTGATGCTGTGAGTAAAGGGGGGGAGGAGGGTCTCTGTAGAACTGTCCGTGATCCTGGGAGTGGCTGAGCATGTATCCAGGAAGTCTGGCAAACAGAGGATAGTCGGGGGGCGGCCCCCGCTGCTCGGCATACTGTTGGGCCTCTTGCCTGTTAGGTGCCACAGCATTTGTCATATTATTATTATTATACAGCTGTGGGTAGCTGTGCGAGGAGCTCATAGCCAGACTGTCTCTAGGTCCGTTCCTCTCCAGAGAAAGCTGCATGAGCCTGTCACTGAGGGAGCGAGTATGCTCCCTTTTCAGATCCCACTGTCCCTCGCTGTGACTCCCAATTATGTCCACGTTGGGCCCTTCCTGCTCCTTCTGGGAGATCCGGTACTGGGAGTGGGCCTTTGCCTCCTCATAGGTGGGCAGCTCTTCTCCATGGAGCTGGTACAGATGGCACACCTGGCTCTCAGAGTGCAGGCAGTCCCCCTGGTGCTCCTGGCCTTGAGGCTCCTGTCTTGTTGACATCTGGATGAACTGGGACTCCTCCTGAGTCAGGCTCTCCAGAGAGGAGCGAGGACTGCCTGTGCCCCCCCCGCCGCCGCTGCCTCCACGCAGGGCCTGCTGCTGGATAGCCAGAAGTGTGCGAGTGTCCGTCAGGTTCCCGTAGCGAAGCTGTTCTTGGATGAGACGGTGCAGGACCGTTCCAGATGAGCCTTCGGCGGTTCTCATTTCAGTCCGTAGGGAATGAGTGGGGAAAAAACAGCCTCGAGGTGGCAGTTTTGGGCACTTCACAAATCACAAATCTGAAGGAAAAATAATAATAATATTGATCAGATTTAGCATTTGTATCTCATCAGCTAAGTATTTTTTTAGGGTTCCTCCAACTCCATTGTCCATCACAATCATTTTTAATGGTAGTATTTCAGCTGGGAGCCACAAGCAGAAGCCAACATTCAAGTGCATGAGCTGGAAATACCCCTGCCAGTGATGTCAGTGCAGATCCAGTTTTATTGCCCACACACTTAAAATCATAACTTCCCCCAGCCAGACAGAAGTGTAATACTAATACAGTTACTATAAACATCCCAGACATCCCACAGACTTACACAAACAACAAATAGACTGATTTCCCAAATTTGACATAAAATACAATGATGTAGGCTATAGCACAAAACTATGAGCCTACAGGAAACCTGCTGTAACATGTAAAATGTCTAATCTTTATAAAAAAAAATAAAATAAAAAAAAAGTTCTCTAAAAGCATTGTGGGAATTGATGTTATAAAATCCTACTGAGAGGCTTTTAATCGAACACAAACTCAACTTAGTGAGATTTATTAAATGTTGAATGTTTGTATATCTTTAGAAATCAGGAGTTCAATAAAGGTGCACTATAGAATAAATAAATATATGGGACTTTTCCACCAGGACTCAGCTTGAAACAAAACGTGAAAACTCACATAATTAATCCACCAGTCAACACAGCGCCATGCACACAGTCCGTGCCCATCAGGCCGGCCGAGAGATCAAAACAGGGGAAACAAAACGTAAAACTTACCAAATTATAGTCTCATCACAAAGGAAAGAGTTAACGGTGGCGTAATCTCACAGTAGTCTGCGCTAAATTCAACAAGGTCCACAAGTTTCCTTCCACTCCATACGTGTGTGCACGCCGACGGGCAGCAGCAGACTGAGCGGAGCGCAGCCGAGAGCCGCACCGATAAATACTGAGGGCCGATTGTTCGCTGCGGCTGGAATGACTGGAATGTAAAGGCTCCAAGTCCCTGTGGGATCAAAAGCGGGGGGGCAGTGGGAGGAGGAAGGGGGAGAAGAGGGGGAGGAGGAAGGGGGGAGCAAAAATTGGATTCAGAGCAGCAGCACACTGTCTCAGCTGGCTGCTTGTATTATGTTAAAGAGCTGTGTTGTTGTTTTTGTTGAATGTGAAGTTGCTGCTGCTCAGTTAAAGAAGATTAAAGTCCTTACACTTTTATGAGCAACATAGGAATGTTATTGAGGCTGCAGGAGATTAAAAAAGAAAGAAAGAGAAAAGATCATGTAATGCAGTAAAATGTTACTAACTCACTGTCATACATGTTTTATTGAAATACAAATGTAAGAGGTATGATAATGATTAAGGATTTCTGTGTTTAAAAATACATAAATACAAGAGCAGGGGGACATTTTGTTGTCTACACAATGTGTCAGTCTCTCATTGCAACATGTAGTAAAATGATAATGGTTGCCATTAGCTCTTTCTCTCTTATTATCAATTCATCTATTATTATATCTTTTAGTCTATAAAATGTCAGGAAATGCTCACCTCAAATTCCCAGAAGCCCCCAGCGATGGATTCAAACTCCTTGTTTGAAAAACAGCCAATTGTCCCATTTGAGAAGCTGAAAAAAACTTGCTTGACATTTCTGCTTGATAAATGTCCTAAATGATCACTTGATGAAAAAAAGGATTTTCAAAATTGTTGCTGATCAATCTTCTGTAGATTGACTAATCCCATAATTGACTGATAATCAGCACTAACAATTATTAAAAAAAAGATGTGATAGTGAACCGAGACCTCATTATAATTGTATTGCATGGCAGATTTTACCTGCTTTACATGATTTAGACTACATAGACGGGGTCGTATTAGAACTACTACAGTTAGGCAGTGATGAAAAAAGTGCTTTCATATAATTGAGACACAGATTAATCATTATTTCTCGAACAGCCTTTTGTTTGCATGTGCCTGGTAAATATTTAAGCCATGGCCCGTGCCAGTTAATTGCAGAGTGTGTGTCTGTGTGTGGACATGGAGGGAGAGGGGCGGGTGCCTGCCAGCTGTCCGTGGACTGAAATCCCCTTCCCCTCCTTTAATAAGAGCTCTGAGAGATGCATTGTTCTCCCCCAAAGAGCAGACATGACGGGGGCAGCCCTGCCATCTGCTGGTCTCCCCTCCACCACTAGCACCAGCTATACGCTTCATTCACAGTCACACACACACACACACACGTATGTAGATGGACACCATGGGATCAGCTGGCAGTGGGGGTTGGGTGCCAGTATTGGATAGTAATGTCATTGATTGCAGACTTTTGAAAAGGATCATCCTAATGGTGGTGGAGGTCGTTGGGGGTAAACAAGTCTCCCCATGTTCAGGCGGTGTAGTCCATCAACAGAAAAACTGCAGGTTCCTTTATCTCAAACACTCAAAGGTAAACGTACACCTGGTGATTTGCATGGCAGTTGAAGTCAGCAGTTGCTAAAGAATGCTGATTACATCAGCAACGGATAAGAATCTACCGGTTTTGCCATTTCATGATTCATCTGGGTCGACAAGATAAGAAAGAGGTTTACAACACCCCACATTGTGTTGTTGCACTGTGTACCATTTTATCAGGATTTTATGATGTTCTGCAGTGGTTTTCCAACCCTTTTTGGTCTGAGGTACCCCCCCACAGCCCTGTCAGATGAACTTACATACCCCGTCATCCATTCCCAATATGTTCCAAATGTATAACACTTTATATATTATTTAAAAGTGGATATTGTTATTTTTTTCATACAAGTGAACTGTCAATTAAGGGCGGTTTGGTCAGCGAGTTCACAAACTTTTTCATGTCAAGGACACCTGAACTGACATAAATTAGACCCGGAACCTGCTATTGGCTGTAGCTTCATATTTAACAGATATAACAGTGGCATTCATCTTCTCATCTGACTCAAGAAGGTGAATAAGCGTATTTCCCAAAATGTTGAACTATTCCTTTTAAGATTTTATATAACTGAAGAAAAAATGTAGTTCATACAACTTATTTCTACTATGAAACTATACAGAGGTATCAGCAACAATGGGCCACATTCACCACACGTCAGCCCTTACGTCATTCAGTCCAGTTCAATGGACCTCATGTAGTATCTCTGTTGAACTGTGTCATCTCCAGCTACACAGAGAGCACCATGACGCACACATTTTATTTGCACCGTGGAAAAATGTCAATACCGTCAATACATAGTTTGTGTATGGTGTGGATGATTGGTAGGTTGACTAGAAAATATAGAAACTGATGCACAGGGTGTTATTTGTGTATCATTTCTGATACAGCATATAGATATGTCCTGTTAATGGTAAAATACAGCACAGACACGCAAAATAAATGCCGGTGCTGGTACAAGTCGACATTATTCTTTCCCACTCTGTGAACCACACCAGTTCGTCAAACACCTGAAAGTGTGACTGTGTGATTCCATTCCCTGGAAATGTGATTAATTTTAGTGAGAACCAGCATAATATTATTCATGTGTTCATCCCACTCACACGGTTATAAATATCAAAATCATTTCCTGCTGTTTTGTCAAAACATGATTTTACATCAAGTAAAAACAAGTAAAGAACCGAAGGAAACTATTTGTCTCTTAATGGAATAGTTGGTCATTTTGCATATTGCTTTCTTGCAGAAAGTTAGATGCAAAGACTAATATTGCTCTCATTTCTGAACATAACTATGGTGCTAGAGTCAGGTGATGTTAGCTTAGCTGTTTATTTGGTAACCATTTACATAACCCATAAATTCACTGACAAAACAAAAGGGATATGTGTATATATACTATATGTGCTCCCTCTCTCTCCTGAGAGTTGTTTGGCAGTCAGGTGACAGATTCTCAGGGGAGGCAGGTGAGATCACTGGCGTGGTTTCCAACACTTGTTTAGTACATGCCTTCCCAACGGAAGAAAGTCAAAGATTTAAACTATTCAAACAGCAACTTTTACACCAAGTTGGTCACCATATTAGCACATTCCCGCTTTGTCAAAGAGACATCCTGTAAGACTTTTCTCCTCAGAGTTCGAAAACACATTTGCCAACAGGAGTGACATTTAAGATCAGCCATTCGAACCTGTTAATGGCGGGGCTTGGGCTGACTGGGTTAACACAATGCAGACTGTGATCTGGGAGCGGCAGCCTTGTTATGTGAGGTGGGACAAGCTAGGCGCTTCAGCAGCTCCTTTTGTTTTCCTGTAAAGGAGGAAATGGCCGCATTCCTCACATTACCATGTCCATGGGGTCTGACCGAGCCTCCAGTCTGCTGTTTCACTGGGGACGACAGGAGGGCAACCAGCAGCCACTGGGGGGGGGGGTTCTCTAATGAATAACACTGCTGTCCTAAATCATAAGCACAACTTTACTTTGTAGACAATAGCTATGAATAACTTATGGAAATAAAGTGAGTTAAATATACAGAGGCAGACCAACTTCATTCTGATGTGTGTTGATTTGTGATTTTTAAAATGTCAGCAAAGAGCTATTTTCTATAGGTCATAAAATGTAAAAACTGAATACACAGATGCTTGGTAGGAGTCATTCCTGAAAGCAGCAGACTTGAGAGACCATGCTATGTTCGCTAACAAACGTCAGCCGACATATTTAGGGACTGTGAAACAACTGGAGGTGAACAACATTCACACAAGTCTGACTTGTTGCAGGTCGACCAAGGAACAGTCTCTCGCACCGGGTGACACATGAAATTCCTCGCTTCACCATAAAAGTAAACAAGTCCGAGTGAACCAATGAGGCGCTGTAAACAGGACTGCGCCTGTGAGTGATGCTGTTTACAGATAAGACAAGGACACATATTTTCATGATTACAACGCGGACTCATCGCTTCTCTGGTTCGACTCTGTTGCACATCAGCTCAATTCAGAAGAGTTTGATTCACGTCTACACTTCATGGGCTAGTACAACAAGTTCAGGGTTTCCCCCAGAAACCTTGTTCAGCCGGTGGCAAGTGTCTTTTTTTGACGAGGGCCAGCCTGGGGCCAGTCCCAGACTGATGGCAGCATTAATAGTAGTTTCTGTGAAAACAGAATCATGGAAGGAATCGCCAAATTGAGAATTTAAAAAAGCTATAAGAAATATTTCATAGGGCTCTACATTAAGTTAGTGCTGAAAGCTAATTTCAGATTTGAAAATATACGTCATAAAACGTCTTTAAAATACATTACATTTTTTCCCCCCCAGTGGCTTAGGCCTGGTGGGGGGCAACTTAGGCCCAGTGGGCCACCAGGCTTGCATTACACTGGGGGAAACCCTGACTTAAGTGACATCTTGGGATCCCAGTGTCACAGTATTTTCATCAGTTTGGTGAACACAACCTACAAATAAGTTGATAGAGCCATGTTATTTGGTTATCACCAGACCCAAGCAGAATCTGCAGATCTTTAAAAAAAATAGTTTTCAGCATTGATCCAGAATGAAAAATCTGTAGAATTTAGCGGACTGGTTTTCTACTTGGGGTGGAGGTGTTTTAAAATTCCAATTCCTTTTCAAATCTGCAGATAATTCTGCATCTGCAGATTCCACGTGGCCCTGGTTATTGCTACAACCACCTGCACATTTTTATGTACCTTTTGCATGTGTATATAAAACAGATAAACACAGTAGTATTTGGGAATAGTTTCACATTATCAGCACATTTTAAATAATAAGAATACAGTGACGCTGCCTGCTATGAAGATCTGTAAGCCTGTATCACTCACATGATTCTGTTTTTGATACAAGACATTCAAGAGGTATACACCATAACAGTATTGGGTTATACATATAGTAGTCTATATCCACCACGTTCCACTTCTGGGATTGTTAAGAGTGCTGTCGGAAATTCCGCCAGATGTCCCTCTTTAAATAAATCCAGACAGCTAGCTAGACTATCTGTCCAATCTGAGTTTTCTGTTGCACGACTAAAACTACTTTTGAACGTCCACATGTTCCACCAAAACAAGTTCCTTCCTGAGACTATTTAGCAGAGGCACCGTGGCTCCGTCCGGAGGTTAGCCCCACCCAAGATGATTGTGATTGGTTTAAAGAAATGTCAATAAACCAGAGCAGGTTTTAGTAAGTCCAAACTCTGTTTTTGGATCTTTGGTAACAATTCATCTTAACTTCCCCTATTTAGTATGTAGTGTATAACTAATTAATCAATTAATTAATACATAGTTTATAACACACTATAAAGTAGCTGTAAGCAGGTTAACTAATGTATTTATAGTAACAACTATTAATCCTCTTATGAGTTGGTATCCATAACTGGTGTATAACAGATACAATTTTGTTTAAATAGTTTAGAACAAAAATGTTCCCAACTATGTGAGGAGTCCAGTGCTGACATGTACGGCGTTGCCCAGAGGCAGCTGGCTATTTGCTTTAGGCAGGGGTCAGAGAGTCATCTCTGCAGCTACACCAACATCCTGCAGTCTCATCTGCCTAAACAAATGTGTTTAAGATGCTCTCCTAACGGCCAGTAGGACAACCATATCTACTAATGTCTTGCCCTATTTATTAAAGGCCTTTTTTTTTATCACTTTTTGTATCCAACCTTGAGTGCCTGGACATGATTTTTTTATGACTTTCTTGGTCATTATTCCCTTCCATGCACACCGGTGGTTAAAAGGATACCAGAAGCCACTTCTGTCTTTTACTGATACTGTGGGATTGAGAATGTTTTTTTTTTTTTTTTTTTTGAGTGTATAATGGAGTAATCATAAATTACCTCGAAATTACAAGCCAAAATAAGATTCACAAGCCTTCAAAACCCCCAAAATATCCACGTGATAAGACTTCTTATTACTGCTTCAATGAAACTAAAGACATCAATATGAATAAAGAGCTGTGTAAACACTGAGAACAGCTGATGCCCAAACATTCCTTACAGTCACTGTTGCAGAGACCTTTGGAAGGTGTTAAGCTCAATTTAGCCATTTCAGGAAAACAAGCAACTTGTGTTTGGCTCACAACACCAAGCTTGTGTCAACAGATAACATGAGCATTCTTTGGGATGCTTGAGTTGCCTTTTTGAATGCTGCCTAATGTTTATTGAAAACATACCATAACTTATCTAAAAAAAAAAGGTTTTAGGCAACAAGAAGTGGCATAAACACAGTTACAATCAAGGAAGAATTTTACCAAACACAGAAGGCCTGCAAGCCTTTATTGTAGGTTTCATTTTTGTTCATGTTGTATGATGACAATGCTGATGAAGAATAACCTTAAACATAAACAAGGCTACTTTTTTAAACCAGAGGATGGTATTTAGTGGAATCAGGGCGATTTGAAAGAATGTGATTAGCTATTCGTGAAGGCTGCGATTAATCAAATGTGCAATATTTAGTTGAGTGTTTGGTGTACCATTTGGTTTAACATTATTTATTCCTCTTTTTATTATTATATTTACAGTTTTTTTTATAACATAAATGCTGGAATAATTTTACATATCACTTGAAACGCGGGTGATATCACGCTGGAAATTCATATCTATATTCCTTGCATAAAGAATATAGAGCAGTTTTGATGGTGTCTCATGTTATAATGCTCCATGACATGTTACATCTGTTACACAGACAATATTGAACTTCAGCTAAACTTTAAACAATAATAATCGCAAATCGAATCGTAACTGCAACCTGGCATCTGGCAGAAAAATCGCAATTTGATTTTTTCCTGAAATGGTTCAGCCCTAAGTGGAATACCACCGGGCTTCAGGCTGAGGGGCAGATGTTTTGTGGAAACAAAGCACAGTGCAGGCTATCTCCTGCCCTCCAGCTTAGAGGCAGATGCACCTGTCAGCCCCCCACCATATGGTCTTCTGCCACCAGAATGCAGTGTGTGCAAAACAAAAAGCAGACCAAGTGTACAGTCAGCAATAAAAAAAAAATAAAAAAAAAGAGACTTCAAATATGTTACATACTGTAAAACAGTACAGGAGAAATCTTCCATCTGTTTTCCTGACTGAGAGGACCTATTCAAGTTCAATCTTCCCATTTCTCTGGGTCACATTCTAAAGCCATTATGTTGAGAGCAGGTGGAAGAACCATTTAACGTCAGCTGCACTTCACTTGCAGTTGTGAACAAATGTTTAAACTGTTTAACAGTCCAGCCGCTGTTGCTCATCTCATAAAAATGTTTTAATCCACACCATCATTTGTAGATCCAAAATGACAGTGACAACAAGTCTGAACAATGAATCTCAGGTTACACACATGCTCCCCTGCCCCCTCCCCATCAGTGCAGGCCTGGTGCAGTCCCCTTGGAAGCAGATGGCCGGGTAAAGCCATGGCTTCCAGGCCAGATAAAGATGTCTCCTAGGGCCATGCTGAGTGCAGAGCCCCCAATCTGCTCACCAGCCACTGAGCTGAGATGGATGCCTAGAAACGGCCCTGTGTCAGACAGAGAGCAGGTGGTGCAATTATCTTACTGCCAAAAGACTGACAGGCAAGGGTTAAACACTGGGATTTCCATTTGAAAACGGGGAGAGAAGAGGGTATATTGACAATTTAGAAACAACATTCAATCAATTTAAGGATAAAATTAGTTGATGTCTTAATTGGATTATTCTTAAATCAAAATGCATGCATGTGCAATGGAAAAAACAACACATAGAGGTTCAACTGGTATTGTTTTAGAATTACTCCTGAGTTTCTAAAGATTACCGATGTAAATAAACCTTTTAATTGTGGCAGAAAACATGAATAACTTTAATTTAGTTGTTGTGTATATGGAATGATATTTGTGTCTAAATTTCTAGCAGCAATGGGCAATTTTGAACACTAAAAAAAGGTTGTTTTGAATAAGGTACTGTAAAGCAAAGGAGAATTGAATTTGAGCAAACAAAAATCTGTTCTGCGCTCAAGACATTTATTGCGTGGTCGCTATTTTATGAACACCCAATCATATGTTTTCTAAGTTCATACTAATTAATTCAGCACAGAATAGACTTGTTTTCTCAAAACTGCATTAGAATAAATTCTCCACAAAATAAAATGATGCTTGCAAAAAATCTTATTCGGTGCTCAAAATGTTCCATCATGTCCTAAATAGTGACAAATATAATTCCAAATATAGTGGTAATCCATGTAATAATACTTGTGCAGAGAGCTGTTTGTGTACATTTGGATGACACGTTGTCTTTAACACAAGTGGAGGAATACAACATTTTAACTGATTAATTAGTTAATTAGGGCCATTCTAAACAGGGCTCCATCCCCAGAACATTTGACTATTTAGTTTATCCTTGGTTACATTTATGTTAAATCTGAGTGTGGTAGCAGAGGTTATTGTCTGAAAGCAGCGCCTGACACAGTTTCCTCTGTCTGCCCCCACCTCTGTCCCAAATGTCTGACTTTGTGTTTCTGGCAATTTGCTCCCATTGTGCAGCACTTCCTGATAGGAGGCACTCTGGAAGACTGGGCTCAGTCAGCTGCAAAGGAATGTGACATTCCTCTCTAAAATTACGGATGTTTCTTTGGATTTCTGGGGCCGATTTCTGCCATTTTCACTGCGGTGTTTGGAGAAAGTGTATCCGGACAGACACGCAAGTGAACACAGAGAATATATTCTAAACTGTATTCATGATTGACTGCAACAGACTGTTGGACGCCAAAGTATTTATTTTCAAAGATAACACACCAGTGCGTATTGTTATTGTTCTTTTGTTCCTATTTAACAACATTAAATATGTCAGGGGTGAAGCTGATCTACCATTAAAAGAATAATAAAAAAAATGAAAGTCTGTAGTTATGTATAACAGGACTTTATAAACTTTTTTATTTTTTAAATAGTTTTTATTCATGTTTATTTGAATAGCATAGACCTATGCCACACACTACAGCATTTATAGCCTAAACTAATTTGCAATGCACGTCCCTAGATGGTCCCTTCTATAAATTTGAAATATGTTGCATTGCATATTACTGAGATATAAAATGCAATGTTAAAGTTACTGAACAAGTGTTACACCAGCGTGCCTAAAAACAGTGGTTTCCAACCTTTTTGGCTTGTGACTCTTTTGAAATTATTCTCCCATCCCGGAATGCTGTGTGGACTAGCCAGACCCTCCTCCGCAGCGCTGTGGAGGAAGGTCTGGCAATGTGAGGCTATTCAACTGTGGTCATTTTGTCATTAGTTGGGAGAAAATAAGGTGTCCATTGAACAGAAATAATGCTCTTCAATCAAATAAATCACTTATATACAGAAACTTGAATGTGCCCTCTGATGATGGTCTTACAATACTAGTATTTAGATAAACACTATCAACTAACAGAGTCAATAAGTCTGCAACTATAATGGTAAAATCCACAGACCTCAGTTTGGAACAATTCGTAGTACTAAAATGGAGGTCCTTCTCTTAACAATATCTAATATTAAGGGCATCTAAATGTAGATTTCTAAATAAAAAGGGAACCTGTTGGTATTTGTTAATTAACACTATGTCAGATAAGAGCTTTGGTAAATACAGGACTAACTGAACAAACATGAAGCGGCCACAAGCTTGCTGTGATAACCTCTATGTGCAGATGGTAGACTGCAGTTAAAGGGAGAAAGGAGACAGAGGAGCACAGGGGTCAGACGTCAGGAATGAGGAAATCCCACCCTGGCCCCAGCAGATAGAGGCCAGGAAGCACTGCCGTTTGCATACAAACTCACCCTCAGTAATGCAACATGTGCAGCTCGGGGTGAGTGCGGTAAAAGCGTGGGAGGAGACCTGCGGATCACTGATTGTGTATTGTCAGGTGGCCTTTATGTGCCTGATGACATCCACAGGCCGTGACTGTGGAAGCGGTCAATAAAGAGGAACCATTTACATCAAGTCCAGGGTAGGATAGGAGTCCCATTCTTTAAGAGAGGGTCTGAAGTGACCAGCTGAATGAGAAGTACATTCAATTTAGCCAAACAGAAAGTAAGCACAGGCCGAAGAGCAAAATGTGTTCCCTTACATTTTTAGGACAATCATCTTGAGTTCTTCTGCTGCAGTTGATCAAAAAAACTTATATAGATAAATATAAAAAGAAATAAAAACCATTGCGTATTATGCTGACAGCAATGTTCACTCCATTATTAGATGAATCACATAAACAAACACAGTTAACTTTAAACACCTCCAACAATCACACATCAAACCCTGTTTATGTGATGAATGGATGCAACACATTCTCGCCTCTCTTTGCATGTTTTAAAGCTTTGGAACTTCTTCTAAAAGTGTCTGACTAAGGCCTTTCATCTACGTAACTGCAAATGGGTATTTAAAATCCACCATATGTCATTAAAAGTGCCTTTCAGATTTGCTGAACAAGCAGCCGCGAGAGCCTCTAGATTTACGACGCAGTCACCCCGCTGACTGATCACCACAGGTGACGACAATTTTCTCTGTGATCTCCAACAACACTGACCATTTTATGGCTTGTGTAATTCAAGACTTAAAACACACAGGAGCAGCAAAGTTGACTCAAACATGAAGGGAAGGGAAGCTGTTAAGAGTCTGTAATGTTTGAGTCTGACTTAGAAGGCATTTAAATTGGCTTTGGAGATCCCAGATAAGGCAATGGCATTACAAATATGCAGTTTCAAGCTGCTGCAGATTACTAGAAACCCCCTACTATTAAATGTTAAGTTTCAAATGAGAGAAGGTAAAGTAAGAGACATTACATAAGAGGGTTAATGAGTGGTTTATGGTTGGGTACAGTGTGATGATTTCACGTTCCTTCATACTTCAGTGGAAACTGGAAGGAGATGAGTTTTATTTGGAATGGACAGATAATGACATCCATTTCTGAGTACAAATTATCTTGATAACACTGTTGTTATCTACCCCCACCTCGCTGGCAACAGCTGGCTGAAAGTAATGATGCGTGAAAAAAGCCTCCCTCTCAAGACACAAGAGTGTAAACATTCTTACACCATCCACTACAGGATCTGATATCTTGTCACCATGTTCTGGTTAATATAAATAAATACATACATTCTTCATGGTACTTGAGAGTACTGGGCATAATTAGATAAAGACTGAATGAGGCAATTTGTCTGTGGGTGTCATTAGTGATTGCTTGAAACTATCAGACTTTATTTCATCACTCTTGGCACCAGAGCTGTAACATGAGGAACAATCATTTTTGGTATTGGCAGTATATGTTGACATTTCAGCAGAGTCAAATCAAAGGTAACTCAGGGGAAAAACCAGTGATCTAACCCAGAGATCCCAAACAGAGGCCCGGGGCCCCCAGGGGGTCCTCAGAGTTACTGCAGGGGGGCCACCAAATTATTGTTCATTTTTTGAAAGTTTTTCTAAAATCAAAATGTCTTAACATGAATCCAACATATTATTAGCAAATATAAATCAGCCTATTTGTGAAAAAAAGACATTAATGATGGTTTACTGTCCTTTAGGTAAGGTAGTCACCACGGTAACCATCCACAGATCCAGTTCATCCTAAGGATTCACTGTGTCAAATGTATGTTTAACATTTAAACATGATTTATAAAATCATACCAACAATTATTAAATAGCTTAGTATTCTGTACACTAAAAAGGTATGTATAAAGGCTTTAGGCCACCCTACACGTTATTGTAGGCCCAGTTCAATATGCAACTTCATTTTCTACAATATATGTAGTAGGGGGTCCCTGCTCCATCTCTCTTTCAGTTAAAGGGTTCTTGGCTTAAAACGCATTGAAGACCCCTGATCTAGACCACTGATTCACCAATTTGCCCACTGTTCCCTTCTCAATTGTTACAGTTGGATAGTTTTTAGAGACCTGATGAGATTAGACTGCATTATTTCACGAGCAAACAAGATTAAAAAAAAGTACATTTCCATCCACTTTTTCTACTGCACATTTTCAATTTGTGCATATAAAACGTGGAGTGGAAACCTTGGAAGCTTTCACTAAAGAGATGAGAAATGATGGACAAAACACATTTCACAAAACATGCCGACGTTTCACAAAACAGAACAGCAAAAGAAAATGATAGCTGCTCCGCAGCGATGGCCTGGGCCGAGCATTCTGAGGAGGAAAAGGAAAACGCGGTGAATGTAGAAGAGGAAGAGAAGAAAATGGCAAATAGGCTACATGAGCGTTCTGTCAGCAGAAGTGCCAAACATTGATGCTCATCACGTTGATTACGCCCAAGGAACAGGCCTACTGTTTAAGTGAGTGGTTGAGCAATACTATTGGTTGACACAATAACATGACTTTCCTAAACTGGAACTGAAATGATTGTTAATCTGCATCAGGTGTGTGATCATTTCAGGCAGGTGTGTTGATGCTCAGGAACATCTAAAATATGCAGGGAATGTGTACCAAAGCACAATGGCTGATAAATTAAATATTTATAAAACGCTCACCTTGTAACTCATTGTGCGTGAACTCTCAACCTTCAGGTTTTAAGGAAAGCACTAATCTCACCCCTAACTATTGGGGCTATATTTTATTGAGTCAGCCTGTGTTGACTCAATAACATGACTTCCCTAAACTGGAATGATTGTTAATCAGAATCAGGTGTGTTAATGCAGACACATTTCAAATATGCAGGGCAGTTGTCCACAGCACCTTGCCTGATTAGATATATGATTAGATATATGTATGACCATCTTGCAACACCAGGGGCTCAAACTCAAAACCTTTGACGCTGTAGGCGATTGCTGATCTCTGGGAGCTATTATCTAGTACTGTAAAAACTGTATTTCTATTTCTCATTAGAAAATTCTGAGAACATGTTGCCATTCATAAAATGGCTGTTTATGTCACTAAAAATGAAAGAATGTAAACTGACTTTTCCCCTCCCGGATTCATCAGCGTATCCCAGGATGCTTGTGTGATGTAGATTATAATCAGTTGTTGCTCATTGCTTTCTTCCCTGGAGTTTCTTTTTCTGGCATAGACGTATCAAGCATATCACAACTGTCTCAGACTGAGTTGTCTCAAACTTCATCTCAAATCATCTTTTCACTTGTGATGGATGTGTAAAAACCTGGTAATTCCAATTTTGGTGTTTTAATGGCTTTACTTCTGTTTGTAATTACAGCTGCAACAATATGCAAATAAAAGGATACAGCATTCAAAATCATTTACAAGTAGAGTCAAAAGTGCCTCATCCCCACTGTTTTAGATATTTAATATTATGTCACAACTCACACCTCAATCCTGAAGCACAAAACACTGCACCATGGTCACACTCAGTCTAACTTGTGCATGTCATTGCGTAAGACAGAGAGAGAGAAAATGAGGCTAGGCTGCATTGTTTGTGGTTGCAGAGGAAATCTGAAAACTAATTACACAAGACGATCCAAATGGACGCCCTCATTAGCCCTGAATGAACAAGGAATGTTCTAAATAGTTTTTACATAACAGAAACCCGACATCAAAGCGTACACGCAGAAAGTGCATCATAGAATTCCTGTTCTGACTGGGCTGAATATCAACAAGACGATGCTCCATTTTTCCAAGAATTGATATTATTTGGAAGTGACGAAGCTATGGTTGTGGGGCTGTATGAGAATGGGGGGGCTTTTAAACTTCATCCCATATTCATTAAAGGTGCAATCCATCCATCCAAGCATATTGTAAACAGAAGGGCTAACCCACCACCAAAATCAAAACACTGACTGGTTTGGAAGGGTTTAGGGGCGTGGCTACGCGCCGACCTGTCAATCAGGACAGAGGCTT